>NC_056740.1:87986469-88006469 GCF_019279795.1 Protopterus annectens | reverse complement strand
TAGGCAAAAGGGTTCCATGGCACCCTCATCACACCACCTGGTGCCCACATTCTGGTCTACCTACATCAAAAAAATCCTGGAAAAGTGCCCCTGCTAGAGCGGCACCCTAGGCAGCTGCCTAATTGGCCTATGCCTAAGGCCGGCTATGCACACAGTTGATGCATTCACACACTCCTGTCTGTCCTAACACATATTAACCGCAAGAGCAGAGTTCCCAAGCCCACATACTTCCCACTAGTTAGTGACATACATCTTTACTGCATCCCACTGCTTTGTCAGAAATACACAACAGTTATGGTGGCCAGGCAACAGTACATCTGACAAATATCTGGATATAACATCACACTAGGTAAATATACTGAGCTGCTAGGCATGTCACAAAGCACTGCACAAACTACAGGCAGACTGACACAACACTGACCCAAGTTTCCTATGGAGAATACCCATGTACAGGCATGTAACAACATGAAGTAACAGACACCAGTGTGAAAGTGCATACTCACAACCAATCTGAACACAGTCACAGTCACATTATAGTAAGCCTAATTAATATTACAGTATATGGACTGTGTGAACAAAACCACCCTCATAAGTGTCACTCACACAGTAACCCTACATGTACTGGGCCAATATACAGTGTAGTCTAATACCTGATTGTGGTATGGGACATGTGTCAGTCTGGCCCTACAAACATGTATGCTGATAGGGTACCATAAACTGAAGCAGCATGCAGCATCAGATAGAACAGGACCAAGAACAATGACATCTACCACAGTCTTTACACAGGCCAAGTAACATATTCACAATTCACACTCTGTAAACAATCACCATAAGCACACAGACCTCACTACTATACACACTACAATAGAATGTCCAGGTTTTGTCCTCAAATATAAGGCCTACTATACATAACATGTCTAGCAGTCTGATATCTCATTGGCTTGTTATCACGTATGATGTCAGTAAATAATGATGTACTGTACATATGCACCTCTTACTGCATGACATATGGACAAAGGGTGACAGACTTGGGGGACGGAGGCACAAACAGATGGCCAATATTGACATATTGCTGTGATAAACTGAGAAATTTCCTGGTGTAACAGGGTTTGTTGTGACATATCTCTTCTGAGGGATATGAAATCAGTAACTCTCATGGATGTCACCATGTACTGACTGCAATCATCAGAGTATGCTACTGCATCTCTAAAGATAGGAAATGTGTGAGTAACACAACACATGTAAGACTCCAAACTCTGACCAGTCTGCAGATAACCCTACAGGTGAGAGTTTCCTCAACCACATAACACTGTCATGCCAGGCATTAAATCATGCAGAACAGCCATATCCACACAAACCTTTTTAAACCAACATTACTTCAAATGTAGAACAGAAATACTTACATTCTGTCCCCGTGTCTGGAACAACCCCCTCCTGTTTGTTGGCCTGTCTCCACAGTGTATGTTGTAAGAGGTATTTCCAACTACCTTCTGTGATGCTATTTGTCAAACACCCACATGAAGTCCTGCTCACAGTGAAGGAAAAGGGCCAACACCCACATGAAGTGCTTAGTTATAGGAGTGTGTTTCCATGCAATTGGCTGTAGGGATTATACCACAGCTGTTCCACATGCAATTAGCAAGTGGAGGACTGCAATTCATGCACAGGTCATCAGCTGATCATGAGCATTACTTACAAACCTAAAGCTACTGCCTATTTAAAACAGATGTACTTTTCCACATCCACCAGAGAGGGAGAGAGAGAGAGAGAGAGAGAGAGAGAGAGACAGAGAGAGAGTGAGACAGAGAGACAGAGACAGAGAGAGACAGAGACAAAGTAAGAAAGGAAGGGAGTAAGAGAGTAAGAGCCAACCATGTTTGTGTATGATCCGTGGGTGGAGAGTGGTATCTGTGTATTGTAATGGTTGCCTATATTGTTTACTAATCCATACTGTCACATAGTAATTGCACATGGCTGTACACATTTATGGCTGAGGATTGTCTACAACATCCTCTACAGTGTTTAAAAACTGTTGGCCTAGTAATGTGGACAATGGGACATATATGCCCTCAATATAATGATGTAGCAAAAACCACACTGCAATGGATCCTGTCATTACACAATGACCCCAACACCCACACAGGATACTGATGACACACACACAAACACACACTTACTAGTACTGAGTTTTAAACCCTTACCTGACTATGTATTGCTATTACAGTGTTATGCAGTTATTACATGTGCTACAGAGCTTATATGGTGAAGAACTGTCCAGAGGTATCTTTGAAGGTGAGTGACATCAGCAATAGTGCTAAAGGAGGGATAAGGGAAGTGTAGTACATGTGAATGTCCACAAAAGCAGGTGGCAAGGAAGATACACACACTGTCTCAGGAAAACACAAACATTATCATAGTTCACAGGATCAAGATTAGAACATCTACCTGTTTAATTTACTACATTACAGTATTATGCCGTTATCATAAGTGCCACCAAGCTTATATAGCCAAAGGGTCATTTCAAGGTAAATGACATTATCAGGCATGCTAAAGTAGGGCAATGGGAGGTGTAGTCATTGTGAATGACTTCAAAATCATTAATCTCCACACACACACACACACACACACACACACACACACACACACACACACACACACACACACACACACACACACACACTTACCAGTACTGAGATGCATAGGTTCATTGCATCACAGGTGTGTAGTAGGTGAATGGGCCTGAAGGCTGTACAAGGATAGGCAAAGGCAATACCTTGGCATCAGACCACATGTCAATGGTATCCAGTGTGGCTCAGGGGTGTAGTCCCTGGAGTGGTCCCCACAGGTGGATATTCTATTCACCATCCACTCATCTGGGTTACTATTGTGGATGGCCAGTGATGTGCACTGCTTCCCATGTATGTGATCTATATTCCATAACATGGACAGTGTGTGGGTTGTGCACATGTCCCACACGCATGTTCTTTGGTATGTGGAAGTGTACCTGAGGTCTCTGGGGCATGTTGTGTGTACAGATTGTTATCTTTTGATGTAGCATTCCTGACCTCATTTCGGGAGACCTGGCTATGGAACTGAGGTCATGGACCTACATTGACAACATGATACAGGTATTCAGTGGAGTTAGTGGCATCTGTCCATACAGGGCATGTGTATAAGGCATGGTATTCCCTTTGTGGGTTACATTTACAGACTCTACAGTTGTTGCAGGCATCCAGTGAGGAACATAGCAAAAGGATCACTGTAAGCATTTATTTGCCTACTGTGGGGATGGAACAGGGTGCCATGTCCTTTTACTTGCTGGATAACACACAGTCAGGAGATGTAACACATCACAGTACTTTCTGATGTTAGTGGCACTGTTGTGGTCAACAGGCATGTAGTCCACTGCAATTACACCATGGTTGCTATCTGTGAGGCAATATGCAGGGAATTACCAATGTAGTGGTTGTTGCCTAGCCAAGTGTGTTTGTGTATGAGAGATGGGTGGAGAGTGTTCTCTGAGTAATACAAGGGTTGCCTATATTGTTCACCAATCCATAATGTCACATGTAGAGCTATGGATTGTCTACACCAGCCTCTCTGTTTTTTTATATCTGTTGTCCTCGTAAGGTGGACATTGTGACATATACTACATCCTCAATATAATAATTTAGCAAAACCCACCCCACAATGCATCCTGTCATTACACAATCACAGCAACCTCCACACAGAGTACTGATGTCAGACACACACTTGCCAGTACTGAGATTCAGTCCCCTACCTGACTATCTATTGCGACTACAGTGTACCACATTTATCGCATGCGCCACAGAGATTATAGGATGGATGTTGTCCCAAGGTACTTCTAAGGTGAGGAACATCACCAGCCCTTGTAAATACTGGCATTGGATGATGTAGTGGGTGAGAGATCCCAAAAATTATTTTACCCTAAATACACATTTACATTTGCCAGGGATGAGGTTCAAACCTCTATCTAACAATCTTTACTGACCATTAGTTTACGCATTTATCACATGCACCACTGCCCTAACATGGTTAATGGTTGGCAACAGGTACTTCTAAGGTAGATGATATCGGCAGGACTGCTAAAGTCAGGGTCTGAGATGTGTACTAGGTGTAAATGACACCAAAATCTTTGAGATACACACATACATATGTATACACACAAACAATTGCCACAGATGAGATTCAAACGTATACCTGTGTAGTTGCTGCTATTACATTGTTCCGCATTTATGGCATGTGCCATGGAGCATACAAGGATAGACCTTGTCCACAGGAATAGACCTTGTCCACAGGGTTATTTCAAGGTGACTGACATCAGCAGGCTTGCTAAAGTAGGGCAATTGGAGGTGTAGTGACTGTGAATGCCCTCAAAATTATTAATCTCTCCGCACACACACACTTGCCATGTTTGGGATTAGAACTCCTACCTAGCAGGGTATGTTATACTACAGCATTTTACAGTTATCGCACGTGCCATGGAGCTTGCAGGGCTAGCTTTTCTCCAAAGGGGTATTTCAAGGTGACTGACATCAGCAGGCTTGCTAAAGTAGGGCAATGGGAGGTGTAGTGACTGTGAATGGCCTCAAAATCATTAATCTCTACACACACACACATGCAGGGTTTCACAGTTGCCATGTTTGGGGTTAGAACTCCTACTTAACTAGTATGTTACACTATAGCAATACACAGTTATCAGAAGCGCCACTGAGATTATGGGGCTAAGAATTGGCCAGATGGTTATTTCAAGGTGACTGACATCAACATGAGTGCTAACATGGGCTATGGGAAGTGCAGTGTGTGTGAATGGGCCATAACTATTCCTCTGGATACACACACACAACACTCAATCACACACAACTTTACATTTGACAGGACTGGGTATACAAATGCTAGATGAATACTGATTTGTACTGTCATGTTACCCAGTTATCACAAGCACCACAAACACTATAGGGCTGAGGGCTACCAAAAGCAAATGTCTACAGTGATTGACCTTGGCACATCATGTGATATTGGCCAATTGGATGTGTGGTGGGTGGGACAGGCCTCATGATGGCAATCTCTTTGTCACTGTCTGCCTCTATCTTCCCCACATTTCTGTGTGTGTATGTTTGACCTATTATAGTGTGTTGGCCTTGAATATGTGTGAGTATTCCTATCCAATGTGTGTGCAAAGCATGAATGGTGTGCAATGTGGTGTATGTGCACATACATCTGGGACTGACAGATATGTATAGTCCACTGTTATTGTCAGACATGGGCTTCATTTCTCTAAGTGTTGCAGTATGCCCAGTATGACCTTCTGTATTTTGTTGTCAGACATGAGCTTCATTTCTCTAAGTGTAGGAGCATGCCCAGTATTACCTTCTTTATTGAGTGTGTAAATCCATTCCAGGTAGGCTGGACTCCAGTGCAGGATTTTGTGTTCTACAACTAGAGCTAGCAACCAGATTCTGCAGGATATCTGTAGATAGGTTGACAATATGGAGTCACAATGGGCGAAAGATAATGGGATACTGTAACTATTGTGTTTGTGCTACTTGTGTTACATTATTGGTGTTAGCAGAGATATTCAGACATATGTAATGTTTTACACTGTGATGTATTATGTTATCAACTAGTGACAGATATACTTATTTGCTCACAGTTATTTCCTGGGAAATACAAGATGAATGAAGCTGTGTCCAGTATTGTGGTCTGCAGCCTACATATTCTTGCACACTCATGCCATTCTGGAGGGGTAACTGCAGACACATGCTGATGGGTGTGTGTAAATGGTCCAGCACCTTGGTAATGTGGTGGCTGAGGATCCCCTGCTTGTACATCTGTCAACATAACAGAATGGCCATATCCTGCTGTTTCCATACCTCTCAGCTGTACAGATTTACCCAGGTTACCCAGAGGCAGGGCTCATATATCTGGTCAGTTACCCCTCCCATTGTGGTTTATGAGTGATTTTGTAGCCACCCATTGCTGGGTTTGCAGGCGGGGGTAGTATGGACACACATCAGAGTTTCAGACTTCACACACTCCATGGTGTCCATGCTTCTACACCCTGACACTCTGTTATTCTATCCTCTTCCTAACATTATGCGAGTGATATCTGAGAAGTATCCCTATAGTTGTCCCTTCATCCCAGCAGTATTTAGGGTTGGTCCACAGTTCATGCAGTAGGGCATGGTGTGCATGCTACTGGAATTTGTTGACATGGCCTTGCATTTGTGTTCTGTGGACTGTGTTATTTTGTTAGTTGAGACCCCATGAGATAACATACATTGGCAGTACGGGTGAGGAACAGGCCTTTGACAGAGGACTGTAGGACATTTGGTAGTGAAGCAGGCCTTCTGTAGCAGGCCAGTGAATTCTGTCACTCCTACAGTCCCAGACTACAAGCCACTGAATTCCCCTGGGGTGACAGGGTAAGTGTGCAACGTGTTAATGGCAATAGTTCCTGTCCATATTAATCCATTGTTCTGAATGCTGGCTGGGTGCTGCTTACAGCTAAGGACACACCTGCATGGAACACCTCTTCAGCATGCTGTATTCTGTGTGTATTCCCATGCAGAAGTGGGGGTCATATTGTACTCATTCCCAACAGCAGGCATATGACCTGTGATAAACCTGTGGCTGATGATGGGGTGAGGTGAGTGCATGTGTGATATGGAAGCTTTCTGCAGCTGACTCAGAGATATATCTGGGACATTCCCCTTATGCTGCTTTGTGCGGGGACATAGGCAGTCTCTCATTACTTCATAACTGTGCCTTTTGCGGTCTGCCTGTTATGCGACAAGTTTCTTTAAAATTGATGTCATGTGACAGGTTGATGAGTATTTGAATGTTTAATGGAGTGTTGAAGCCTTAGTCTGAAGAAGTCTCCGACTGAGGAGACGAAAGCACTAACTATTGGCCTTGTGTCCTAATAAATTTTGCTGGTTTTACTGTACTGATACAGCATTTTATTTTATTTACTGATATCGATGTTCCCCATTTGTAGGTGTGCCTCAAGAGAGTGCCTTTTTAGGGTTTAGACATCTATCATTGAGTAGCATTACCTTCAGTTTTGCATGCTTGTATCTGTTACAGTGGTGGTTTTGTCCTTTGAACCTTGCCTAGATAAGGCACTATGGGGGTGCCAAGAGCTGTAGCCAGTAACCTGAGTCCCAGGGGCAACAGGTGCAGACCATCTCTGGCAAAGCATTGTGGTTTGTCAATCATGTTGTCCCAGGCAGACAAATACTCAATCCCCTTTGAATGACATCAAAAGCTTAGCCACTTGTTGAAGTCAATGCTGTGTATATGTATATGTGTGAGTGTTTATATACATACATATATATATATATATATATATATATATATATATATATATATATATATATATATATATATATACATATATAACCCCCTATATGAATACAAATCTAAATTATGTTTCTTGTAAGTTTTATTTGTTCTATATTTCATTCCCCTTTCCAACACCCACTAGGCGGCCTGACCTGTGCAGGCCCATCCAACCCAGCCCCTCTTCAAACCATACATTCATTACCCACATTTCCGCCTCCCCCCCGCTACACACACATAGCAACCATCCCTTCCATGGTTACCAGCCTGTAGCTACTACACCACCACACTTTGCCCACCCTCCACTCCTCCTCCCCTTGGGACTCATCTTGTACATTGTCTGACCCAGGTATTTTAGGTATGCCACAAGCTGTAGTCCATGCACATATGAACACAGCCATGCTTACCTTTGTAGACATGGTGTTACCGCAAAGAAAGTCACGCAATTTTTGGGTCATCCTACATGGGACGAATGTTTCTCTGTAATAACAATAGTCTTCATGTGTGACTTTGTTTACACTAACGGTTTTATTTCTAGGTATCGCAAAGCATACGTGACACACAAGATTGCACGGTATGCACAGGAAACCTAATAGGAATGTTTAATTCAGGTATATGGGAAACACATGACCCTGGTATACACATGGCACTACAGGTTCCCCTCCTGATAACTAAATTATTGTCTAATGAAGATGCACTGCTTTAAAGTGCCCTAATCAGTCTGTATCCAATGGCCCATGTTCTGCCCAGCAACAAAATAAACAGCCTCAGCAAGGCTCAAACCCAAGACAATGGGCAGCATGCACAAAGTATTTACCACTAAGCCATGCCAGATATACACAAATTTGATGTTGTAAGTAATATGACATCCATCCCAGTCATGCGACAGTACAGAGAATGCATACCAACATCTAGATGTATGTGTGTGTGTAAATATATTCATATCTAAACAGATACTACATATCTATATATGTAGATATATATATATATATATATATATATATATATATATACATATAAATAGTCTGAAATATATACATAGATATAGATATATATGAACATATATACATGCAAATGCCAACATCTACACATATATATGACAACACCTATTTGTCCACATATACACAGCAGGTCACATATACGTATGCAGATATATATCTCTCCGTCAGTATATACGGGCATAGTTAGAAATATGTAAGCAAGTATATATACCTATAAAGGTATATATGGGCATACATCCGTAGATAGCAATGGTAGATTAATAGAAACATATATGTCCACATGCACCATTAATGGGGTTGGGAGGCCCCAAATAATATACGTCTTGTAGTAATTGGCAACCTCCCCACAGCCAAACACGTAGGCCCTGCAATACACTACCAAGTGTAATGTATTTTTTTGATCTATATAAATAATAATTTAACTATATTGTCATTTGTCTGTTATTTGCACATATTTCATTGCCCTCTCCCCCACCCACTAGGTGGACCGACCAGTACAGGCCCATCCAACCCAGCCTCCCCTCAATCCATAATTTCATTACCCACAGTTCCAACCCCCCCCCCCCCCTGCTGCACACACGCAGCCACCATCCCTACTCTGGTTACCAGCCCATAGCTACCACACCACCACACTTTGCCCACCCTCCACTCCACCACCCCTCAGGACTCATCCTGTATGTTGTCCCGACTCAATTATGGTGGGTCTTCCACACACTGCAGTCCATGCATATATGAACACAGCCATGTTTACCTTTTTAGACATGGTGTTACCCCAAAGAACGTAGCCCAATTTTTGGGCCGTCTTGCATGGGACGAATGATCCCCTGGTAATAACAATAGACTTCACATGTGGCTTTGTTTACACCAATGGTTTTAAATACATAGCATAAATATGTGAACTGGAGTACTGCATTAAAGCCAGATGTGAGGCATTAGTGTAATAAAGTGTTGAAGTCCCCAGGACCCCATACAGTGTACGTACACATGAACCACAGATACCAGACACAGATATAACATGTAACAAATAATACATCAATGTCAAAAGGTAAATGTAATGCTAATTAGATAGCAAGCAATGCTAAGCATTGCACAGGTCAGCTTATGTGGTGTAAGCAATGTGTAGGCCGGCTAACTCAATCTGCCCAGTGGTATTCCCCTTTAAGCAATGCCAACATTAGGTAAGCAGATGTGACCATAGCTTAGCCTTTTCAAAACCATCCAATCATGGGAAAGTGTGGAAAACAAAGTGTATTTAAACCCCACAGGTGCCAATAATTCCCATAACTGGTTGCAGCTCCCTACTGTAGGCAGAATGGCTGGAGTTGGGGAAGGCACTCAATTTACAGCACAGTGTTGGGGCACCCAGGTGTCCAGATTCATGGTATGGCTCTTGGTAAAACACCATGAGAAGAGACTACTGCAGGGCCAGTACCAGGGCTCTCACTATAAAGTGGAGGCCTAGTACAGTCTCACCCGTGACCTCACCAGTGCCACTGGTGTCCCCCGGACTGGTGAGCAGGTCAGGCATCACCATGCTGACCTGAAGCAGCAGAGGGGTGATCTCTTGGACCAGTGGATCCAAGAAGCCAGGCAGATGGCTGTTGCCCCAGCACTGAGTAAGTACTCATTTTACTACGTAGATAATGCTTGCCTAGCTTGTGTATACTATGGATAGGTAATGGCTAAATATCACTGTATTTCTCTGACAGCTGAAGATGAGCGAGCTACAAACCAGCAAGCCCATGCTGCTAGGCTGCAAAGGCTGCGTCGTGAGGCAGGTTAGTAATATTCTTGAATGTACTGTCATAACAAATAAATATAACAGTACTAGAAAGTGTTGTACCAGTATATAAATGTATTGTGTATGGGATATACTGAATAAACCAGACAATATGGCAGGAAAACTGTCATATAGGTTGAGTGGAAAAAGGTGTAATATCTAGTGATTAAAAGTATAACCCCCGGAGTGCTTGTATACATTCTGCTTTCATATGTTGTTGTAGTGTTGCATTCTATAAATAGTACTGTTGTATTAAGCAGTCTTACCCACACTGTTGAACGCAGTTAAAATGTGTAGGAAGTTCAGTATAATAATGCTGGAAGTCCCAAAAGGTCAGTCATATAGAACAACTGAGGAAGAATTAGCCAGAAACCATTGGAATGCTTCACACTGATTCCCTGATAGCACAGTGTACTCTGATGTTAACTGTGATACTTTTACCAAACACAGCAGGGGTTTGAATCCCAAAAGTGGTAGTAAGTTGTATGCATAATCATACCTCACAACTGTACAGAGTTTGTGAGAATGTTTAGATAGAAAGCTGTATTCATAATTAGACCCAACAACTATACAGACTTTTCTAGAATGTTCAGATAGTACGCTGTAAGCATAATCATAACCATCAACTCTACAGACTGTGGCAGAATGTTCAAGTAGTAAGCTGTATGCATAGTCATACCCCTCAACTGTTCTGATCTGTCCAGCATGTCCAGATAACAGGCCCAAATCTGCTGGCCAGTAACATGTTCCCCTGACAAATAAGTGTGGATAGTCAGACCTGAACATAAAAAGAGAATGTATACAGAAATAAACCTGTCATTGTAGCATCTCGCCCAAAGTGTATGACAGCTATTCCAAAATATGTCACATTAACAATTGCATCCTGTCAAGCCTTGACCAGAGTGTGTGCAATAATGGACTGTTAGGTATGTGTATAACATCAACATGGAATCTGAGAGTATGTGTGGTATTTGTCATGTAGTGTTAAAGATTTCTCCAGAGCTATAACAGGTAAGAGGTACAGACTGTAGTTACAACACAGTTCACTCATATACTTGTCTACAAGCATGGCATCTGGGAGTATGTGTAGAATTTGTCAGGTAGTGTTAACAATGATTTTTCTCAACAGCTATAACAGCTAAGAGGTGTAGACTATATGCAGGACACAGTCCACGTATATACTAATCTACAAAAATTACCATAGTACAAAGTAAGGCCATTGGGTAGTGTAATAATACATGTAAGTGACAGATCACTGCAGTGACTAAGAAAGTTGTGAAAACTACAGGGATATATCATTTGTTAAGTGATCTCTCTCTCTCTCACCCCCACCATATGTGCAACAATAACCCAATTACACACCTCAATGGGTACGTATACACTCCATACGTTTGTTGGGACATATGTCCTATTGGTTTACAAATATTCACATATGGTTCTATGCATGTGCCATGTTAAAATACCCCCATACTAGTGTCCTGTTGCCATTAATAAAACCTGCATGCTGTTGTAATGGCCACTGTTGTCACATATATGCATGTGTTCTGCTTGCTCTGCAACTGTTGTAAATCTGTTGTCTTGGGTTAATGGGAATACCTATGCATGCTGTTATGACTAAACCTGAATGCTATTGACTATTACTAACCCATATCATTCTTAAAACTGTAACACCATAGCTCGTATGGGAAGGCTGGTCCCAGTAGACCCACCTGTCCCACCTCAGGTTGCCATGGCACTGGGCACCAGCACATCTGGGGCCCAGCCTAGGACCTCCTCCTCCTCCATTGGCCCTGCACAACCTTCAGGTAGAACTGTCGCAAGGGATGGGGCTCGCCCCCCCCCGGGAGTGTGGGTCCGGGCCGTGGTGCATAGGGAGCTTGACAGGGAGTTTTGAGACTGGCTACACCAGCTTGAGGGGCGCGTGGTGCAATTAGAGGGTGAGCCTACCCCTCCTACCCAGCCCCCAGTACAGCCATCCTTTGGGCCATGAAGGTGCAGTGGTGACTGCCCATGGGTGGGGACCTCAGTCCCACTGTTTCCATTTGGGGGCTCATGGGCTTGCGACTTCCAAACACTCCTCCCTGTCCAAGGTGTTCACCCCCCACATGTGTCATATACTGCCCCTGTATGTGCCTTGTTTGTCTTGTCTGTTAACCTACTCAACCTACCTCTCCCAATATACCTACTACCCCTCCCCAACATCCCACTCTCACCTGAAAAAAATAAAAAAGGGCAATCTGTTCCCACAAAAAAATATTGCCCCATACATACCTGTCCATTTCGCACACATGCCCACTGGACACATGTAATCAGGTCTAATTGGCATCACAATAAATTATTATTGTCCCCACCCCCTCCCAGGGGTTTGAGTGTCCAAATCTACCTCCAAATTCAATGTATATGCACAGCTGTTGCTGTAGAAGAAATGGGCAGCTATGGACCTTCCCTTTACCTGTCCTGCACATCCCAACTATTTTCCCTACTGTCTTTCCCTCTTTGTTCCTGTTTTTCACCACTTTCCTATCAACCCCTTTTTCTTTTCTTTTAAAGAAATTAGCATGGGGGTAAGCGGGAGTAAGCACTTTTAAGCAAGCAGTGAGTGGTTTTAAGCCTATTTGCACGGCGGTAAGCAATGCCTACACAGGTTAAGCAATTTAGAAGCTGAGTGTAAGAAACTGCAACCAGAAGTTAGCACTGCTTACCGTCACGCAAACCCATGCAAACCTGCTTATAACTGCTTAAAAGTGCCTTAAGCACTCTATATTCAGTGGCCCTTGTTCTGCCCAGCAACAAAATAAACAGCCTCTGCTAGACTCAAACTCAGGAGCCTGCACACCATAGCAAATGAGAATTACCACTAAGCCATGGCAAACATGCATAACCCTGCTGTTTTCACGAACATAGCATCCAGCAATATCATTCAACAGTACAGAAAATCTATTTATACATGTAGATGTATGCATGTATGTGTATATATTGATAACTAAATATATATATCTCTCCCTATCTATATTATATATATATATATATATATATATATATATATATATATATATATATATATAAATAACATATGGATATATACATATGCATACATCTATACATGTATATGTATATATATATATATATATATATATATATATATATATATATATATGTGTGTGCGTGTATGTATTTTATATATATATATATCTGTGTGTGTATGTGTATATATATATACATATATATATATATATATATATATATATATATATATATATATATAAAAGTGTGTGTGTGTGTGTGTGTGTGTGTGTGTGTGTGTGTGTGTGTGTGTGTGTGTGTGTGTGTGTGTGTGTATGTGTGTATACAGATATATATCTCTAGATATAATAGAACACATAACAAAGACATATATGCCCACAGGCACCATAAATGTTGGTGAGGGGGCTCAAGCAACATATGTCTTACACGTATCGATATCTTTTACCCCCCCAGCCATGCCACCTGTATGATGTGAGGCTGGTTTCGATAACATAAACTAAAAGCTGAAAACCACAAACCAAGTAAAAATGTAGGCACTATGGCAAGTCAAAAGCACGAAAACAGCAAAGCTGGTACAATTTATTGAAGTGCTTTTCGTTTGCTAGCATAAGCAAACTTCTTCAGAAGCCATTTTTAATTTTTAAAAACCATTTAAATAGTCACAATTAATGACTGTTAAGCCAATCACAGTTCCCATCATATTATCCACTCATTAAAGACGTCTAACCTGCTTAAAAATATACCACTAAGAAATAAATACTAATTTAAACTGCCTACACCATAATATAAGTGCTAACAAATCATATTGTAAAAGTAAAAACAGCAATATAATCTAAATAAACATTTCAAACTAAAATGGTCATATTGTAATAATGTATAATATAATAAATAAATAAATAATATATATATTCCTCACTTAGTTAAGTCCTGTATTATAAAACTATAAAATACAGTACTGAATGTTCAATAATATTCAAATAATATTTAAAGGTATATTTAAAGATGTTTAAATACAAAATAATGCCTTCTATAAAGGAAACATCACATCAACGTATAAGACTCCTTAACTTAAGAATGCTACTAATTGATGATGTTTCATTCAACCCAGGATAGTTATAGACATTCAATCTAATCTGCCAAGTTAATTCTAATTCTTCCAGACGTAAGGGTGCTGGGCTGCCTCTTACATCTGTATTTATCTGGTCTATAACTGAAAATTTAAATCTATGGTCCGTATAGGGCTGGATATGTTTAGCTAAAGCATTGTCTTGTTTATTCTTATTAATAGCATATTGATGTTCGTAAATCCTTTCACGGAGCTTACGCTCCGTTTTGCCTACATAAAATGCAGGACAACCCTGACATGTTGCCAGGTAAACAACCATCTTCGAGTTGCAATTAAACCTAGATTTCAATTTTATATGAAAACCATTTGCTGTTACTGAATATAAATTATCCACAAATTTACAATAATTGCAACTTTGACATTTAAACATCCCTAAAATTTTTGGTTGAGCCCGTCGTTGTCGCTCAAGTAAGTCTTTTAAGTTCCTACCTCTCCTAAATATTGCACGTGGTGCATCACCCATTTTTACAACAATAGAGGGGTTTGATTTAAATATACCCCAATTTTTCTTAATGATGTCCAAACAAGTATAACTATGTATATTGAATGGAGTAATAAAGTTCACTTCATTTTGTATATTGTTTATAAGGCTACATGTAGTGATACCATTAACATCTGGGGTAGAAGTTGATGTTTCAGTATTATTAAGTTTAAACCCCAGTAAAGGTTTATATGTTCCATTAGTTCTTTTATACTATGATGAGTGGATAATATGATGGGAACTGTGATTGGCTTAACAGTCATTAATTGTGACTATTTAAATGTTTTTTAAAAATTAAAAATGGTTTCTGAAGAAGTTTGCTTATGCTAGCAAACGAAAAGCGCTTCAATAAATTGAACCATCTTTGCTGTTTTCGTGCTAGTGACTTGCCATAGTGCCTACTTTTTTACTTGGTTTCGATAACATATCATACAGTACAGTCTGCCATAGTGAATGTACAATGTGTAAACAATAAAAATTCCTAAGAGACATACACGCACACACACACACACACACACACACACACACACACACACACACACACACACACACAGGTATGCAGCTACATATATATGTCTACATATATATATATATATATATATATATATATATATATATATATATATATATATATATATATATATATATATATATATATATATATATATATATACACACATATATATACACATATACTTAACTACACATACACACATAGCGGTATGTCTAGGAAGATACATATTTAGAGGGTGCACACCACACTGAACAGCCAGTATCCCTACAGTTGCAACCTCATCAGAGGAACAGTGTATAACTCACCCATACAAAAGACAATTGTTGCCTGAAACATATACCCACAGAGATGTCAAAAGATGTAACACCACATACAGGTTTGCATATGTTTTAAATGCTTATTTGTGTACTATTACAGTTCTGTATGTAATGTCATTTTGCAGTTTATACTCTGAAATACATGTAAACTGATCAATGCAACTGTCACACAGATAATTTAAAACAGTAATCTGAAAGCATAACATATGTTGCTGTCCAGGCCAAGGCCTTCAAGTACTACAACAGTAAATACTGACTGGGCCACAGGATAACAATCAATCAACAGTAAGCAATGCAGATATATAGCCCAACAGTCTCTAACTACACTCTGTACCCAGTTCCTAGGGGGAAAATACCTAGGTTGACACAATGGGATGTATCTGTTACATAACAATGTATAACTGAAACCATCACAATTGAACTGAGAAACAGAAAAGGCTCTATGGCAGTAATCAGTAGGCCAGCAATGTTCATAAGGTGGAATGTATGGTAATATACAGCCATATACCGTAAGCCAGCTTACTACTGATATACCTCACATGTTGTAACACCCTAGGTTAATTATGGTGCTTCCCCCCCAGACTGACTTACAAGGGCATATAACACTGTTACATGCACTGACCTCTACACTGCAGAGGGGCACACATGTGTTGTGCAGATGAAGGCTACATATATATGGACCCTACCCCACAATATGTGTGGGGGCCACAGCAGCACTGGAATGATTGTGTGAATGGCAGCATGACATAATCACCGGCCACCACATAATAACGCCTTTCTGAATGTCATATTGACAAAGCCTGGTATGTTGTTGGAGGACAGAGGCTGGTACACTGGCCCATATGTGAAATAGTGTTGCCATACACTGAGCAAGTTGCTGTTCATAGGTTCATAGGTTCATAGGTTCGTACTAGGCTATCTGCCCTAGGGCATTTATAAGCCTAGCCAGAGTGTATGTGGCTTACACCACCCCTTAGGATGAGAATACTACGCCCTTTTAGGGTTTAGTTTACTATGCCTCTTTCTAGTAGTGACACAGAGATGACCCCCGGGGTAAACCTACGATCTCCCATCCACTCATCGAGATTTCTCTTGAATAGAGTCAGTGAGGGGCTCTGCCTAACATGGACTGGGATTCTGTTCCAGAGTGTAGGGAGCCTCTGGGTTATGAATCTGTCCCTCCAGCACGTTCTATTTATTTCTGTGTTGAGGTTTAAGTCACTTGTTCTCGTGGCTCTGATGGATTTGGATTTTCTGAGGTGGAGCATGTCCATTAATTCAGGACTGGACATGGCCTTGTACATCAGGCACAGATCACCTCTGAGTAGGCGGTATGCGACTGAATAGAGCTGGAGTTTTTTCAGTCGGGCAGCATATGACATATGTTTAAGACCCTTTATCCTCTTGGTGAGGAACTTTTGGGGTCTTTCCAACTGCTGCAGGTGTTGGGTGAGATACATCCCAAATGGGGCATTGTACTCAATCATTGGTCTGATAAGAGAAGAGTACATGGGCACAATGACCTCTCTTGATCTAGATGTGAAACCCTTCATGATAAGGTGGGCAATATAGAAGGTCTTCCTAACCACTTTGGCAATGTGAGTGTCAAATGAGAGGTTACGGTCAACCTGGGTCCCTAGGTCCCTGATTACCTCTTCCGTACTTAATGGATTACCGCCTATGTGGTAATTTGTCGGTACCTTGTTTTTCCCAAAGGGTATGATTATATATTTTTTGGCGTTCAGCTTAAGGCCATGGCTCTGGCACCAATTATCCATTTCTATGAGGCCTCTCTGAAGGATGTTTGTGTCTGCTGGAGTATCAATTATGGCGCCCAGTTTGCAGTCATCTGCAAACTTTGTCAGCCACAATCCTCCTATGTTTGCCTGTACCTCGGAAAAATAAATGCCGAACAAGAGGGGTCCCAGGACTGAGCCCTGTGGGACACCGCTTGTGACTGGCTTAGAGTCTGACATAGCTCCAGCAACTCTGACCCTGTGGGTTCTGTCCTTGAGCCAGTTTGCAACCCATCTTGTGACATATGGGTTTACATTTAAGCTGGTGAGTTTGCCTATGATGCCCGAGTGGGGTATTGTGTCAAAGGCTTTTGCAAGGTCAAGGTAGGCTGTGTGAACTTCCTTACCCTCATCAATGGCCTTAGTGACTGTTTCAAAAAAGTCGACCAAGTTCAAAAGGCAGGATCTGCCCTTGACAAAGCCAAATTGGGTAGGATCCAATGTCTGTAGGTCCCCAATGTCTTTGTTTATGAGTTCCATAATGATCCTCTCCATAGCTTTGCAGACCAGGCTCATCAAGCTTATGGGGCGGTAATTTCCAGGGTCTGTAGAAGCACCGCCTTTGTGAAGTGGGACCACTGTTGCCGTACGCCACTCTTTGGGTACGTATCCTGTAGTAAGGCTAAGATTAAACAGCAGCCTTATGTGTGGGTTTAGTTCCTCTTGGAGTTCATGTAGCACACAGCCCGGGACACCATCCGGTCCCATTGATGCTGTGTTTTTAGCTTTAGAGAGAGCGGCTCTCACCTGGGCATCTGAGATGTTAGGGAGGCTACACTGTGCTGGGATAGTTATTTCTCCTTTTGGGGGGGGGAGGAGAAATTTGCACTGAACCTGTCTGCCAGTATGTTGGCAATGTCAGTGGGTTCAGTGTATTTTGTGTCATTTTGGACTAACTCTGAGCATATCTGGAAGTTTCCACACAGGTTTCTAACATAGCTAAAGAAGGCCTTGTGATTGTCTTTTGTGTCTTTTGCGATTTTTCTCTCAAAGTTGGCCTTGGATGATTTTATGAGTGATCGTAGTTTTTTGCTAGTACTGATCAGAGACGCCTTCACTTTTAGGGATTTTGCTCTGTCATGTAGTAGCTTCCTCCTCCTGTTGTAAAGTTTGTTTATGGCTGGGGTCCACCAGACTGGGTACCTGCCTTTGGGGGAATGGGTCTTGGTTTTATTTGGGATTGCATGATCCATGCATTCTTGAAGGTGCCCATAGAAGGCATTTGCAAAGGATTCAGCAGTGTGGGTTGTGGTTTCCACTGGCCCAGGGGCCTTGAAAGATACCACTTCAGTCTTAAGAAGTGTGAAGTTTGCTTTTGAAAAGTTCTTCACTGTGGTCTTTTGTGCAGGGGGTGGGGGCGGGATGTGGATTTCCAGTGAGATTAATTTATGGTCTGATCTTACCAAAGAGGGATGTACTTCCGGTGTGGAGCATTTTGTTCCCATGTTTGTGATGATCAGGTCTAGTATATTGTCTCCTCTTGTGGGAATGGTGACTAGTTGTTCCATTGCATTTGAGTTTATGAATTCTAGGAACCTTTGGGCTAGGGTGTTGGGGCTTGAGTAATGTTCCTAGTCTATGTTTGGGTAGTTGAAGTCTCCCAAAATGATGGTATTTGGAGAGACATTCATACTCTCCAGTGTCTTCAGGAAGGCTGTGTGGGGTTCCTGAGTTTGAGAGGGTGGTCTGTAGCATGCTACAAACTGTAAGGCAGTTTTGCCTATGGTTAGTTGCACCTGGATAGTCTCCGATGCTTCGTTCATTGCCACTAACCTGGAGGTGTGGGTATCTTTGATGAAAATGGATACTCCCCTCCTTTGTGGTTCGTCCAAGTTTTGGGCCGGAAAGCATGATATGAGGTAAAACTTGATAGTGCTGGGGTGCTCTCAGGAGCCTTGAACCAGGTTTCAGTCACTGCACAGACATCGATGTTCTCCATACTGAGGAGGGCTTTGAGGGCGTCTTGAGGTTTAGACTTCTGGCATTGAGCAGTATTACCCTTAGTTTTTTTCCACTTGTGTTTTCTAGGGAGGTAGGTTTGTCATTTGAGCCTTGCCTAAAAAAGGCATTATGGGGTGGCAAGAGCCTTGGCCAATATCCGGAAGCCCAGGGGTGACAGGTGCAAGCCATCCCTTGCGAAGCAGCGTGGCTTGTCAAGCATGTCATCCCAAGCAGACAGACATTGGATCCCCTTAGAATGACACCAGTAATTAAGCCAATTGTTAAAACTGATCATTTTGTCTTTGTACTGTGGCATCATTCTTGGTGAGGGTAAGATGCTGCTCAGGGTCAGGGTTATAACGGCCTGGGCTACATAATCAGAGAGCTCCTCTATGTCTCTTTTCATGTAGTCCAGGGAGGTACGTCTCAGGTCGTTCACACCGGCATGTACAATGACTGAGTCATATTTGTACTTGCTGTGGAGTGACCTGAGGGCTTGTGTTATGTGGCGGATTCTAGCTCCCGACAGGCAGCTTACTGTGACCCTCTCCTTGTTCAGTCTGGTGAGCGGGACGTCAATGTGCCTGACTATGGAGTCACCTATTACAAGTGTGTCTGGCATGTTGTTTGGCCTTAAGGGCTGTGACTGTTTAGC
>NC_056740.1:87796469-87981469 GCF_019279795.1 Protopterus annectens | reverse complement strand
CCCAATATACCCAGCATCCCTCCTCAGCACATGCCCAAACCAATGAAATTCCACCTCTCTGGCTTTGTCTTCAAACTGTCCAACCTGGGCTGACTGTCTAATATACTTATTCCTAATCATGTCTACCCTCATCACACCCAGTGCAAGTCTTAACATCTTTAACTCTGCCACATCCAGCTCTGACTCCTGGCTGTTTGTCAATGCCAGTGTCTCCAACCCTTATAACATAGCTGGTCTCACTACCATCTTGTAGATCTTCCCTTTCACTCTTACTGGTACTCATCTGTCACAAATCACTCCTGGCACTCTTCTCCACCCACTCCACCCTGCTGTACTCTCTTCTTCACCTCTCTACCACACTCATCATTACTCTGAACTGTTGATCTCAAGTATATGAACTCATCCACCCTCGCCAATTCAACTCTTTGCATCCTCACCATTCCTCTATCCTTCCTCTCATTCACACACATATATGATGTCATAGTCCAGTTTACCTTCATTCCTCTCCTCTCTAGAGCATATCTCCACCTCTCCAGGGTCTCCTCAACCTGTTCCCTACTACCACTACAGATCACAATGTCATCTGCAAACGTCATAGTCCACGGGGAATCCTGTCTGATCTTGGCTGTCAAACGGTCCATCACCACTGCAAATAAGAAAGGGCTCAGAGCTGACCCTTGATATAATCCCACCTCCACCTTAAACACATCTGTCACTCCCACTGCAGATCTCACTGCTGTCACACTACCTTTGTACATATGCTGTACCACTCTTACATACTTCTCTGCCACTCCCGACTTCCTCATACAATACCACAACTCCTCTCTAGGCATATGCTTTCTCTAAGTCCAGAAAGACACAATGCAACTCCTTCTGACCTTCCCTGTACTTCTACATCAACAGTCTCAGAGCAAACATTGCATCTGCAGTGCACTTTCTTGGAATGAAACCATACTGCTGATCACTAATAATCACCTCCCTTCTTAAACCAGCTTCCACTACTCTTTCAATTAATTTCATGCTGTGAATGATCAATATTACCCTCTGTATTTACTACAGCTATGCACATCACCCTTATCCATATAATCCAGTGCCAAAACACCTTTCCTCCACTCCTCAGGCATCCTCACACATTCTAAGATTCCATCAAACAATATGGTTAATCATGTCACTGCCATTTCCCCTAAACACCTCCAAGCTTGAACAGGTTTGTCATCTGGACCAACAGCCTTTCCATTCATCATCCTCTTCATAGCTATTTGTACCACTGCCTTGTAGAGCATGCATATCTGATATGTCATAACTATTGTTTGTTGATGCATAGTAGTAATAAACAGATGTGCATAAGTAACAAACTAGTGAAAGGAAATCCAGGGGTCTCAGGCAGAACTCTATTTAAATGTAAAAAAGTTTATTTTAGAACTTAAAACGCTTTTCGTCACCCCACATGGGGTAACTTCCTCAGAAATAAAAAACTGAAACAAGGTAACAGTTTTAAAATAACCCGCACTAGTCATCACATGACAAGATAAGCCAGTCAACGCAATACATTTAAACATGTGGTCAATGTTTAAACAGTGTTTAAACAATGTATCACAAAAAGACAACGGGCAGGATTCACGAAGCCTCCGTGTAAGAGTTATAACTCATACACAGAGGCTGCAGTTAAACGGAGTGATGTCAGCATGCTTTGCATATTCATGAGAGCATGCTGAATCACACCTAAGGCTAACACGGTCCATGTAAGACAGTAGGGGGCATGTCCGTAGGCCGAGCCCTGTAAGCGGACACGCCCCCAGAAGAGGAAAAGTGCCCAAAGTAAACACCCACGACAGAGTCCACGGAAATGTGAATAAACAGAACACAACACATGCCCCCACAGACTATGAACAGAAAACATACAAATAAACATGTTATATATTTTTTTTAAATTGTAAAAATGTATAACCGTGAGTGCGCTCATTTGCGCAGGTGTGCCCGTAGTGCAGCTACAGTTAGCAGTCAGTGGGAAAGCATATAAGAACTAAATATGCAAAGTAAGCCAGGAAGCAATAGCATAGCGGTAGAGATGTTGGCTGAAGAGCAGGCATTCATGGTTCAAGCCCCCACAACACCAATTTTTATTTTTAGCAAAATAAGCACGAAACAAGTCCCTGACAAATATGTACACATAAAACCACATTTTATGTAAAATGTAATGAAATAGCCCATTTATACTGAAGAAATGTGAGGTAACAAAAGAATAAAAAATGCCAGGTGTGCCCATAGCTGAGCTAAAGTTTAACAGGGTGAGTGCATCTGCCCGTAGGTGAGCAGTGGTTTAACTGGTGCAAAATGAGTGCCCATAGCTGAGCAGTGGTTTAACATGCTAAATCTATGTGCCCCTAACTGAGCTGAGCGTAATATGCGTGCTGATAGCCAAATGAGGCTTAAACCAGCGTACCCCGTTTGCGCGGAGCTGCGCACCATGCAAACAAGCTAACCAACGGGCAACGTTGAGCAAACCGTATCAAAACTGCCTTTACACAGACACACCCCTCAGCATGTCTAGACAGTCATGAAAAATAAAAAGCAGTGGCCAGGTTCGAACCCAGGATACTATACACCATAGTCAAGGTACCAAGCCACTAAGCCATGACAGCAGTACCTAGAAATGCAATAATAGCTAATATATAGGAATGAATACAAACTGGAGCATGACAATGCAGGTTTACTGAAGTTGATACAATTCCAAAATGGCCAATCACAGATATGTGTGGGAAAAACGGACTATATAAGCCCCATAGGCGGGAATACACAGCATAAACGATTGTAGAACTGAACTGCAGGCAGAATGACAGGAGTAGGAGAGGGTAGTTGCTTTCGAGCACAGAGGTGGGGCATTGAGGAGTCCAGGTACATGGTCTGGCTCCTAGTCCACAATCATGAGGCCCAACTCATGCAGGGCCAGGTCCTCTGGGGAACATACAGGGCTGAGGCGTGGGACCGGTTGGCTCATGATCTCACCAGTGCCACAGGGATTCCAAGGACTGGTGAGCAGGTCCGTCACCACCATGTGGACCTGAAGAGACGCAAGCAGGACCAACTGAACCTTTGGATCCAGGAGGCCCGGCAAATGCCCAACACCCCACTACTGAGTAAGTTATATTTAATTATGTATGTAAGAAATTAAACTAGTTGATATTATGGAGATGTGTATTCCAATATTACTTCATTTATATTAAAGCTGCAGGTGTCCGTTCTGTGAACCGCAGAGCCTATGGCGATAGGCTGGTGCGGTTGCGCCACCAGGCAGGTCAGTAATCCACTACCAGTAACTGTAAAGAAATATAAAAGTATGACAGTCAGCAAAAGAGTGCAGTGTAGTCACTAAGGAATAAAATGTGCAAGTAACAGTGTGAAAGTGTCTGCAAGTATTGCTTGATTGTAAAAGTGTGTTTCAGCCTGTAAGTTAAACCGAAAAATGAAAATATCTGACATAAATTCTGAAATAATAATGCCCCACCTGTAAGAAAATAGTACACAATCTGCAGCAGGCTGAAAAGTATAGCTGCAGAAGATGATGAAATCACATGTGTGAAATATATCCCTGTTGAAATACTGAAACATGACAGAAGTGAGACTGCTGGAAAGGATTGTAATAACTACAGGTAAAACATGTCAATAAAGCCTAGAAGTAAGTACCATCCTGAATAGTAAAATGAAAGCAAGTGAGAGAGTGAGAAAGTGTCATGAATCCAGCAATACAGTAGTAATAACCCCTGAATAAAGTATACTGCAGTCAAGACAGAATGAAATGCATGTGAGAATCAAAACCAAACAGCGAAATCTTTTCAAAGTGTTGCTGCATCTGGAATGTGTATCCCAAAATCTGGATATGTTGCTCTCAGACTGCAATATGCAGATAGGATGATTGTCTGATATACCAAACATCCACACTTGTCTACAGCTATATAAAACAAATGTAGCAGGATGATGTAGCTGAACAAAGCTAGATATGAATGTGTATGAAGAACAATAAAATGTATATTGATGTTGCAGTAACAGTCCTATCACCAAGTTGAAATAGTTATCATATAGGAAACTGTAGTTAGAACAGTAGTGTGTATATATCTGTAGCTATTAGAAATGTACAGCATATATATTGGTATTTGAAGGTGTTAATATTATTTTCTTCACCCCACCCTATAACCACATATAACCCATTCCACGTGAAAATGGTATGTGCAATCACAATTAACACCCTGGATGTTTGTCCTGTTGGGTCATATATATTTGCATGTCCGTTGATGCATCTGCCCTGTTCATACATCCAAATCTGATGGCCTGTTGCCATCAATTAACCCTGCATGTTGTTGGACTGTGTATTGCTGTTCAAATTATGCATGTGTTATGCACGCTGTTCAATGGTGTGAATATCTGGGTGTTTGGTTAATGGGAATACTAATGCATGCTATTACAACTAATTGTGAATGGTATTATATGTCACTAACCCAAACTGTCATGACATAATGCAAAACATAGGACGACAAGGAAGGCGGGTTCCAGCGGACCCACCTCTCCCACCTCAGCTGGCGAGTGCACCTGGCACTAGTGCCGAGTCTGGATCCTCCTCCGGTGGCCCTGTGCCACCTGTGGGTGGAAGCGCTGCAGGGGATGGGGCTCACCCCCCTCTGCAAGTGTGGCTGGAGGAGAACTACCACTCACCCTCCATAGCGTCCGGACTGTGGTGTGCAGGGAGATTTGGGACTCTGTTCTTGAGCCCCTACGCCAGCTTGAGGCATGGGTGGCACAACTAACGGGCATGCCTGTTGCCCGGCCTAAACAGCCCCCAGCACAGCCCCGTCCTGGGCAGTGAAGGAACAGTGGCAACTGCCTATGGGTGGGGATATCAGTTCCACTGTTGCCATCTGTGGGCTCATGGGCTCTGGATATCCAAACCTCCGTCCCCGTCAATTGTGTAACCCCCCCACACGTGTCATACACCGCCCCTGTATGCGTCTTGTTTGTCTTGTCTGTTTACCTACCCAACCTACCTCCCTAGCTGTACCGACTTCCTTCACCTGACATACCACTCTCACCTGAAAAAAAAAAAAAAAGGGCACTCTGTACCCACAAAAAAATTACGCCCCATACATAGCTGCACATTCCGCACACATGTCTGCTGGACATGGAATCTATCAATTACAATTGGCTGTACAACAAGTATTATTGTTGTCCTGACACCTCTCTCAGGGGTGGAAGGTTTCAAATGTCACACCAAATTACATACATATGCACAGCTGTTGCTGATGAAGAAATGGGCAGCTACGGGCCTTACCTACATCCCTCCTGCAAATCTCAAGCTTGTTTTCCTACTGTCTTACCCTCTTTGTGACCCCTTTTTCACCACTTTCCTGTCTCCCCATTTTCATTTGTTTCAAAGAAAATAGCGTGGGTGTGCGCAAGAGTAAGCACGTTTAAGCGGTTGTAAGCGGGTGTGCGCGGGTGTGCGCAGAGCTAACCGCCAGTGCGCATGCGTGAGCTCCGCGCAAACCAGCGCTAACCCAGTTACAACTGCTTAAAAGTGCCTTAGTCACTTTGATTGACAGGTCCTGTACTCAGTTCAAAAGCAAAATAAAATCTCACTGTCAGTCCCGAACCCAGGACCTTGGAAACACTAGTCTGCATGACCTACCACTAAGCCATGTCTGTTATACAAGAACATTGTGCTAAAATAAATATAACATGTAATAGTAGTGATGAATGTAAAGGGAATATAGGATGTGTAGTACCCAAAGCATGTCATGTAGAATTACTGTCAAAACTACTGGATTCCCACAATAGTACTGTGTGAACACAAACAGCCATGCTAGTTGGTAGCTTGTAGATAATAATGTCAGTTAAAGTACATTTATAAATGTATGTATATCTACATATATATATATATATATATATATATATATATATATATATATATATATATATATATAAAATATATATCTATATATAGTTGTAGGAGTCATTGTGCATACACACTTACTACAGGGAACATGAGAGAGGAATGGAGAAATGTGAATCTACAACACAGCCTGAATCATGAGAGAGATACTAACATTTACACTCACGGAACACTGCCCACAGCATACCAGCATGGTCCCTGCTCTTACAATCTGAAAGGGCAACACCTATCCCACATACCCTTTTATAGCACTGACCTGAAATCACAGTGAGAACTGCAATCAGTACACAACTGGCTGCATGCAATTAGCAAATGCTGGCTTACAATTGGTGCAGAGGCCATCACATGAACCTATGCAAATACCTACAAAAGCATCCAGTACTAACACTCCACACATGCAATACATTCATTGCACTGTCTGGAAGCAGACAGAGGGAGAGAGAAAAGTGAGAGAGAGAGAGAGAGAGAGAGAGAGAGAACAAAAAAAACAAAATTATACACTGTGACTCTGTCACCCGAAGCTGTCAGCAGTGACAGTAGCAGCAGCAAGCAGAAGCAGTGGTAACGCAACCAGCTGCGACAAACACAGGTAATGCAAAGTAGCAGGTTAATAGTGTGCATACTGTGAACCCTCCAAATGTGTCATAGGTCTGTATCTATAGGTATGTCCATGTGATATGTTGTGTGTACGTAGTTCCACCAAAAGGGGATGACCATACATTACATGTCAATCAGTCTTAGGCCATCATCCTGGCAGCAGTTGTCTGTGCGTTGCCCCCAGCAATGGCTGTAGTGACTGCTTTGAAAGGTCAGCCAGGTTCAAAAGGCAGGATCAGCCCATCACAAAGGCACTCTGGCTGGGAACAAGTGTCTGCAGGTACCCGATATCACTGCATATGCATCCCATACTGCATAATTCCATAGCTTAGCAGACCAGGCCGGTTATGCATATGATGTGGTAGTTCCCAGGGTCAGTCGAGGTGCCTCCTTAGTGGTGTGGGACCACTGTCGCTGTATGCCACTGTCCAGGTACATATCCTGTAGTACGGCATAGATAAATTATCAGTGTTATATGCGGTTGTATGTCTTCTCGGAGTGCAGGTAGCACACATCCAGGGATACCATGAGGTCACAGTGATGCTGTGTGTTCTGCTCTGCTGAGGGCCCTCACCTGGACATGTGAGATGATAGGGAGGTTACATACAGCTGTGATAAATATTTCAACTGGTGGGGGAGAAGGAGGGGGGATACATGCACTGAACATGTCTGCAAGACTGTTGCCAATATCCGTGTGTTTGGTGAATGTTAAGTAGGTGTGTATTAACACAGAGCATATCTGAGGCATGTGGTCTATATGTGTAACATAACTGAAGAAGGCCTTGTGGTCATCCATAGTGTTTGTGGCCATTTCCCTCCCAGAGTAGGCCATGGCCATTGTTATGACGGACCGTAGCGTAGTACCAGTGCTGACCACAGATGCCTTCCCTTAATGTGAATGTGCTCTGTCCTGCAGTAGCCTCCTGCTATTGTTATGCAATCTGCCTCTGTCTGGGGTCCACCGGACAGGATGCCTAACCTTTGTGCATAGGGTCTGGGTTAGAAATGTGTGTGCAAGTTCCATACAATCTGTGGCATGTCCGTGGTAAGCATTTGCAAAGGGGTCAGCAGTGTGGGTTGTGGCTACCACTGGCCCAGTGTGCTGCATGGATACCATCTCAGTCCCAGCAAGTGAATAGCTGTCTAATTACATACATATCAAAGTAGTCTACTGTGCTGGTGGTGGTGGTGGGATATGTATATGCAGGCCAAGTAACTTCTGTCCACATCACAGTAGTGGATGGCGTCCCACATACAGTACCTTGGGATGAACCCCCAGAGTGAGGTTGTGCATTGGACCTGTCAGTGTGTGCTGACCGATGGGGCATGCTACTATGTTGTGTGGAATGTGGCAGGTATTGTTGCACAGGTGTTGGCTGAGCACTGATATCTGGCCATGTACCTGTGTATCCACCACGACACACACACATGCAACATATGGGAGTAGTAGTATATCACTACACATGAGTATCATGTATAGTATGTGTGCCATATATTGCTGATATAGTCTGCTGATATCCTGTTTGTGTTCTCTTCCAGGGAGATGGCGTGTCAGCATAATCCCGCCTACTCTGTAGCGGAAGATGAGGAGATCCACCAGACCCTGGTGGGGGAGTATGACATCCTGTTTTCCCGCACCAGTCAGAATCAGCAGAAGAGGGCTGCACTGTGGCAAGACCTTGTCCGTAGTGTAAATGATATTGGCACGCATAACAGGACATATGAGCAGGTGCGACATCACTGCAGTGATTTAATCTGAAGTGTCTGTCAGTGTGCATCAGATATCCACAGGCAACAGGATGCCACAGGAGGTGGGGTGGCCACACATCCCCCCTCACCAGACTGGAGGAGCTACTCCTAAGTGTTGTGACTCCAGCCCCAGAACAGCAACAGCAGTACACCTGCATTATGATGGAGGCTGGTTCCACACAGCAGCACGACATGGAGCATGCAGGTAATATGCCATATGTACACTTGACTCTTCTGTACACTGTATCATATGCAATATCAATGGCACAATTGTGCCCACTGACATTAATCGCATCATTTCTGCAGGTCCCTCCAGGGTTACAGCAAGGCAGGCCATCCATGCTGGTGAGTGTGTTTAACATAACCTATAATAGTCCTGATAATGCTAGTAACAGTAGTGTAACTCAGTAGTGCTCTGTGTGTATACTGCGGGGTGTGCATGTGTGCATGTGTGCAGGTGTGCCTGTGCCCATGTGTGCATGTGTGCATGTGTGCAGGTGTGCCTGTGTCCACGTGTGCATGTGTGCATGTTTGCCTGTGTCCACGTGTGCATGTGTGCATGGGTGCATGTGTGCATGTGTGCCTGTGTCCACATGTGCATGTGTGCATGTGAGCATGTGTACACGTGACCATGTGTGCATGTGTGCATGTGTGCATGTGCCCATGTGTGCATCTGACAACGTGTGCATGTGTGCATGTGTCCATGTGTGCATGTGTCCACGTGTGCATGTGTCCACGTGTGCATGTCTGCATGTGTGCATGTGTGCAGGTGTGCCTGTGTGCATGTGTGCATGTGTGCCTGTGTGCATGTGTCCACGTGTGCATGTCTGCATGTGTGCCTTTGTCCATGTGTGCATGTGTGCCTGTGTCCATGTGTGCATGTGTGCATGTGTGCATGTGTGCATGTGTGTAGAAGTGCATCACTGGTAACAATGTCTGGAGACTGTAAACTGTGTTTTCTGTCTTCCTCCCACAGGTTCTGGTGTTGCTCTGGTGACCTGCTGCAGGGAACCTGAATCTTGTGCCACGGGTACTGGTAATGATGATATATGTGTAATGGTACAGGAAGGTGTGTCAGGGTCCGCCATTGGTCAGCCAATTGACAGTACACAGCTGTCAACCCCATCATTGCGCACAGTCATCCTGCCAGTACATCCTTTGTCACCATTGTCCCTAGGTGATGGACAGGATACAGTGGGCATAGACCAGGGTAATGTGGTACCTGTGGCACATGCATCCCCACACAGCAGCCATGGGCAGGGTCCTCCGATGGTACCACACAGACAGTTGCCCATGGGTTCTCATGGGAGCATCCGTGGGTGTACTGCCTCTGGCCGACGTGCCCAAAGAAGTCTGTCAACCTCAGATATGTTTCGGACTGTCATGCAGGCACAGTCGCGTATGGAAAGGTACACCAGACAGGGTCTGAGGGAGCTGAGAGCATGTCGCACAGCCATGACAGACAGTATGCGTGACATTGCGGATGCTATGCGTAATTTCACCGATGTCATAGACAGACGTTGTGGGGACATATTACAGCAGTTCCACAACCATATTTCCATGAGCCAGGGCAATGGTGGTCGTTTGCGGCATCGACGTGGCCGTATGCCGGCAACAGCAGCAGCTGGTAGTCAGCGCGGACGACAACAGGCTCGCGCATGCCCCCATAGTGCCAGCAGCAGCCCCAGCAATGCTGGGTCTGTGCTGTCATTGGAACGCCCCAGGAGACTACGTGCACATGGCTCTGGACAGTCCCAACAGGGACCTGTGTCCAGTCAACACACTCCCGCTTTTGATGACAGTACCCAGTCTGGCTTAGTACTGGATACGGTCCGTAGCACCCCTGCCAGGCACAGGTACCGTGTCCATGCCCACAGACACTGATCTGTATGACCTGCCAGGTGCAGTCTGTGGCTGTCCACAAACCCCTGTATATGGCAGCCATGAGGTGGAACTGTGTGCGTGCATACACACATGCGAAATGTTAACACCTAGAGCAACCACATACATGCACACACTGCACCAACACTGCCCCACCCTGTACTGCTGCCCCTCACCAACACACATACACACACATGTCAATTGGTGGTATCAGTGGCTGACTCAGGCATACCTAATCCACACCCTGTGCATATGATGACACTGTGCCACCTCCTGCAATCTCCAACATCATTGCGGGAACAGGTAAACACGTTGCTGATGCACAGGGTGACTACATAGAAGTGTATTAGTAGTATAATGTTGGTAACAGTACAGTGTGCTGCTATGACTGTGTGCATATCCTAGCATGCCTGCTGCAGTAACTGTATGAATGTCCTGAATTGTTATCTGCACCCATAGTACATACCAAAGTGTAACAGCTGCACATAATTGCATGCCGGTGGTAAGGTTGTCAACAGATAGCCACATACATGGGTAGCACAGGGAGAAAGCTAACGCAAGTAGTGATATGCAATGGTGGACATGTACAGTAATGGTGTCAAGTTGCCACAATGACTATACAATGTGGATGTTCGCGCATGTAGATATGTGTGTAGTACCAATGTAATCCAAATCACAAATAACTATGACATAATATCAGTTCTACCATGGGCATCTGCGCTGTGTATTCCTGGGTACATGTTGATAGTGCCTACATATTTGCATTGTTACTTACTGTTATTGTTACCCCTTCTTTGTTGTACAATGCACTACTTCCAGCCCTGTTTACTGTAGCTTTGTTTGCATGCATGTTCGCTTGGGGTTCCCTGGAACCCTGATTACACCTGCAATGCAGAGTTACAGTGCTTCTGTAGACTCCTAGTGACATCTGCATAGCGTACGATACGTATGTCAACTTTACACATGACAGAACGTCACTGTCTGTCCTGTACGCATGTACGTTGCCTGTGACACATGGCACATGTCTTACCTGGCATTTACCCACGTGTGCAGTCATATATGCCAGTGCTATGAAACAGTAGTGGTACACCCACACATACACACCTTCAGTATGTTGTTCCCCATTGGCCCTATGTGTTGATACTCACCATGTCAATCACACTACTAGGGTAGCATGTGCAAAGGCAACCTGTGAATCACCTCTATGGTCCAGTTGTGGTTTATGTGAGTCATGTGGCAATGTCACAGCTGCCACATGTATGCAGTCAGCCATCACCCTTGGCCAGGAACGTACAACACATGCATGGGATGCCACCACACAGCCAATCTGGGGACTGGGCTCTCTGAACCCAGTAATGCCATACCCTGTCAGGTGGCATGTCATATATACTACATCCTGGACAAACTTCAACCCCAATCCCTGCTGCTACTATTGATAAAACCCCTGAAGATGTTTCTGATAGTTTTGACCAATTCTTTACTGAGACTTTTCAGGCCCTAGCTAGCCATCTACCTCCTAGCTCCCCTGGTCCTGAAAGTAGCACCCCTAGAAACCTACTTGCGTTCAGCTGCCAACCAGTCACCACTTCACTTCTCCGTACCTTGATTGAAACAGTGAAACCCACTACACTTTCTGCTGATCAACTCCCTGCCGAGTACCTATTAAAATCAGATGATGCTATTGCTTAACCCGTCTCAAAAGTAATCAAACAAACCATGGTAGAATCTAAATTTCCCACCATCTGGAAAATATCATATGTAATCCCACTTCACAAAGGAGGCAGCTTTACTGAATTCTCCAATTATAGGCCAATAGCTATACTCTCTCCACTTGCAAAGATTATGGAAACTTTATTCATAGACAATTCATGCACCACCTAATCCAAAATTGCCTTATGGCAGACACTCAGCATGGCTTCCGTCCTCATCACAGCACTACTTCTGGCCTCCTAGCCTTTACTAACACCATAAACCATACTTGCAACACTAATTATATATCCTCAGCCCTCTTTTTGGATCTTTCCAAGGCATACGATATGGTTGATCACCAACTTGTAATCCACACCCTGCAAACATTCTGTCTAGATACTGGAACCTTCCAATGGTTTCAATCCTACCTGCATGGTCGACAGCAGGCTGGCCTCTGGCGGAACAAACTCTCTAACCTTCTACCTAACACCCTCAGAGTACCACAAGGCTCTATACTAGGGCCCTTGCTGTTCTCCATCTTCATTAACAACCTTTATACTGTCATCCCAAAAGTCAGCTGTATCCAATATGCTGAAGACTCTACTCTGATCTGCTCAGCCACATCTCCAGTAGAGTTATGGTCAGCTACCCAGACCACCTTTAATACAATAGAAAACTGGCTTTATGAACATCGTCTGATCCTAAATCCCAAATAAACTAAACTGCTGTTATTTCACCAACACGTAGGTTTACCGCTTTCACTTTTACCATAACATCAACTGAAGGCACAATAATCTCCCCTGACCCATCTACTAAACTATTAGGTGTCATCATAGACAATAATCTCAAATGTGACCTGCATGTTAACCAAATTATCAAAGCCATCAATAAAAAACTAGGGTCACTTTACAGAATAAAAGCCTTCCTAGCCCCTCCAGCTAAAGGTGCTATAGCTCGCTCACACCTTCTTTCAACCCTTCTGTATGCATCCCCTCTACTCTCGAATATGAACAAGACTGTCCTTAACAAACACTCAATTTGCTACAACCACATTGCCAGGTTTGCCACTGGGCTGCCTTTTAGGACTCATCATTGCATCAATCTAAATCAGCTTGGTTGGCTTGCAATACCCAGCCTAATACAGTATAACCAACTGATTATGGCCTAGAAAATCCTCTATAATCCAGACAATACTCCTGCACTTCAAATATTATCACCCCCTATAACAATCCTAGACCACTTCGATCCTCTAACAAACTATTAATTCAGACTAGCAAATTTAATAACACAGCCGGTGATTCTCTCTTTGCAAACTCTGTAAGTAGATCCTGGAACTCACTTCCAGCTGATATTACCTTACTTTCCACCTTAGGTCAATTTAACACTAGACTCAAACAACATTTGTCACTTAACTGGCTATGTCAATGTATCAATCCTGGCTAACTCAAATGTGTAAAATCTGTGAACCAGTTTACTGTGTAATTTAATTTAATCCTGACTTGTGCTCAGGACTAACATTAACCTGTGGAACATGTTTAACTTGCATACTTATGTAATCTCTGTAAATAATCTGTTTGTAATATGTAATGCTGGTATTATGTAATGCTGTATCTGCTTACCCTTGTAGCTTTACTCCCCGGGCCTCCCCTGGAAATGGACATGCATCCAGTCGGACTATCCCGGTCAACAAATGTAGGATAAATAAATAAATAAATAAAATATATTACAGTGACTACAATACAAGTCAGACATTGACACACACTGACAGCATGCTGAACACACTGGGGCATACGTGGGGACTCAGAATAGCATCCTGCTTGAGCATCACACACCTCCACAGCTGGCACACAGGCATATGTTCCGTCGGAACAGAGCACATGCCACACATGGCACACACATCCCCTGTGCCACACACTCACAGCCTGTAGGGCTACACAACACACCTGCTACAGACGTGTCAGGTACCTGTCTTGGGTGCTGCACTGGGGTCCCGCTCAACAGGCTGTATCTGGTGAAGGTCACAGTGATATGCCTCAGGGGCACTATGGTCCACCACAGAACACATGCATACAGGTCAGTCAGAGGCATGGACACATATGACTCACTCATTGACCATGCCAGTATGGCTGACCTGAGACATACCTCCCTAGACTACATGATAGGGAACATAGAATGGATCTCTCAGCATGTTGCACAGGCCAGTATGAGCCTGATCTTGGTTGCCAACATACCCTCACCAGGTATGTTACCACTATATGTGGGAAGGGTGTTGTATGTCTACATTATGCTCAGTCTCCACTGTCATTCATAGGGTATCCGCTGGCTGTCAACGTGTGCTTACATGCTAGGGAAGCCACAATGATGTGCAAGGGTCATCTTGCACGTGACACCCATGGCCCGATGTATAATGGCAAAGCTCCTTGGTACACACATACTGCCTTATGCTGCAGGACATGGTTTACATAGCCACCTCCGTGGGTATCACACAGGTTAGGACACTAACAGTGCTGCTACACAACAACAGCAGTGTACACTGGAAGATGCATGCACCAGACACTGTCCTCAGCACAGTAAACTGCAATGTCTGGGCAGTACCAGATTCCTGATTCATGGCTCACAGGTGTTATCCATCACTGACAGGTTATGCCCCATACCATGCCTGTCGTCCCCTACACATGTAACACACATGGACAGGGGGTGGTATCCCAAGGTACCACAGATACACACACCTCCTGGTTGTTGGCACAGCACAAAGCATCAGGGCCTATTCATGTGCAGCTAACAGTGTGTCGGACTGCCATCTGGTTCATAGCCTGACACACACAACCCTCCCATACACAGGAAGACCACCTATCCTCCATAACAACACTGGCAATATGACAGTCTCAAGAACTGTGTTTATATGGCTGGACTGCATCCAGCCAAACATTGTGCGTGAGCATTACTGTAGCTACAACACACTAGTTGAAGGGTTCACAGCATGTGGTCACTGAATTGCAGTGGAATGACATGTTACCACTACCACAACAGGTGGGAACATGCAGCACCTGTACATTGACTACATGTACATTATATGGCCCAGACCAGATGTGTATCTCCTGCTGTAGGTATTTTACCATATACACCCACACTGTATAGAGACATACCATGTGCGGACCCTGCACAGTAAGACACAGTCATATTGGTATACATTGCAAATACCATTTATCCACTCGAGGCATGTGTCAGACATGGTAACTACTGCAGGTCACAGGTATTTATGTGTATGTGTCACACACATACATCATGTGTGCAATGCCATTGCTGGTTTAGGCAATGGCATGCATTGTTATGTACAAAGACCCACACAAGGTCATACTGTGTGACACAACCACACATGGCAGTTGTGGGTTACCAAAACATACCTATCTGTACTCTGACAATGGTAATAGACACAGTAGCAGAGTGCACTATTGGCATTACTAGCCAACTAGCCCTGTTTGGCTGTGCTGATAGTGTGGTGACATCCCCTGTGTTTATTGGGAGAATATGCAGCATCTGGTGCATTGTAGTATTTGCCAAAAGGATCTGTTCTCTCCCACTTGCATTTACACACACCCTACTACCCCCACACTTGCCATTTGTAGGATTCATTCCCCTACCTAACTAAGTCACCACACGTGAGAGAAACGCATTAGCAAAGCGCACTATTCAGTTTACTAGATAGTTTCTCTTCTCTGGCTGTACTTATAGGGTGCTGACAACATCAGTATTTTGAAAGGGTAATGTGCATCAGGTAGTGTGATCTCCTGAATGCCAAAACTAACATGTTTTTCATACGGAAATGCACACAAACAAACTCCCCACATCCAAACACGCACACACACACACATGCCATTTACAGGTTTCAAACTCCTACCTAATGACACTTGGGAGAGACGCATTAGCAGAGTGCGCTATTCGCATTACTGGGAGGCTTCCCTTCTCCTGCTGTACTTATAGGGTGCTGACATCATCTGTGTTTAGAAAGGGGAATGTGCATCCTGTAGTGTGTTCTCCCAGTTGCCAAAAGGGACATTTCCCTCACACAAAATTGCACACACACTAACCCCCCTCATCCAAACACACACACTTGCAGGATTCAAACTACTACCTAACTATGTTATGACACTCGAGACGGACGCATTAGCAGAGCGCGCTATTCGCATTACTGGGAGGCTTCCCTTCTCCTGCTGTACTTATAGGGTGCTGACATCATCTGTGTTTAGAAAGGGGAGTGTGCATCCTGTAGTGTGTTCTCCCATTTGCCAAAAGGGACATCTCCCTCACACAAAACTGCACACACACTAACCCCCCTCATCCAAACACACACACTTGCAGGATTCAAACCACTACCTAACTATGCTATGGCACTCAAGATGGAAGCATTAGCAGAGTGCGCTATTCGCATTACTGGGAGGCTTCCCTTCTCCTGCTGTACTTATAGGGTGCTGACATCATCTGTGTTTAGAAAGGGGAATGTGCATCCTGTAGTGTGTTCTCCCAGTTGCCAAAAGGGACATTTCCCTCACACAACATTGCACACACACTAACCTCCCTCCTCCAAACACACACACTTGCCATTTGCAGGATTCAAACCACTACCTAACTATGTTATGACACTTGAGACGGACGCATAAGAAGAGCACGCTATTCTCATTACTTGGAGGCCTCCCTTCTCCTGCTGTACTTATAGGGTGCTGACATCATCAGTGTTTAGAAAGGTGAATGTGCATCCTGTAGTGTATTCCCCTAGTTGGCAAAAAGGATACTTCTTTCAAACAGTCTTGAACTCATACTAACCCCCTCCACACACACTGAGCATGTACAGGATTCAAACCCCTATCTAACTATGTTATGACACTCAAGACGGACGCATTAGCGGAGCGAGCTATTCGTATTACTGGGAAGTTTCCTTTCTCCTGCTGTACTTATAGGGTGCTAAGATCATCAGTGTTTAGAAAGGGGAATGTGCATCCTGTAGTGTGTTTGCCCAGTTGCCAAAAGGGACATTTCCCTCTCACAGCCTTTCACACACACAAACCCCACTCACCCACACACACACACAGCATTTGCAGGATTCGAACACCTACCTAACTATATTATGACACCTGAGGGAGACGCATTAGCAGAGCGCCCTATCCGAATTACTGGGCATCTGTTTTGCACCTGTAGTATTTATAGGGTGCTGACATCTTTATTTCTACAGAGGTATGTACATGTAGTACTACCTGTCAGGTGGGGGATAGCATATATATGCATTTGCAGCCACCTACGTCAGGGTCAGATATGCACATCGCATTGGCAGGTTATGTTCTATACCATGCTTTGGGACCACAGGACCTGTAACACACAAAACAACCAGTCCAGAACACCACACCTACATCCAGGACAAACACTTAGCTTCCCTGGGAACAGTGCCAGGATATGCAGGTGTTCTCATACACCATTCCAGTTGTTAACATCAGGTACAGGCATATTGTGTGTGAGAACTACTCAGGCCTCTACCACTTTACCCTACAGCCACTACAATTTGTGGGTCCATGTGCTATGGCAGAACCACACACCACAGCCACATGGGGGAATACATATTGCACCTGTCCATCTGCAACGTGGGTACTCACTGTTCCACACCAGAGGTAGACCACCATTGTTGATATCTGACCATACCCACCTTTCCCTGGACATCCATATCCCATCTCCACCCCCAGGCAAGGTTGTCACTGCACACAAACTGTATTTAGCACAAGCAGACTCCACACTTGTGTAGACTGGGGTGGACGACTTCAGAGGACCCATGCTGGAGGACTATACTGGCCACTCAACATAATCCTTGACAATTGCATTCTATGAGCATGTGTACGGTTTGCATTGGTCATGCTATCCCACATATACCCATGACTGCTCCACAACAAGACACCTGTCAGCTGTACACCAGCCATATATGCCGTACAACAGACAGAGTGACCTAATACATTGCAGAGCTGTAGCCCACAGAGGGAGGACATCTGTGAACAGTTCCGGCACGGCACTTCATTCACACATACTCATTATAACACAGTGTTGACAGTGGAATCATCCAGAGAATGCAGATAGGGCTCCCCTCAGTCTGTTATTGACGGACACCTACTGTCAGAGATCCTCAGCAACCCTCTCACAGCACACACCGACAACATGGCTGTGGCTTAGCACATTCAATCCCTGGGACCTCCACGGTGCCCCTGCTTGACAGAGGCACAGCTCACTAGCCTCACATGTTGCCTTCTGTGACCTACTTTACAGTGGCACAGTAGCCTACTATCTTGGGGATGCAGATGCCAAGCACACTCTGGCTGAGCTGTCATTCCCTAGGGCAACAAGCCTAGTATTGACCTCTACACCCATATGTTCAATTGTCAGATGCACAATATTTGTTGTGCTGTTCTACTGTTTGCAGGTCTTTATTGCCATAGCATTCCCTGTTCCTATGACCAACTTGTGTATCTGTGGAAGATGTTTGCATATGACGGCAATCCACTATATCACTTATGTCTCTGTAGTCATTTACTGTGTGCACTGGGCTGATTGCTGTGTTGTGGTTGGTTCCTGGACTGACACGTACAAATACCAGATATGTGTGGTCAACTGCTAAACAGAGATATGGCCTAAGTGTGTGAGCATGCCCAGTTCAGCCTTTCCATGGCATGTTGTCTGACATATGCCTCATTTATCAAAGTGTGCGAGCATGCCCAGTGTGAGCTTTGCATATGTTTCACTCTGAAGTCCACCACATATTTGGGTGTGTGTGAACTTCAACAATATCTCACGTTTATGGTTGTGTGTTGGGTGTCATATTGTGTACTAACTGGCCAACTGCTTCGTGTCTGCCACAACAGGGATTATACTGTGCCTGCAGGGATTGCATGGGATACTTTGCAGACAGTTCTCAACATACTTTCATAATGACCTAACACTGTAGTACCGTATAGTGTACTGGTTCAGTACTTTCACTGTGGTGGGCAGTATCCTGGGCTTTAGTCCTATGACTGCTTGACATCTTCATAGTGAGCACAACAGACTGTGTAGGGGCCAGTTGTGCACATATGACCATGTTGCAATATGTTCAGATATGGACTACCTACACCAGGCTCGTCCAACATTGCTAGTGTATTCCACAACATGGGTGGACATTGGCAAACACTAGCGATGTTCCTAGGCCATTTCTGATGCTAGTCACAGGGTGTGTTTGTCCTTCGACACACATTGTAACTGGAGTTTGCCATGACATATGTCATGGTTAGTATAATGTGCCTCCGTCTACCTCTGACATAACAGTGATACCCAGGGTTAGCCTACCATCTCCCATACACTCATCAGGATTCCTCTTGAGGGGTGTCGATATGTGGCTCTCTAGCTGACCTGTACCAGGAGTTTACTGAAGAGTGGGGGTGCCTTCTGTGTTATGGATCATTCTGTACAGCTTGTCCTATGTATGTCAGTGCTGGGGTTCAGGTCTCTCATGTGCATAGCTCACTGCCATTCAGATTGTACAAGGTGCAACATGTTCATTCATTCCAGGTTGGACATGGCTTCATACATCAGGCACAGCTTTCCTGTAGCTGGGAAGGATGGCGGTGTGTGGGGCTGCAGTTTGTTTACTCAGGCAACACATGTCATCTGTTCATGCTCTTTGCTACCCCTGGTGGGGTACTGTTGTGGACTTTACAGTTGATGGAGTGTCTGCTGCGGTATATCCCACAGGGGCTATTGTAGTCAGTTGTGACGCTGATGGAGGATGGCTGCAGAGCCACAGTGAGTTCCCCTTATCTACATCTGCCAACCTTCATGTTTGGGTGGGTATATGGTACATGTTTCTGCGAACACTACAGCCACATGTTTGTCCAGTGCAGGATATTTATCACCTTTTGTACCCAGGTCTCACATTACATGTTAGGTACCTCATGGGTTAACACCTGTGTGGTAATTTGTTGGCACTTACTCTATATCCACGGTGGTTGTCTATACACAGTTCTGCAATTAGCTTGCTGACATGGCTATGGCTACAGTTGTCTGTTTGTAGGTAGCCCTTTTGTGGGTTGCTTGTGTCAGCTGGGGGTCGGATATGGTGGGCTGTTTGTACTCCTCTGCATACATGTTCAGTCACAGTCCTTCCATGTTGGTCTATACCTATGGGACATATATACAGAACGGGGGTGGGGGGCCAAGACCAGGCCTTGTGGGATGCCACTCATATCCGCTTTGTAGTCTGACATGGATGCGGCATGTCTGACCATGTCAGTTCTGTCCTTGGTCTGGTTTGCAACCCCTCTACTGACATAGGGGTATATATTTAAGCTGCTGAACATATCCATACTGAACTCGTACGGTATTGTCTAGAAGCGTGTGCATGGTCCAGCTACTCTGTGTGGACCACATTGCCCTCATCAATGACCTTAATGACTGCTTCAAATGGGTCAGACATGTTTAGGGGCAGGTTCTGCAGTTACAACAGCCACACTGTGTAGGGTCCAGTATCAGTAGGTCCACAATAGCCTTCTGTCTGCGGTACATACTGATCCTTTCCATAGCTGTGCAGAACAAGCTTGTCAGGATCCTGGGGTGGTAGTTTGGAGTATCCATTCAGGCAACACCTTTGTTGTGATGGACCACTGTTGTTGTACACTGCTCTTTGGGTACATATCCTGTGGTAAGGCTGACATTGGGCAGTAGTGTGATTTGGCATTCCATTATTCTTGGAGTCCATGTTGGCCTCAGCACAGGACACCATAACATACCTTTGCTGCTGTGTGTTCTGCTTTGCAGATGATGGCTGTTACCTCAGCATCTGCAATGTCAGGGGACCATCAGTCTGCTGGGATAGGTATTTTGCACTCGGGGGGGAGGGTGTTTGCACTACACCTGACAGGTTGTATGTTAGCAATATGTGTGTGTGTTTGGTATGTTGTTTGTAATATCTGTGTGATTCGGAGCATATATGTGGATTCCCAACATGGTTCCTACCATCAGTTGGGTAACCCTTGTGATTATCCTTAGTGTCCTGTACGTTTTGTATCTTCATAGGTTCATAGGTTCATACTAAGCTATACACCCTAGGCCATTAGTAAGCCTAGCCAGAGTGTGTGTGTCTTTCGCCACCTCTTGCTATGTTCAATTATGGCCATTTATGAAGTTCTTCACTGTGCCTCTGTCTGGTCGTGACACAGTGAGGACCCCCAGTATACATGTACGGTCATCCATCCACTTCGCAATATTCCTGTTGAGGGGTGTCAGTAAGGGGGTCTGCCTACCATGGATTGGGATCCTGTTTCTAGGTCTGGGGAGCCTCTGGGTTATGTATCTGTCCCTCCAGCACATCTTATTTCATTATGTGTTGAGGCTGACATCTGTGACTCTCACAGCTCCAATGGCTTTGATTTCCTGTGGTGTAGCATGTCCATTACTACTGTGTTGGACACGGCCTTGTACAACAGACATACAATGCCTCTGTGTAGGCAGTGTGTGACTGCAGTCAGCTGGGGTGTCTACAGCCAGGCAGCATATGACATATATTTCACACCCTTTATCCTGTTGGTGGGGTAACTATGAGGTCTTCCGAACCACTGCAGGTGTCACGTACGGTATATCCCATATGAGTCATTGTACTAGATTACGGGTCTGATAAGGGAACAGTACAGTGGCACAGTAACCTCTTTTGATGTTGATGTGAATCCTTTCATGATACGGTGTCCAGTATCGACAATCTTCACAGCCACATTGGCATTGTGGGTGTCACATGACAGATTAATGTCGACCTGTGTCCCTAGGTCCCTGATTACTCCTTGTATACATAACGGTTTGACATCTATGTGGTAATTTGTGTGTACCTTGTCTGGTATTTGGTGGGACATTCATAGTGTCCAGTGTCTTCGGATGTCTGGGTGGAGTTCTTGTGTGTGAGAGTGTGGTCTGTCGCATGCTACAGACTGTACAGCAGTTTTGACTACAGTTATATGCACATGGGTGGTCTCCGCTGCTTTGTGCATTGTCAGTTACCTGGCAATATGGGTGTCTGTGCTGCATATGGATACTCCCCCTCCTTTGATGTTTTGGTGCAGGTGTTGGGGCCATAACACATGATATGTGGTATAACCTAGTAGTGCTGGTGTGCTATCACTAGGCTTGCAGCAGGCTTCTGTCACTGCACAGACATCAATGTTCTCCATAATGGGAAGTGCCTCAGGGGCATGCATATTGCAGTTTACACATCTGGCATTGGTCAGCATTACCCTTATGTTTCTTACCACTTATGTACCCACTAGGGTGGTGGGTAGTCTTTTTGGCCTTGCCTACATACGGCTCTATGGAGGCGGCAAAGGCCTTATCCAGTATCCAGACGCACACGGGTAACAGCTGCAAGCCATCCCTGGAACAGCAGCATGACTTGTCATGCTTGACATATCAAGCAGACAGACATTAGACCCTCTTGGACTGACAGCTGTAACTGTGCCAGCTGTTAAACATGAGCATTCTGTGTTTGTACTGTGGCATCATTCTTGGTGAGGGTTGGATGCTGCACACAGCCAGTGTCATACCGCCCTGGGGTACATACTCAGAGGGACCATCCATGTCTCTTTTGATGTTGACCAGAGAGGTACATCTCAGGTAATTCACACCAGCATGGACATTGAGTGCATCATATTTCTGCTTGCTTTGGGGTGACCTGCGTACTTGTGTTATGTGGCATTTTGTGGCAGCCTATAGGCAGCTTACTCTACACTTTCCCTTGTTCAGTCTGGTGAGTGGGACAGCAGTGTGTCTGCCTATACAGACACCTATTCCGACTGTATCAGGCATGTTGTTTCTCCTTCTGGCCTGTGACTGTTTGGCACAGCAGCTTTGCGTACTATTCGTTGCATGTGCTATGTTTGAAGGTTGTTGTTGCTTGTGATCTGCTTTGGAGGCTTCTGTTGGTGTGGTGTGTTTGTAATTAAGGCCTCCGGGAATATTTGTCTGTGTTTATGTGTTTGGTTTACAGTTGTGGTAGGTCTATGTGGGACTGGGTTTGTGGTGTATGTGGTTACCTTCTCCTCCTGACTAGTTTTGACAGTACTGAGTTGGTGGAGCTCAATATCTGGTTTGGATACATGGATGCATCTATCACATATATTTGTATTTATTGGGGGGTGTTGTGGTTGTCTGTGTACTTGGGACTGGTGTCACATTGCCTCTGGATTCACAGATTCTACTTGTTGTGGCTGGACTTAGTGGATTGTATGTGTGGACATATGTTATTGCCATACTACTGGTCAGTGATTACTTCCCTTTTTATGTTTGCTCTATCATGTGGCAGCTTCCTCATTCTCTTGCATGGTTTGGTAATGGCTGGAGTCCAGCATGCCAGATGCGTGCGTGTATGGCATTATGTGTTGTTGTTATTTGTGATTGCATACTCCAAGCATTCCTGGCTGTGTTCATGGAATGCCTGTATAACATGTTCTGTGGTGTGTCCCATATTCTGCACCTGCACAGGGACTTTTGTGGATTCAACATCGGTTTTGAGGGCTACAACCTATGCTTTACACATGTTTTTCACTGTGGTATTCTGGCCAGGGACTGGGGTCAGGATGTGTATATCCAGTGTGATTACTCTATGGTCTGGTCTTACCAGTGAGGGGTACACTTCTCATCTTGCCATCCAGTACACATGTTGCTGATTATCACATCCAGTATGCTTACCCCTCTTGTGGGAGTGGTACATTGTTCCTGGGCATTTTGGTCTATGGAATCTGGGTAATTTTCTCCTACTGTGTTGGTGCTAGTATAATGCTCCTGGTGTATGTCTGGGTATTTTCAGTCAAGCAATATAATGTGGTTTGGGGGGCTTGATATATTCATGTATTCCGACATAGGCCAGGTGTAGTTCCTGGTATTAGGACAGTAGTCTGCAGCAGGCTATATACTGGGAGGCGGTTTTAGCCATTGGTATTTGACCATGGCTAATCCATGCTGCTTCTTGTTGTGGTACCAACATGGGGGTGTGGTTATCCTTGCCATTTCTTGCTAGTCACCCTCCTTTTGCAGCTTGTTCCATGTTTTGCAGCTGTACAGCACAGTATGAGGTGTGACCTGGTAGTGTTAGGGTGCTGATGTGAGCCTTGACCCAGTTCTCTATTACAGGACTGGTATCTACATTCTCCATACTGTGTGCATTTACACTGCACACATCTTGCTGTTTATACATCTGTCATTGGGTAGCATTACATCTAGGTTCCTATCCCTTGTAGAACCTATGAAGGTGGGTTTGTGTTTTGAGACTTACCTATTCAGAGCATGCTGTGGGTACTGACAGCCTTTGCCAGTATCCATGGGGCATGGCATGATAGGTGCATGCCACCCCTAGCAGGTGGTGCATCATGTCAAGCTCCGCATGTCTTCCCAGCCTAAAACACATTGGCTCCCCTTTGACTAACTGCATTACTTCAGCCAGTTATTGCACTTGATCATCCCATCGTCATTTTGTGGCTTCATTCTTGGTGAGGGTGGATGTTAGTCAGGGTGCTCAGGTGTGCATATAGTACATGGTGTTACATTACTTAACACATAGCATTCATGCCTCAGGTGGTGCTGCAGGGCTGCCTCTGTAGGATGCGCATATTACACTTCCCTGTACATGTTTGTGAGCAGGTCATGTCATTTTAGGCATCCATGTTATTATTTGAGTGAGTCAGAGGGGGTATCATTCCCAGGGTTCCTACTGAGCCAGTGTATGTGCTATGCATTGCCTCTTTGGCAAGGCCAGGGCATACTGGGCATGCCTCCTTCTGCCTACTGGGGCAGGCTCAGGTTGTTCCTCCTCCAAGTCATGCTCTGCCTGTGATGGCCTTGGCAATGGTGGGGGGCTGTTTGGCCCGGCCCTATGCTGGTCCTGCTGCAGCTGTTTTCGCAAGATCATATTATGTAGCATAGCACATACCATGACAATTTGGGTACATGTAGTTGGTGTGTACTGCAAGGCTCCACCAGATGTGTCCAGACACCGGAACTGTGACTTGAGCAGCCCAAACACACGCTCTATTACATTATGTGTTTGTGCATGTGCCTCATTATGGCGTTCCTGATCAGGTGTGTGTGTGCATTTCTGATGGGTGTCATCAGCCACGGCTCCAGTGCATAACCTGCATCCCCCACTAGGTGTCCGTGTGGGATGTCCCCATTGGCAAATGTCTGGTACAGCTGCATCAAATGCCAGATGTGGAAATCGTGGTAACTCCCAGGGCAGCCAGCACACACATTCATTATTATGCCCTGAGCATCACACACGACCTGGCAGTTGATGTAGGGGAAGCCCTTGCGGTTAATGTAGGCCCTACCCCACTCACTGGCTGGTGCTTTGATGCGTATGTGCGTGCAGTCTATTGCACCCAGTACCTCAGGGTATTCTGCTATTTGTTGGAAGAGATGCATATTGCTGCCAATACCTCACGGGCATTGGGGAAATATACATGATCACCGACATGTGCTGACATGGCATCCAGGAACTGGTGCCGTACCCTGGAGGCTGATGCCTGTGATATCCCCATCATATCGCCAGTTGGTCTCTGGAAGGTACCTGTTGCTAGTATTCTTAGGCCAACACATACTTTGGTTTCCACTGGGATGGGTTCCCCTCTGTTGGTTCTGTGTGTGAGGCATGGCCTCCACAGCTCAACAATTTGCTGCAGGAGCTCTCTGTCCACTCTATAGTGCTCTACTATCTCCAGCTCATGTAACCCGTGTTAGGTGACCCTGGGCCTGTACACTCTTCTCCGTCTCCTCACTGTGGGTTGTCTGGCACCATCTGTGTTGTCACCACCCTCAGCAAGTCGCCTATGTCTCATTATGACAGCTATGGCAGCCCCTAACATTTCTGCTCTGAGTTCAGCTTTTTCAGTTTTCACTTCTATTAGCTTACTCCTGTCTTGCAGTGTCTCTAAAGGGAAACATCCTGCACTACTGTTTGCAGAATTTTAAGTGCTGGGCTGGGCTACTATTCTGCCTGTGTAATTGCCTGCTTCTAATTGTTTTCACCTGCTAGCTTCAGCTGTTATCCCTGCTAGCTTCCTATTAATTCTGTTGCTTCCTTTTTCCTCTCTGTTTCCTCAGGGGGGAGCAACGTGCATACTCTCAGAAACACGCTCACAGTGGCTTACACACATGCACACATGCTTACACGGTTCAGATCCTACTTATTCGGGTTAAAACGCGCGTACACCCGCGCAAACACTGTTACACGTCTGCCAACAGCCTCCAACATACTCAGCCTGCCCTACATGCACGCACACCCGCGCAAACAGTGTTAAACATCTCCCAACATGCTCCCACATGCTCAGTCTGCTTTACACGTGCGCACACTGCCCTACTCGCGCTTCATGGCGCGCACACGTGTGCATGCATGCCCAGCAAGAAACTTTGGTGTAAGTAACAGTGTACACCTTCCATTTCTTGACTTTCCATGAATTATCTAGTGGCACACCTCTTTCCATGATCTGTGCCTGTCATCTGTCATGTTACACTGGCCTCCAATGAACTGCATTTCTTTCTACCATTCCCCCCTGTGATGTCACCTATCTCCTACTCTATTAATCCCCCTTATGTATCTCTTACACTACTCAGACTGTGCTCATTTGCTATGTGACTGTGAGATTCAGTATCCTAAAACTCATTTACATGAGATTGCCTACTAATGCTTAGTTACATGTCTTAGACTCAGCTTCCCCCCTTAGCAACCACTACACGGTGGCCATGTTGTTTTTGGTCTGTTGGTCCCTGCATTGTCATTCCATGTATTGCATGAAACCCACATTTGTGGGTTTATAACCTTCATTTTCATGTTTTATACAGCGCAGCCCGTTTGCGCGGGGCTGAGCTGGGTTTAAACATCGGCGATCGCCGAAAAAAAAATTATATTTTTATTATTTTGGCGTTGGGTTATATTGCCAATGGCCACATATTTGCCATTGGCATGCTTCCTGAGTCATATGCATCCTTTCTTTGGAGCTGACATGGCTCCATTGTGGAATTTGCAGAAACGTACTCAGTTGTCAACTGAGTACATTTCTGCAGCTAAAACATCTCTTACACGGACTGGTTTCTGCTTCGTGGATCGCTAATATACCTCCTTTGCATACCTTTCAGCTGCAAGTGAGGTATTTAGCATGTCCACGCCCAGTCTGTGTAAGAGACGTTTTAGCTGGTCTCTTACATGGAGTTTAGGGCTGTTCCTGGATCGCAAGGCTTGCATGGAGTGTTACACGTCTCTTACACTCCGTGCAAGCCTTCGTGAATCCTGCCCAACATAATAAAATCCTTTTAATAATTCAATACATACGAATTAAAAGCTAATTCTAAATAAAAACCTGCATACCTGCATATTACAATATGTTTAAAGTAAACAGTATCAATAAGTCCAGTTGTGGTACACAATGTTTTTCACATACTTAAATTTCTTAACTTTAACAAGCAAGCAATGTTAAATTGTTAAAGTGAACAGTATTAATAAGTCCAGTTGTGGTACACAATGTTTTTCACCTACTTAAATTTCTTAACTTTAACAAGCAAGCAATGTTAAATTGTTAAAGTTAAGAAGTTTAAGTAGGTGAAAAACATTGTGTACCACAATTGGACTTATTGACACTGTTTACTTTAAACATATTGTAATATGCAGGTTTTTATTTAGAATTAGCTTTTAATTCGTATGTATTGAATTATTAAAAGGATTTTATTATGTTGTCTTTTTGTGATACATTGTTTAAACACTGTTTAAACATTGACCACATGTTTAAATGGATTATTGTGTTGATTGGCTTATCTTGTCATCTGATGACTAGTGAGGGTTATTTTAAAACTGTTACCTTGTTTCAGTTTTTTATTTCTGAGGAAGGTACCTTATGTGGGGTGACGAAAAGCATTTTAAGTTGTAAAATAAACTTTTTTACATTTAAATAGAGTTCTGCCTGAGACCACTGGATTTCCTTTCACTAGTTTGTTGCTTGTTGTATTTGCCTTCATCCAAATAGATGTGCATAAGTGCTAGTATTGTGGACTTGTACTGTTGATCTACTTTAATGCTGCACCCACCCTGTAGCAATGCCATAGCTGTGGCCACTAACATTGCATCTCTCACACTCTTATGCAGGTCCCCCTGGTATACCACCATGGCAGTAGCCTGTAGCTGGTGAGTATGGTTTATGTTGATGCTTGCCAATACACCAGGCATGTACTGGCTATGGTATATGCCATGCACACATCTAACACACCTACTCTTAATGCATGCTGTACATGTTCATGTATTGTTGCTATTACATGCACTACTTCACAGTGGTGACCATGATGGGGTAGTGGAAATGTATGTCAGATGCCTGTGGGATATGTAACATCCTGTCATTGTGAAATTTGTCCACAGGGATTAACATAATGGTGGCACACACAGACCACAGTAGGGACACGTGTGAAGCATCACCCCTGTACAGTGCACCAACAGTTTATATACCAGTATTACCATGGCAACTGTTACAGATGTACACTATGGCATAATGTATTAGTGTGGTCCACATTATTAGCTGGGACTTGGCCGTAACATGTGCTGCTCAGTGTATGGGACACTGCAAACTGACATACATGTGTAGCCCATACTTATCAAGCATCTGCAATAAGCCTGAAGGTGGGGAGGGGGCGTCAGCATGACACACCAGTGCATTGCAGCAGGGAGCCAAAAGGATGGTAAGAATCGATGTATCTGCACACAGACTGGGTCAGTAACTGTGGCAGACATAACTCTATACCCACAGAAAAGTGACAGCAGTGTGTGAACACCAATGAGTGTGCATATGAGTAGACCTTGCATTCATGCAGAGTTGGGGGAACATGTGTAGGGCAGACTGACCATACACAAGCAAATGCAGATGGGCCATGCTAGTATACCCCTGACAGGAATAGTGACTGCTGTAGTACACATAAGAAGGGTGCAACAAAATGTCATGATAATTGTGTGCACACATAGGCACACACACGACTGTATGCAATGCAGTTAGCATCCACACACCTAACACCTTTAGTAGACACTGCATTTGGATGTATAGGACATATGGCACATATCAGGCTCATGTACTGTTAATATATGTAGCAATGTTGTCCCATGGCAGATCAAGGAATGTTGCATCACATCAGTAAGAGTGTATAGACTTCCCATAGCCATGGTATGATTTGGCAGTTGCCAGTGTAATACTACTGGAATGTTCATACATGGTCTGCTAATGCTGAGAGCTGTAAACCACACATCAATCATTCACAAATGACATCTGACCATACATCATCCCAGGTATGTTTTGCTGGAAAACATAGGGTCTATGAGCATTACAGCTGACATAACTGACACAGTGCTACACATTCAGCAATGGGATGTACACCTGTGAGTTATGGTGCACAGTACATGGCAGGGTGCATAACAGTTGCACAGCAAAACTGTGTATATGGGTGCAGTGTTCCCCAGGGGAAGGGGTATCATCTACTAACACAGGCCATGCCTCACATACATGTATACTGTTGCTAGCATGGATTGACTATAGCTGCACTGCATGCTGTTGTGTGCCATATGTTATGCATGTTGACAGATGGGTAATGGGAAGACTGTGTGTACTATCATTGTGCAACCTCACCTGTATGTGTGTGTGCGTGTGTGTGTGTGGCTGTGTGTGTCTGTGTGGGTGGGTGTTCATGTCATCTGTAGATTCAATGTGGTGTAGAGGAGGGGAGGATGCTGCATGTAGGATGTGTGTGTGCATGTGTGTGTGGTTTTATGGGTGTCCATGTATGCACATGTGTGACTGTGGTGTTTATGATATGGCAGTACTTCCCTTTGTTATAGTGCAGTACATGGACATGGACTGACACAAGACACAACAGGAATACTTGTCTGATATGTAATCACAGGACAGCTGATGGTCTAATAAAGTTTGTAGCATGGGACATGCATTGGGAGGGAAAGTAGATACCTGGTATACCCTCAATATCACATACAGCAGGGAGGTGAATGACAACCTATGTAGGCAGCACTACAGATGCATTGGGGAATTACTAGACAACAGCAGGGAGTGTATACATATATCACAGTTGTCACATGATAGGTTGATTGAGCAGCATGTCAGGCATGTACTGAGCAATCCTTACACATGACACTACAGTGTGTGACATTATGGAGGGAACGTATCAGCCCCTCACATATAGGGGCCAAGCTCACAAAGTCCCAACATACACAGGGTGAACACTGAATGACAGCAGTAAGGCCATGTAAACTACTACACTCAGATCATGGAGTTAATGCATTAACAAGTCATTTGTTGTGGTCACATTTGTAGGCATTTAGAGGAATGAGACGTTAATGAGTGGCATTAATGAGTGTATGTCACCAGGCATGATGCATGATGGGCAACTTAAGGAAATGCACGTGGGACTGTCTGTAGCATCACAGATAGGTAGGTATTAAGGTGGAGTGTGTGTGTGTGTGTGTGTGTGTGTGTGTGTGTGTGTGTGTGTGTGTGTGTGTGTGTGTGTGTGTGTGTGTGTGTATATGTGTGTGTGTGTGTGTGTGTGTGTGTGTGTGTGTGTATGCATTGTTATGTAATGCTGGACAGGTCTTCAAGTGTATTTCCTTTTATCCTCCACAGGTGGCGAGGTGGGTCAAGGTCCCTCCTGCAGGCAACCTGATGCTGGTGTGCACACAGACACTGACAATGATGAGACCATGATTGAGGCACAGGTGGGTTTGTCAGGGGTCGACACAGCACCAACATTTGACATCCCCTCTTAGCCAGCCCACCCCCCACACAGTTTCAGTGCCTATACATGGCCCATCACCAGTGGCCATAGCTGAGGGACAGTTGGCAATTAGTGGCAGTGTACAGGGTAGTGTGGTGACCATGCCAGCTGTGTCTGTCCACATCAGGCATAGCCAGATGTCCATCAAGCCACAACATATGTGGATGCACTAGGGTGCTCATGGTAGGGCTGATAGTCATCCTGCTCCTCGCAAAGCTGCCACAACTGGTACCACCAGGTGCATATTTCAGGCTGTCATGGAGGCACAGGCATGTATAGAAATGTACAACAGACAGGGCCTGAGGCTGCAGAGGGATACCTAGTCATCTGTAAGTGACAACATCCGTGAACTTGATGCTGCCCTCCATGAACAGAATGAGATCATGAATAGACGTTTGGGTGAGATGGTGGGCCTCCTCGACCGTGGTATATCTGTGGTTGAAAACATGGTGGGAGTGGTGCGACAGTGGCGTGGACATTGTCCAGAAACAACAACATCTGGCAGTCGACATGGACATGCTAGGACACCAAGCCACTCCCGTACTGGAAGTAGTAGCCACAGCACATCACTGGGGGTACTGTCCACACCTCACCAAAGCAGGCCTCATGCATGTGGCCCTGGCCAGTCCCAGGTGAGACATGGTTCCAACAGACATCTGTCATCAGAAGAGAGCAGCACTTCAAGGCCTGTACCTGCATGTGCCCATGGAACCCCTGGCAGGCACAGTCAGTGTGTCCTTGGCCGGAGGTGGTGAACTGCACACCCTGCCAGGTATAGTCTTCAGCTGTCCAAAAACACTCGTATGGGCAGCCACAAGGCAGAACAGTGTGCATGCATACTCACACACTATACAAACGCATGTAGGGCAAACCCATACAGACACGCACCACATCACCATGCCCCATCCAAATAATTAAACTCCTCACCCACACACATGTTGTCAAATGTATGGACCACCCTCATCCTCTGGCAAACCAGCAACACACCCTATGCATATGATGTTGCCTGTGCCACATCCTTGTCATCCATAACATCAATGCAGGGACAGGCTAATATGGATCTGATGCACACGGTGACTGTGATACAGTGCAGCAATGAACATGTTGTCAGGAGTAATGTGTAATGTATACATGTCAGGTAGTATAGACAACCAGCTATGATGCATGTCAGCCGTTAGTAATACTGGGTGATTGTGATCTCCATAATGTTATCCATTTGTGTTGTAGGTGTACATGTGTCAGCAGGAAGATGGTCTGCAGTCATATTCCACAAAGGTTATGGCACTGTGGTGACACCATGGCTGTGACTTATCCAGAGTACAGTTGCACACATGTCACAGGATTGTCTAACAGTTATTGCCTGTGCCACATAGGCAGGTGACCTGCTGGGACATGTATAATCTGCTACCATATGTAGACCCATCCACATACATGCACACTCTTACATGGCAACACTGTGACTAGACCCCTACCTAGGTATGTAGTGCTACTGAACTGTGTGGCTTTCATTGCACACACTACACAACATTTAGGGTGAGTTGTGTACCAGGTTACATGGTACATACAGAACAACCACAGACATGTACGGTAATGGTGGATGTAATGGTCATATATGGATTAATACATAGTGTGACATACCATCATACACATTGACAGACACGTAACAGACATACACACATCTGAGAGATCTGGGCCTATTGGTGCTAACTAACTAGTCTATGTGTCCAATGTGTCACAGATAGGCTGCACACAGCACATGTGTAACTGGGCTGTATTGTGGTTTCAGTTACCTGTATGATTGATGGTGATAGTGGTCACTATAAAGTGGTACATGGGGCATATACCAGATGTACCATGGTGTATTGGCAGTGTACACAGCACCCACATTCCCAAGTGGTTATTGTATGCACTGGAACCCATGATGACACTCTGGCATACTGACAATCACACATTGCCCATGACTGCAATACAACCCATTGTATATCACAACAGTGGTAGTACAGGGTAATACAGGGAAATGCACCTATGCATCTAATGCACATGCCACAGGCATAGTAGTGTGTTGCATTGCATACATTTCTATTATGCCATTTTTTAAGTATAGAGCCCTAGTATTATAAAATATTAACTCATACAATTTTTATTAATTTAATAAATGTTATATAGTTTGTTGTTAATGTACTGTTCCTGTGTTTCTAAATTCATAATTAACATGTATACACATAGTGCTTTTCATTGGTTGTTATATTACATTTAAATGGAGTGTTTTAATTGTATTATTGGTTCTGATGAAGTCCAGGGTTTCCTGGATGAAAGCAGTTGACCATGTTGGAATAAATCAACTGTGGACTGTTTAATTCAGCCTGTCTTTATTTGCACCATATTAGTTTGGCGAGAAGGTGCTGTGTATTTCCTGGTGTGGGATCTGTAGCAAGCTATAGTTTGGATTGCAGTCTTACCTAGTGTTAGTTGCACCAGGGGATATTCAGATGCATTGTGTTGAGAACCAGCCTGGATGTGTTAATAACCTTGTTGAATATGGACACTCCTCCTCCTGTAGTGTTGTGGTCTTGTTTTGGTGGCCAAAATGTGTGGTAAGAGTGGCAGCCTGGTATTGCAGGGGTGCTGTCTGGAGCGTTGAACCAGGTCTCAGTTACTGGGCAGATACTGATGTTCTCCATTCGTAGGTGTGCCTCGAGAGAGTGCATGTTTAGGATAAGACTTCAAGCTTTGAGTAGCATTACCTTCAGTTTTACATGCTTGTATCTGTTACATTGGTGGTTTTGTCCTTTGAACCCTGCCTAGAAAAGGCACTATGGGGGTGGCAAGAGCATTAGCCAGTAACCTGAATCCCAGGGGCAACAGGTGCAGACCATCTCTAGCTAGGCATCGTGATTTGTCAATCATGTCATCCCAGGCAGACAGATACTGGATCCCCTTTGAATGACATCAGAAGCTTAGCCAATTGTTGAAGTCATTGCTGTATATCTGTATATATGTTATATGTGAGTGTTTACATGTATATATATGTACATATATATGTACATATATATCTCCATATATGTAAGTTGATATCTATATGTCCATATATGTATGGAGATATGTATATGTGTATATATCTATATAGATATGTGGAGAAATATGTACACATATATGTTTACCATATGTCCAGAACATGGAGTGGAGTCCTACCTCAACACCAATAGTCCCAACCACTTAGTGCAAGGCAATGTCATGGATGTATTGCAGATATATATGAAGACTGTTGCTACTGTAATAGGGGTTGTCTTAATGGACATGTTGGGTGTGGGAAGTCACATCTGCTGTAGACAGTGCACCATTGCCTATGAACAGACATCCCAAGGACATCATAGTACAGTACCACTGCTAGTACAGTAATGATCCTGTGGACTACATCAGGGATATGACCAATATATGTGGACAGTCTAGCAGTCTGTGGGAAGTCCTGAAGTGTACACATGTCCCCTTCATGCATGACATATGGACCATACCTCACAATGTGGATGTGATTAGCCATGTACATGGGTATATCACAACAATACTAGACTACATATGCCCACACAGTGTATGCACGCACACACGCCAGTCTGTCCTGACACATAATACCTGGTGGTGCAGAGGTCACATGGCCACATACTACCCAGTAGATACTGACATACAACTGTACAGCACACCACTGCTTTGTCAGAAATACACAGCAGTTATGGTGACCTGGCAGCAGTATGTCTTGCAAATAAATGGACATAACAGCACACTGGGTAATTACACTAGGCTGCTAGGCATGTCATTAAGCACTGTGCAAACTACAGGCAGACTGCCACAACACTGGACTATATTTTGTATGGGGGAATACACATGTACCTGCGATTATAGTGGGCTCCACATGCAGGTCACAGAACAGTGTGGCAGCCACCTGTGTGAGTGCATACCCACATCCAATGTCAACCCAGCCACAGACACATGTGATAAACAAGCTTAATATGATGCTATAATGACTGTCTGTTAAACATATGTGCCACTCACACAGTAACCTTACATACACTGGTCATGGCACAATGTGGTCTGATGGCTGTCTGTGGTATGAGACACATGTGCATCTGACCCCAGAAACATGTGAGCCAGTAGGGTACCATACACTGGAGCAGCATGTAACATCAGATAGAACAGGACCATTAGCAATGGCATCTACCACAGTCTGTGCACAGCCCAAGGTACGTGTGCGCAATACACATACTGACGTCAATAATCCTAACTTGGGGTTCTGCAACCAGTAGCTCTGGAGCCACATGTGGCTCTTACAACCCACTGTAGTTGCTCCCTGTACCTCTGAGGATTAATGGCCACTATACTGCACCACACACACACACACACACACACACACACACACACACACACACACACACACACACACACACACACACACACACACCCACACACATACACACACACAGATCAAGCATTCCCAACACACACACACACACACACACACACACACACACACACACACACACACACACACACACACACACACACATATGCCAGGTTTTGTTCTTATACACTTGGTCCTTTTATATTTAGTATAACTATATGTGTAACCTTATATGCTCTGTTATCTTCATTTTATTGGTCAAATAGCTGATGTGACTCCTGATTACTTTCATTTGGTGGGGGAGGGGCCATACATGGCTCTCTGGACAGTGAAGGCTGCAGACCCCTGCCCTACATACACAGACCACAGTACTGTACACACAACCACAGAATGTCCAAGTAATGTCCTCAAAAATGACACTACTATACACAGTATGTCCAGCAGTCTGTTATCTGACTAGCTTGTTATCGGGTATGATGTCAATGAATAATGGTGTACAGAACATATGCACCATATATATGTGGGCTTCATCTGCACAACACATGTGTGCCCCTCTGCAGTCTAGAGGTCATTGTATGTAACAGTGTTATATGCCCCTGTAAGTCAGTCTATGGAGTGGGGTATGCACCATAACTCTCCTAGGGTGTTACAACATGAGGTATACCAGTATTCAGTTGGCTTAAGGTATACGGATGTACAGTACCATACATTTCACCTTGTGAACATTGATGGCCTACTGTTTACTGCCATATGGACTCTTCTGTTTGTCAGTGTGATTGTGATGATTGCAGGTATGCATTGTTATATAACAGATACCTCCCATTGTGTCAACCTAAGTATTTTCCCCCTAGGGGTTGCAAACACAGTGCATTTAGAGGATTCTGGGCTGTACATCTGCATTATTTACCGCTGAATGATTTTTATCCTGTGGCCCAGTCTGTCTTTCCTGTTGTACTACTTGAAGGCCTTGACGTGGACACTGACATATGTTATGCTTTCGGATTAATGTATTAAATGATCAGTTTAAGAGTTGCATTCATCTGTTTATATGTATTTCAAAGACTACACAACTATATGGTGTGGCATATACCACTTTAATAGTGCACAAATAAACCGTTAAAATGTTTGCAAACCTGTGTGTGGTGTTACATCCTTTGACTTCTCTGTAGGTGTATATATATATATATATATATATATATATATATATATGTATATCTATATCTATATATATACATATATATATGTATATGTATATATATATATATATATATATATATATATATATATATATATATATATATATATACATATATATGTGTTTCAGGCAGCAAAATAGTTGCTTGTATGGGTGACTCATACACTATCCATCTAATGAGGTTGCAACTGTAGGGATACTGGCATTTCAGTGTGGTGCACACCCACTAATTAGGTATCATCCTAGACATACATCTGTGTGTATATGTGTAGTTACATACATGCATAAATATCTATATATATATATATATATATATATATATATATATATATATATATATATATATGTGTCTCTGCATACCTGTGTCTGTGTATATGTATCTTAGGAATGTTTATTGCTTACACATTGTACATTCACTATGGTAGCTGGACTGTACTGTATGATATGTCATCAATACCAGCCTCACGTCATTCAGGTGGAATGGCTTACTGTTAGCATCTTGTGGCCCAACATCCCACTCTCACCTGAAAAAAAGATATGGGCAATCTGTTACCACAAAAAATCTCACCCCATACATAGCTATCCATTCTGCATATGTGTCCACTGGACACATGTAATCCAGTCTAATTGACATCACATCTTATTTTTGTTGACCTCACCCACTCCCAGGGGTTTGAGTATCCAAATCTACCTCCAAATTCAGTGTATATGCACAGCTGCTGTTGTAGAAGAAATGGGCAGCTATGGACATTTCCTGCACCCTTCCTGCACATCCCTGGCTATTTTCCCTACTGTCTTTCCCTCTTTGTGCCCCTTTTTTCATCACTTTCCTATCAACCTCTTTTTCTTTTCTTTTGAAGAAATTAGCGCTATGGGGGAATGCACATGTACCTGCATATATAGCAGGCTGTACAGGCATGTCACAGCACAGGGTAAGATACACCTGTGTGAAAGTGCGTAACCACAACCAATGAAAACAGAGCCACAGCCACATATAACAAGCTAACATAATATTACAATATATGGACTATCTGTTCAACACCATCCTCATATGTGCCACTCACACACTAACCATACATATACTGGACCGCTACACAGTTTGGTCTGATGGCTGACTGTGGTATGGGACATGTGTGTGTATGGCCCTACAAACATGGAAGCCAATACAGTAACATACAGTGGAGCAGCATGTAACATCAGATAGGACAGGACCTAGGACAATGACAACTATCACAGTCTGTGGACAGACCAAGGTACATATTAATAATACACACACTGTCAACATTCACCATAGGTACACAGACCTCAGTACTGTACAAACATCCACAGTATGCCCAGGTTATGTCATCAAATATAACCCCTACTGTACATAACATGTGTAGCAGTCTGATATCACACTGGCTTGTTATCAGATATGATGACACTAATTATGGTGTACAGCACATATGCACCTCTTTATGCATGACACATGTGCAAAGGTTGACAGAGTTGGGGCTGGAAACACATTCACAGGGCCAATATTGACATGTTACAGTAATAACCTCATACATTTACTATTGTAACAGGGTTTGTTGCAACTTATATCCTATGAGGGATAAGAAGTCAGTAACTGTCACGACTTTCACAATCTACAGACTGCAATCCTCACACTACCTTCTGCAGTCCATTGACAGATGCTTCATGAGTAACACATAAAACCAAAGGCACAACACACTGCCCAGTCTGAAGATGACCCTGAAGATGGGGATTCCTCATAAACATAGAATTGACATGTAGGACAGCCATATCCACACACCCACTTTTAAACCAACATTACACCAAATGCAGTATAGCTGCACTTACAGTCTGTGGTCAGGTCAGGCACATTCCCCCTCATGTGTGTTTCCCTGTTTCCATGGTGTATGTTGTTAAAGGTAAATCCCCAATCCATCTGAGATGCTGTTTGCCAAACAACAGATCAAGTTCCTGCTCACAGTGAATGAAAAGAGCCAGCACCACATGATGTTCCTAGATATTGGAGTGTGTTTCCATGCAATTGGCTATGGAAATGTTACCACAGCTGTTCCACATGCAATCAGCTAGGGGAGGGCTGCAATTCATGCAGATGCCATTCGCCGATCATGAGCATCACTTAAAATACACATGCTGCTGCCTAAGCAAAGCAGATATAGGTCTCCACATCCACCAGAGAGGGAGTAGGAGAGGCAGACAGAGGCAAAGACAAGTCAGGGAGGGATGGGTGAGTAAAACTTAAGCATGTTTGTGTCACACACCTAGCAGCACAGGGTATCAAACCCTGATGACTATGTAGTACTATCACAGCTCTATGCAGTTATTGGATGCACCACATGGGTTACCTGCTGTGGAGCCCTCAGAACATATATGTGATAGTGAATGACATCTGCAACAGGGATAAGGTAGCTATATGGTAGGTGATGTACATGTGCCTGTCCGCATGAACAGGTGCCACCTTCAACACAGCCACACTCTCACAGGGATGCACACATACTGACACACTTGGCAGGGTCAGGATTAAAACTCATCAGTAGTGGGATTGCCACAACAAATAACTGTGCAGGTATCACATGCACCACACGGGTCATACAGAGGTTGTATGGGCAAAGGGTATGGGGAGGTGTCTGACATCAGACGGCATGCTTCAGTATGCCAGTGGGGGTTGTAGTGAGTGTGGCTGTGAACATACGCACCATACAACACACACAATAACACACAAGGTGCCAGTACTGACTTGCATGGGTGCATGTCTGCACAGGTGTGTGGTGGTCGACTGGGCCAGCCGGCTATACAAGGCTAGGCGATGGGTATACCTTGGCATCAGGCCACATGACAATAGTCTGCATTGTGGCTCAGGGCTGTGGTTTCTGCATTTGCCCACACAGGTGGGTATTGTATCCACCATCCAGTCACCTGGGTGATTATTGTGTGTGGCCAATGCTGTGCATCACTTGCCATGTGTGTTCCTTAGCCCATGACATGGACTGTGTCTGGGATGTGCACACCTCCCACATGCATGTACAGTGACATGTAGAACTGTACCTGGGGTGTCTGGCCCATGTTGTGAACACAGATTATCATCAGATGTAACATTCCTGCCCACCTGTGGCGGGAACTGGTAATGGGCAGTAGGTTTACCCTACACCTACATTGATAGCATGCTGACAGCATTCCCTGGTATCAGTGGCATCTGTCCATACAGGGCATGTTGTCAGGCATAGTATGTCCTTTGTGGGTCACATGTGATGGCACCACAGGTGTTGCAGGTGTCCATTGGGGTACATGGGGAGTGTGCACTGTCTGCATGTACGTGCATATTGGACAGATGGACAGGGTGCCATGCCCTCTGCAGCCCACTGCTATCACTCCATAGTTACTATCAGTGGCCAATATGCGGTGTACTACCCACATATTGGCTTTTGCCTAGGCATGTGTGTGTATGAGACATGGGTTGAGTGTGTACTCTGGGTAATACTTGGTTTGCTAACTGTGATTGCCTGGCATTGATGTCACATGTATGGGTATGGCTTTGCACCCCAGCCTCCCAGCTATTTTACATCTGTTATCTCTGTACAGTGGACATTGTGCTATATAGTAGGGCCACCATATAAGAATCATTCAAAAGCCACTCCACATTGGCCACAGGTGTCACACACTCACAACCACCTCTACACAGGATACAAGTTACAAAGACACACAAACGCACACACACACACACACACACACACACACACACACACACACACACACACACACACACACACACACACACACACACACACTCACACACACACACACCTATCATGTCAGGGAATAGAATCCCTACCTAACTAATTTATTACACTATAGCGCTATGCAGTTACAGTACATGCTACGGAGTGTACTGTAGTATTCCTTCCCCAAAGGGGTATATCACATTGGATGACATCAGCAGGATTGCCAAAGTAGGACATTCTAATTGTAACCAAATAATAAAACAGTCCAGGGCAACTCCAAAGGAATTGGTGGAAGTGTAACAACCAGCTTACAATAAAGGCACAATGCTCGATGTAGTAACAGCAAGTTTATTTACATTCTAATTGTAGTGAGTTTGACTAGCCTAAAATGCATTGTTCCCTACACAAACAGTGACTCACACAAAACACCCACAACTGACATGTGTGGGTATAGAACCCCTAACAGAAGTCTATGTCACACTACAGGATGGAGCGGTTATAGGACGCACCATGGGGATCACTGCAGAGCTCCTTCCCCAAAGGTGTATTTCACAATGAATGACATCAGCAGGATTGCCAAAGTAGGACATTCGAATTATAGTGAGTGTGCCTAACCTATAATGCATTGCTCCATACACAGACATTGAAACACACACAAAACATCCAGAACTGCCATGAGTCAGGATGGATCCCTACCACAGCTCTAAATCACACTACAGCAATACGCAGCTATGGCATGCACTATGGAGATTACTGGGCTACAACCTTCCCAGAGGTGTAGTTCTAGGTGGGTGACATCAGCAGCCTTGCCAGCGTTGAGCATATGAATTGTAGGGAGTGTGAGTACCCTAAAAAGCATTACTCTCTACACAGACAGAGTTAGTCTGACAGACGCACACACTTGACATATCTGGGAGTAGAACAACTACCTAACTACTTTATTGCACTACAGGAGTACGCAGTTACCGGACATGCTACAGAGATTATGAGGCTTCAATCTTCCCAGAGGTGTATTTCTAGGTGGATGACATCAGCAGCCTTGCCAAAGTTGAGTATATGAATTGTAGGGAGTGTGAGTACTCTAAAAAGCATTGCTCTCTACACAGACAAAGTCAGACAGACACACACACACTTGTCATGTCTGGGATTAAAACACCTACTTAACTACTTTATCACACTACAGCAATACGCAGTTACAGGACGCACTATGGAGATAACAGGGCTGCAACCTTCCCAGAGGTGTATTTCTAGGTGGATGACATCAGCAGCCTTGCCAAAGTAGAGCATTTAAATTGTTGGTAGTGTGACTACCCTCAAAAGCATTGCTCTCTACACAGTCAGAGACAGACACACACACACACACAAACATAGTTGCCAAGTTTGGGATTAGAACTTCTACCTAACTAGTTTATCATACTACAGCAGTATGCAGTTATGAAACACACCACAGAGATTACTGGGCTATACCTCTCCCAAAGGTGTATTTCACATTCGATGACTTCAGCAGGCTTGTCATAGTAGGGCTATGGGGAGGGCAGTGTGTGTACACGGGCCATAACCCATTCATCTAGGGTTTGACACACCACATGCAGGCACACACAGGGTCATATTTCACAGGTACGTGTACACAGCTTCTAGATGACCTCTTCCTTGTACAGTCATGTTGCACAGCTGGTACGTGCACCACATAGTTTGTCATGCTGACAGATACTGGTGGCTAGTATCTGCAGTGAGTGACATCTGCACCTCATGTGTTTGGGGCCTTTTGGCCGTATGCTGGGTGGGACATGCCTGGATGGCTCCTTGTCACAGTCACCCTCTTCCACACATCTATGTCCATCTACCTTTGGCTTATTATAGTGTGTTGTCCTTACATTTATCTCTATATTCCTATCCACTGTGTGTGCAAGGCATGAGTGGTGCATACTGACAAGTGTCTGCACTAACAACTGCTATTGCAATGCATGTCTGATCCACAGGTGTTTGCAGACATGGTCTTCATGTGTTTAAGTGTGTGAGCATGCCCAGTATGGCCATCTGTTTTGCATGTGTGGCTCGAGTCCAGGTAGTTTGTACTGCAGTGTTGACCTTTGTGTTTGTACACCGACAGGTAGCATGCTGTCTCTGCAGGGTATCCATCTATCATTTCACATTGACTGTTACTACATTTCTGCATATCAGGGGGGGGTACACCTGACTATTTCTACATATCTACACAGGATGGAGGCCACACCTGACTGTTACTATATTTTTACATAGGATGGGGGGCACACCTGACTATATCTAAATTTCTACATAGGATTGGGAGGGCACACATGACTGTTACTATATTTCTACGTAGGATGGGGGCACACATGACTATTTCTACAGTTCTGCACATGATTGGGGGGCACACCTGACTGTTACTATATTTCTATGTAGGATAGGGGGCACACCTGACACTTGTACACATTTACTAGGACTGTACTGGTATGTCAGGTACTCCATTTCAGTCTGTAGTCTTACCTATCGTGCTGGCTAGAGGCATACCAGTGTACTACAGATCTTAGCTTTTAATTATCTACATATTAGTTTCTGATGCCCTACCCTTCAGAACTGACATCCCACTGCCTGACCTGCTGTAGTCTGTGTTGGCCTGGGGGGAGGTTACCCATAGGCCTCATTCAGAGGCCATCGCACAGCCTTTGTTTGTGTTTGTCTACACCTGTCCTGCTGGCTGTGACCATTGTTGGTTATGTGATCCCCCTGATTGGCATGTGTGAGTCACTTACCTTGTGGGTATCCCAGTACTGAGGGTGGTGCTGCAGGACTACCTATGTCAGATGCACATAGTACACTCCTACACATGGTTAGGCACAGGAAGCTTAATGTTTGGTATCCCTTTTACTGTATGTGAGAGTTGGAGAGAGGTGTTATTCCTTGGGTCGCTCCCATGTCAGTGTATATTCTATGCATTACCTCTTTGCCAAGGCCAGGGCATACTGGGCATGCCTCCTTCTGCCTACTGGGACAGGCTCAGGTTGTTCCTCCTCTGAGTCACTCTGTGCCTGTGCAGGCCTTGGCAATGGTGGGGGGGGGGCTGTGTGGTCCTACCCTAGTGCTGTTCCTGCTGCAGCTGTTTCCGCAGGATCATATTGTGTAGAATGGCATATACAAGGATGATTTGGGTACATGTAGCTGGTGAGTACTGCAAGGCGCCAGCGGATGTTTCCAGGCACAAGAACCATGACTTGAGCATCACAAACACATGCTCTACTATAATTCTGGTTTGTGTGTGTGCTTCATTATGGAGTTCTTGTTTGGGTGTATGTGCATTTCTGATGGGTATCATCAGCCATGACTCCAGTGCATATCCAGCATCCCCCACTTGGTGACCGTGAGGGATGTCCCCACTGGCAAATCTCTGGTACAGCTGTGTCAGATGCCAGATGTGGGAATCATGACAGCTTCCAGGGCAGCCAGCACACGCATTCATTATTATGCCCTGGGCATCACACATGACCTAGCAGTTTATGGAGGGGAAGCTCTTGTGGTTGATGTAGACCCTACCCTGCTCACCAGGTGGTGATTTGATGCATATGTGCATGCAGTCTATTGCACCCACTACCTCAGGGTATTCTGTTATTTGGTGGAAGAGATGCATATTGCTGGCCAATGCCTCATGGGTGTTGGGGAAATATATGTGCTCACCGACATATGCTGACATGGCATCCAGGAGCTGTTGGATTACCCTGGATGCTGATGACTGTGAAATCCCCATCATATCCCCAGTTGACCTTTGGAAGGTACCTGTAGCTAGTATTCTTAGGCCTACACATACCTTGGTATCCACTGGGATGGGCTCCCCTTTGTGTGTCAGGAGTGGCCGGCACAGCTCAAAAATTTGCTGTAGGATGTCCCTGTTCACCCTATAACGCTCCACTATCTCCAGCTCATGTAGTCCCTGGTAGGTTACCCTGGATCTGTACACTCTGCTCCATCTCCTCACTGTGGGTTGGTCGGCAGCATTCACATCTTCACCACCCTCAGCCTCTTCCACAAGTTGTATGATAGCTATTGCAGCCCCTAGCATTTTGCTGTTGTGAGTTTTAAAAGTTCCCTACTTGTTTACACCGGTGGTGAAGAGTGTGGGAAAAACCAGAGGGAAGGTGTTTGCTTAGTTTATAGTAGTGTTCTGGGCTGGGCTGGTCTTCTGCCTGTGTAAATGGCTGATTCTAGTACATTTCACCTGTCAGCTAAGCTAGTTCTCCTTGGTTACCTTCCTACTGCTGTTTTCCCTTCCCATTGCCTTCCTGTTTAAGCCATTGTGCTTGCCGCATAAACAGAGTGCTAAAATGTGCACACTGTTTCTATTTCCAGGTTTAACCTCTTATTTCTTCCTGTAAAGCACAGCGTGCAGTGCGCACACCTGCTTAGGCTTTGTAAAGAGTGCTAAGCAGGTTTAGACACACCCCCTAGCTTAGCTGTGCTAAGCTAGGAGCAAACCCAAGCCACAGGGCTCCAATCCGCTTACAGTATGCCTGACACACACACCCATGATGTCACCTAACTCCTAGGCTTGCACCAGGCTGTTCCTACACTTAAACTGTTGGGACCTGACTCACATGCTGTGGAAAACTGAGATTCACTATCATTCCCCTCATTTTCATAGGATTGCCTGCTAATGCATAGTTGCATGTCTCACACTGAGCCTCCCCCCTTAGCAACCACTAATCACTGGCAAGATTTTCTTCTGTCTGTCATTGACTTGCATGGCAGAATACTGATTTTAGTTAGAATGCTTATTTTAGGTTTATTTTATTATTTTCCCCCCGATCCCATTTGCACGCCGCTGCCCTATGCTTAAACAGCTGAGATTGGCTAAAAAAATTAAAAGTTGATTTCTTTAAATTTTTTGTTTTGTTTGCAATGCCAATGGCCTTATACTTGGCCATTGGCATACTCTCCCAGTGATATGCAGCCTTTATTTGGAGCTGTCACAGCTCCGTTTTGGATTTTGCAGAAATATACTTGGTTACTAACCGAGTACATTTCTGCAGATTGCACTAGTCCTGCATGGATGGTCGCAAGCTTCCTGGATCACAAAATCACCTCATTTTCATGGATTTCTCCTGCAGATGTGGTGATTTGCATACAAGGGCTTAGTCTGTGCAGGATTATTGCAGGAGCTCTCTTGCACACCCCTGCAGGCTGTTCCTGGTGTCTTTTTAATGACATTTTAAAATTTGATTTTATTGTCTTTGATGCCAGATGTATACTTAGTAATGCTGCTACTTCATGACAGCACTGATTTATGCTATTCAGTGTGCAGTAGGAAAAGTTATGCAGCAAGTTCTAGTGCCATGTGTGTACTACCTACCTTATGGTTTAGAAATCTTTTACCTTTTTCTTCTAGAAACTAAAATAATCAATTGCATATTTTATTTGGGAATATCAGAGATACCAAACAAAGTTAAAAAACAAATATATGAGCATACTATCCCCCCAGATTTACTATTCTTCCATGCAGGACTAGCTTAGTCCTGCATGGAAGCGGCCATTTAGGAGCAGGATGGCAGTGCGCCATGCATATTAATGAAGGCGTGCTGCCTGCGCTTCTAATTATACATGGAGCATGTAAGAGTGCAGGGGGTATGTCTGAGAGCATAGCTCTCAGAATATACATGCGCCCACAATGAAGAAGAGCAGAAAGGCCAAAGAAATGAGCGAAACCACTCATAAGTGTCTGAAAATCCCCAGCAACATTCCCCCACATGTACAACAGCAATAGTAAATACAAATAAAATGTACAAACCCTTTTTTTTTATTAAGAAACCAATTAAAGCTAACTGTAGGTGTGTGTGTGTGTGTGTGTGTGTGTGTGTGTGTGTGTGTGTGTGTGTGTGTGTGTGTGTGTGTGTGTGTGTGTGTGTGCCCATCGCTTAGCTACAGTTAATGCAGCTTAAATGGCTGAAGAGGATAACAAGGAAAATATATGCAAATTAAGCAGTCTAGCAATAGTGTTATGTCCAAAGCATTCGCCTTACGAGCAGGCATTCCTGGTTTGAGTCCCACTGCAGCACATTCGATTTTCCATGTGAAATCAGTTTATGAACATTATTTTGCTGTATAACCTACTAAATAACATATAATTGTGAACTGGAGTACTGCATTAAATGCACCTGTGAGGTGTCAGTGTCATAATGTTGCAATGTCCTGAGATAAGCACATGTGCCCCATACAGATGTACACAGGAATCATGGATACAAATGCAAGGTAAAATGTGTAATGAATGACAACTCCATACAGCTTCCAAATACCCCACCTTCCCAAGAACCATTAGATATTACTGTCTAAATCAGTGCAATTGTAGGCGGGAGTAAGCACTAGTAAGCAAGTGTAAGCACTATTAAGCAGTAGTAAGCGGGAGTAAGCAAATGTAAGAACTAGTAAGTGGGTTTAAGCCCATTTGCGCGGGGGTAAGCAATGCACATGCAGGTTAAGCAATATTAAAGTTAACTCTCTGTAAGCATATTTATCCAGAGGTTAGCAGTGCTTACCCTCGTACAAACCCAATCAAACCCGCTTACAACTGCTCAAAAGTGCCTTAATTGCTCTGTATCCAACGGCCCTTTTTCTGCCCATCGACAAAATAAACAGCCTAGCAGGTTTTGAACCCAGGACCCTATATACTACAGTCACAGTAGTTAACTAACAAGCCATCACAACAATACAGAAGAAGGAGGTATCACCATGCAAGTCCTCACTATAGTAAAATCAAACAGAACCTGTGAAAGGAATCAGTATATAGTCATATATTCAATAACCCACTACATAACATAAATATGTGAACTGGAGTATAGCAGTAAGCCCAGATGTGAGGTGTAATTGTAATAGAGTGTTGAAGTCCCAAATAAAACACAAGGACCCCATACAGTGTACGTACACATGAATCATGGATACCAGGCATATATATATAACATGTAATGAATAAGAAATCAGTGTCAAAAAGAAAATATAATGCAAAGTCTAATGTAAGCAACGCTAAGTATTGCACAGGCCAGTGTAGGAGGTGTAAGCAATGTGTAGGCCAGCTAACTCAATGTGCCCAGTGGTGTACCCCTTTAAACAATGCCAACCTTAGACAAGCAGGTTTGCCCATAGCCTAGCCTTTTCAAAACTGGCCAATCATGGAATAGTGCGGGAAACTGGCCCTACTTAAACCCAATAGGCAGGAATACATCTCATAACTGGTTGTAGCTTCCCCTTGCAGGCACAATGGCAGTAAGGGGAGAAGGTGTGCGCTTCTGGGTGCAGTGCTGGTGCATCTAGGAATCCAGAGTCATGTCAGGACTCCTTATCAAAGACCATGAGCAGAGACTGCTGCAGGGCCAGTACCAGGGGTTCCCAATATAAGACAGAAGACTGGGGCCATCTTGCCCGTGACCTCACCAGTGCCACTGGCATACCCCAAACTGGTGAGCAGGTCAGGCATCACTATGCTGACCTGAAGCAGTGTAAGGGAGACATCTTGGAGCAGTGGATCCAAGAGGCTAGAACAGCAGGGGCTGTCCCAGCTGTGTGTAAGTATCACTCCAGTATGTGTGTAATAATAGCCAGCTCATGTATATTATGGATAGGTATGGCTAAATATTCCTCTTATATCCTCCACAGCTGCAAGTGAGCGGGCCGTGAACCAAGAGGCTCATGGAAGTTGCCTGTAGAGGTTGCGATGCGTGGCAGGTCAGTAATACTCTTGCATGTACTGTTATAGGAAATAAATCTAAAGGTATTAGTAAATTAATTGCCTGTATAAAACCTGTATTGTTTAAGGCAAGTACTGCATACACCGGAGAATATGGCAGGAAGAGTCTCATACAGTTTGTATGTAAATAAAAGCATAATAGCCTGACTATAAAAGTCTAACTGCTGGAATGCATGTGTATAATCTGGTATCATATGGTAATGTAGATTTGCAATCACGTAATAGTACTGTTGTATTAACCACTGTTACCCACACTGTGCACCATAAATAGAATGTGTAGGAATGCCTGTATATGGCTGGTGTAATCCCCAGAGGCCATTTAGTACAACTGAGAGACACATAGACAGAAAACAGGGAAAAGGCAAACAAAGAAACCCAGATAGCTCATGTAACTGAGACATGAACTGTTGTATTTTTAGCACAAACAGCCATGGTTCAAATACTGGCAGTGGTAGTAGTCTGCATACAGAATCATACCCCACAACTGTATAAATATGTCCAGAATGTCCAGTAAAGTGGCTCATATCTGTTGCCTGTCAACCTGACCCCCTGGAAAATCAGTGGGATGATCCCAGACGTATAGGCAACAAACAGGAAATACAACTGATTGACACACATCTAAGAGAACAAAGTTGCCACACTAGCAACTCCTCAAAACCTTATGAGAGTAAGAAGCCATGTATGTCCCATTTACACTCCCATGTTGTCAAGCTGTAGCCACAGTGTGTACAGTAACAGAGTGAGATGTATGTGCATAATAGTAATGTGGAATCTGGTACTGTGTGTGGCAACATTCAGGTAGTGCTAATAAACATTTCTCCCACAGGTCTGTCAGATGCCAACACTGTGCCCAGAAATACAAGAATGATACCCTGTACTGGTACTGTCTCCTTTGGTATTGTATGGCATTGTGACTGATGCAGTTGCTCTGAATAATAAGGTATTACACATCACTGTCACCCACACTGTCCTACAAAATATAACTGTCTAGGAAATCCTGTATAAGAGTGTTGTAATACAAGATCAGAATCCAAAACCACAGGAGAATTATAAGACACAAAGCAGATAGGAGATATACAGCAATATCTATATAGCACACACAACTCTGATGGACAGTGTTTAGGCTGTAGCAGACACAGCCATGGTCTGAATCCTGGGAGTGGAAGTAGGCTGCATACAGAATCATACCCAAGAACTGTACAGATGAGACTAGAATGTCCAGTATATGGTCCCATATCTGCTGCTTGTCATCCTGTCCCCCTGGGAAGCCTGTGGGATGATCCCAGATATTTAGGCAGCAAACAGGGAATACAACTGATTGTCACACATATATGAGAACAAACCTGTCACTCTAGCAACTTCCAAAACTATGAGAGTAATAAGCCAAGTATGTCCTATCTACACCCCCACGTTGTCAAACTGTGACCAGGGTGGGTACACTAACAGAGTGAGATGTATGTGCATAATACTAATGTGTAATCTGGAACTTTTTGTGTGGTAACATTCAGGTAGTGCTAACAAACATTGCTCCCACAGGTAAATCAGATACGAACACTGTGCTGAGAAATAAAAACCTTGATACCCTATACTGGTACAGTTTACACTGGTATTGAATGGAATTGTGAGTGTTGCAGTTGCTCTGAATAATAAAGTATCACTGACCACTGTCACCCACACTGTGCTACATAATATAACTGTGTAGGAAAGCATGTGTATGTGTGTGGTAAGACACTAAAGGTTGAAGAGGGCAATAGTCTAGATATGTCCCAGTATACCTGCATGTGGTCAAGACATGGCCAGAGTCTGTGCAGAAACAGAGGGACAGCTATGTGCACAACATCAATCCGGAATCTGGGAGTATGTGTAGAAACCATTAGCTAGTGTTAACAAATATTTTCTCCACAGGTATACCAGGTAAGAAGTGTATACCGCAGGTAAAAACAGTTCTTGTATAACAATGACGACAGCTATATCACTGTGCAAACTAAGGCTATAGGGTAGTGTAGTAATACTTGTAAGGTGCAGATAACAGCACTGACTAGGAAAGTAATGTGGACTACAGTTATATACTAGTTGTAATTGACATCTTTCTCTCACCCCCACCATATCTCCAACAATAAACTACATACCCACCTCAACCGGTATGTAATGACTCCACTGTTCTGATGATGTCCTATTGGTTGATAAATATTTAAATTTGTTTCCATGCATGTGCTATATTGAATTATTCCAACATTGGTGGCATGGTGTCATCAATGTACCTGCATGCTGTTGTTATTACCACTGTGATCCCATATATGCATGTGTTCCATTTGCTATGCAACTGTTCTGTATCTAGTGTTTGGGTTAATGGGAATATTTATGCATGCTGTTATACCTAGCCCTAGAATGTGTTGACTATGACTAACCCACATATGATGATAAAATCTAAACACTATATCAAGTTTGGGAAGGCTGGTCCCAGTGGACCCACATGTTCCACCTCAGCTGGCCGTGGCAACGGGCACCAGCACATCTGGGACCCAATTTGGGACCTCCTTGTCCATGGGTCCTGTACCACCTTTGGGTGAAACCACCTCAGGTGTTGGGGCTCGCCCCACCGGGAGCGGGCGTGGACAGGAACCTGTCACTCATCACCAGCTCTGGGTCATGGTGCGTAGCGAGCTCAACCTAGCAGTATGGTGATTTGCTATACCAGCTCGAGGGCCATGTGTCACAGCTAGAGGTTCAACCTGGCTCTGCGACTCAGCCCCCAGCACAGCCACCTTTGGGGCTGTGAGAGTGCAATGGTGACTGCCATGGATGGGGACCTCAGTCCCACTGTTTTCACTAGGGGGCTCATGGGCTTCCAATTTCCCAACAACCCTCCACATCAAGGTGTTTACCCCCATGTGTCATATACCGCCCCTGTATGCATATTTTTTGTCTTGTCTGTTAACCTACCCAATTTACCTCCCCAAATATACCTACTATCCCTCCCCAATATCCCACCCTCACCTGAAAAAAAGGGGCAATCTGTCCCCCCCCAAAAATCTCACCCCATACATAGCTGTCCATTTTGCACACATGTCCACTGGACAAATGTAATCCAGTCTAATTGGCATCAGAACTTATTATTGTTGTTGTCACCCCTGTCCCAGGGGGGTTGAGTGTCCAAATCTATCTCCAAATTCAGTGTATATGCACAGCTGTTGCTGTAGAAGAAATGGGCAGCTATGGACCTTCCCTACACGCTTCCTGCACATACCTAGCTATTTTCCCACCTGTCTTTCCCTCTTTGTGCCCCTTTTTCACCACTTTCCTATCAACCCTTTTTTTCTTTTCTTTTAAAGAAATTACAGAGGGGGTAAGTGGGAGTAAGCACTTTTAAGCAGTAGTAAGTGGGTTTAAGCCTGTCTGCATGGGGGTAAGAAATGCCTATACAGGTTAAGCAATTTAGAAGCTAACTGAGTATAAGAAACTGTAACCAGAACTTAACACTGCTTACCTCCATGCAAACCCGCTTATAACTGCTTAAAAGTGCCTTAATCACTCTGTATCCAATGGCCCTCGTTCTGCCCAACAACAAAATACACAGCTTCTGCAAGGCCCGAACCCAGGACACTGCACGCCATAGCGATTTACCACTAAGCCATGTCCGACATACATGTTTTCACAAGCATATCATCCAGCTTAGTCATTCAACAGTACAGGGAATGAATTCCAACATGTAGATTTATGTGTGTGTATGTATATATGCATATCTCTCTCTCTCTCTCTCTCTCTCTCTCTATATATATATATATATAAATATATATAGAGATATATATATATATATAAATATATATATATATATATATATATATATATATATATTAATATCTAAATAGATACAGGTTCTGAAAGTGTGTTTTTAGATATTTAAAAGTGTTTTAAACAGGGAAAATTTGTATTTATTATGCTTGTATTTATTATGCCTGTTTTAAGGTATGTTTAGGAAAGGGTTAAAATTGGCAGTGTGCAAAGGTATAAATGGGGAGGGGTTTAGACTGTCAGCATTTTTCTGATGAAGTTGGAGACGAAAACGAACTGGTAGAAGTTTCTGCGTTATCATTGTGTGCTGTGTTGTGCTTTGCTTGCTGTGGAACACATTAAATGTTTTAAGGTGGTTACGGCTTGCTGGTGTTTTTTTCCTGTTTAATGGTTTTGTTTTGGGCACCTCATCCTCCTGGACTTGATCTAAACAGATATAAAATATCTATGTATGTATATATATATATATATATATATATATATATATATATATATATATCTATATATATATAGATATATACACACATATATATAAATATAAACATATATACATACATATGCATACATCTATAGAAATATATGTCTACATCTATATATATATATATATATATATATATATATATATATATATATATATATATACACAGCAAGTTATATATATATATATGTAAGCAGATAAAGATATCTATAAAAGTATATACAGACATACATCTGTAGATAACAATGGGAACATGACAAAAACATATATGTCCATATGCACTGTTAATGGGGTTAAGAGGCCCCAAACAACATACGTCTTGTACGAATAGGTATTCCCACATGCCCCCATAGCCAAATACGTCTGCCCTGCAATGCACTACCAACTGTTGCAGATCCCATAACCAGAACCTGGCATGACATGGGCACAAGATGTTAACAGTACTCCATCCCACCTGTATGATGTCAGGCTGATATCAGTAACATATGCAGTACAGTCTGGCTCCCATAGGGAATGTACAATGTGGAAGTAATCAACATCCCTAGGATACATAAACACAGACACATATATGCAGATACAGATTTATATATATATATATATATATATATATATATATATATATATATATATATATATATGTAACTACACATACACATGCAGAGATATGTATAGTAAGATACATATGTAGAAGATGCACACAATATGGAACAGCCACTTTGCCTACAGTTACCACCTTACCAACTGGACACTGAATGAGCCACCCATATGAATGACAATCATTGCCTGCAACATATACCCACTGAGAGGTCAAAGGATATAACACCACACACAGGTTTGCATACATGGGAAAGCTTTATTTGTGTACTATTACAATTGTATATGCCATGTCATATAACTGTTTAGACACTGACATCCATATAAACAGAGTAATGCAACTGTGAAACAGTTATACTAATACAGTAATCTGGAAAGGTTTACAAATGTTACTGTCCAGTCCGAGGCCATCAAGTAGTACAATAGTAAAGACAGACTGGGCCACAGGATACCAAACAATCAACAGTACGTAATGCAGATGTATAGTTCAGCAGCCTCTATCTACACTCTGTACACAATCCCTAGAGGGTAAAGATCTCAGTTGACACAATGGGATGTAACTTTTAAATAACAAGGCATAACTGACACCATGACAAGCACACTGAGAAACCGAACAGTCTGTATGGCAGGAGACAGTAGGCCTGCATTTACCCAAGGAAGATTGTATGGTAATGTACATCCAGATACCTTAAGGCAGCTTACCCCTGATACCCCCACTTGTCGTAACAGCCTAGGTTAGTTATGATGTATCCCCCCTTAGACTCAATAATACAGGGTCATATACCAGTGTTACATACACTGGCCTCTGGAGTGCATAAGGGCACACATGTATTGTGTAGGTGAAGCCCACACATATATGGCCCCAACCCCACCGTATGTGTGGGGTACACAACAGCACTGGACTGATGGTAGGAATGGCAGCTTGACATACTCACAGCCTACTACAGAACAGCCCCTGACAGCATGTCATATGTGCAAAGCCTGGTATGTAGGTGGAGAACAGAGGCTGGAGCACAGGCCCATATGTGGAAAACTGCTGTCATACACTAAGCAAGTTACTGGTGTTACAGGATAGTCTGCAACATACCCTTAATCAGGAATATGAAGTTAGAAACAGAAATGGATGTAGCCATGTACTGATAGCACTCAACACACACACTGCCAGTGAAATATCTGACACAAGACCTGTGTGGTGGACAGACAAAACATGATAGACACACCTAAGCCATCAAGAAGATAGGCTCACAGTCAAGAGCTATGCAGACAAACTGCATTCCAAGTTAAACTAGTATGTACACACAAACCCTGCAACACCAGTGCTATACAATGCATACAACAAATCTACTCACACTCTGTCTGTAGTTCTGTAACCTCCTACAAATCTGTAGCTGGCCTGAGTGTGCAGGTTCTCCTGTAAGAGGTATTACTACCTGCTGTCTGTAACAGTGATGCCCTCACACAGGAAGGATGTCCATCACACAGCAAAGGTAATGTTAGGGACCACGCCCACATTATGTAGGGATTTATAGTAGGCGGTTGCCATGACAGTGTCAATTGGAAGTACTACACAGCAAGCTGCATACAGGTAGCAAGTGGAGGACACTGATTGGTGCAGAGTCCATCGCCTGATCATGTGCATCACCTACAAAATCCACACTGCAATCTATTCAAAGCAGCTCAATCCATTTACTGGAGAGAGACCGAGAGTGAGAGAGAGAGAGAGAGAGAGAGAGAGAGAGAGAGAGAGAGAGAGAGAGAGAGAGAGAGAGTGAAAGTGGAAGTGAAAGCCAAAGCCATAGCAAAAAAATAAATAAATGAATAAATAATTACATCCAGCAAAATGTCCAGAACAGACATCATTCCCACAACAGGTATGTGAAGTATATATGCATGTAACTGAATGTAGTACTTGGTCCATACTAATGGGATAGATGATGTTGAATGATTTATATGTGGCATCAGGCGTTGTTGTAATGGTGTTCAACTGAACAACTGCTATGGACAATAGTGTCTGTCCCTGTGGGTAGGGGGCCATAGCCATCAACTGTGCAGATCAACATTGACTGACAAGATATAAGCCATCATAGTGTGTGTTGTGTAATGGGAAGTATGTATATTACGTGGCCAATAGCTGGTGGTGGAAGTAATACCATTATGATGGACACGTGGGATCCACAGCCTACCCCTTGCAGAATACTCAGGTTAATCTGTAATGTTGCATGCAGGAATGCCATAAGTGTGTGATAGGGTTACCTGCAATCTGGTCTTACATATGACCCCCCCTAATATCAGGCTGTGTCCATATGTGGCACCTGTCTGTGTTGTAGCTGTGTTGTGCAGCTGTGCAGGAAGGTGTTGTGAGATTGTGGACCTGATGTCTGAATGTACCCCACATATAAGTATGCATATGTGTACATATGTACACATGTATAATATATAAACATATATATATATATATATATATATATATATATATATATATATATATATATCTACATGTATGTCCACATATATACAGATACCCATGTGTAGACATATATATGTGCACATATATAATACTTATATGCATATGTCTACATATATATAAACACACACACAAACATATATGTATGTAAATACATGTCCCCTATAGTACTATCCAGGGGTGGCCCGTGCTGTTGGACTGCCGGACTGCAGCCCCCCAGCTATAAAAGTAAAGAAAATAAAAGAAAATAAAGGATACAATGAAAATTTAAAATTTTGCGGACTTCGCGCTTGCGCACTAGTCCAGACTGCTGCTGAGACAGTCTGGAGCATGTGCAGACTGTCTTAGCAGCAGTCCGGACTGGGAAACATGGAAGAGCAGAGTTCCAAAAGTCTATGCAGTTATTACTGCATAGACTGTCACTGGGAATGGATCGGACCCGGACTGCAACGTCAGCAGGCAGGCTGGAGTCTCTGCAGGGGAATCCCGCGTGGTGGATGCGCTCCAAAGGACTGTGGATGTATTCATGGCACGAAGGGATCCACATCACTCCAGGTAAGAGGGTGTGTGAGGTTGTGTGTGCGGGGATCTTAAGGGTGGAAGAGTGATACTATCACACACACTTTTATATAATTACTTGGTCCACTAGCAGGAGAGTGCATCAGATCTGGTGTGTGTGTACACTTATAAAGAATTACTTGGTCCACTAGCAAGAGGGTATATCGGATGGGGTATGCAGGTGTGTGTGTGTGTTATGTTTTTGGTTGTGTTTGTCTGTGTATATGCGTTGTGGGAAAGGGGTGCTACTTGCTAAACTGATTCCTACACTGCACTCAGCACCCTTAAACAGGAACAAGTGGAAATTTACAAGACTAGAAGTTCAAGTGGAGCTACACACTCAGAGTTCACCTAAGATGGTTGAAAGTTGTTTACCAGAAGACATACATCCTTTCCTTTACAATTGTCTTCAGTAGGATTCAGCGCAGGTGTTAGCGCATCTTTTAAACTTCTTAATGCAGGAATTCGCGACAAAGCCAAAAATAATGGGGGGAGGGGGATTGAAAGCCCAAAATCAGGGACATGTTTTTTTAAATGCTAATCTTGTATAATTAGAAACTTGATAGAATAATAGGTTTTGCATGAGCATGAATTTTTTTCTGCAGAATATGAAATCTGAAGCTCAAATGTCTGTCACTAGTCCCTTCAATTCTCAGTGATTTACCAAACACAGACACACACAATTTTTATGAAGAACTTACTGAAATATGAGGCAAAAATGTGAACATTTTACGAAATTCTGGACAGCTGATAGATGTGGGTGTTGTTAATCCTGAAAAGTTTTCGTGGAGCTGTTCTAGAAATTGTATCCTGTCTCACTTCACACTGGCCATACCTGTGGTAATACTGCCCTTCTCGATGTTTAAATTGAGAATCGACTAATGACACAATTTGTTCTTTAAGACCTGGTTAGCACTACATTTGGAGAAAATATTGCACTGTGTAAAAAAACTGGACACCAAATGAAAATGTACAAAACAAATACTCAATATCGTGTATATGTGTATATCCAGTATTCTAAATGTTTCATTTATAAAACAGTGAAGTTTTCCCTTTTAGTAATTTGTGACTGTGTTAAAGGAAGGTTATTTTTTCCTCATAAAATCTCAGGACGTTTGCCATTTTCACTTTTTTTCAGAACACAAGTGCCCAAATAGTGAATGTTCTGCGCAAAGAGGAATAGGTGGTAACCTTTAGATCACCTTTGTCTTCTGGATCATGCACCCTTACATTTTGTAACTGTATTTTCATCTTTACACCTTACAAAGGAAGCTGTATGCATTAATGTCATGGTTCATTCACTAGCCTGCATACAGAAAGCACCACCACATCCGTTTCTATGATTTAGGTTTGGTGCAACGATTTGTATAGCTCCTTTTATGCTAAGCAAATTAAATATTTATGAAGGACAGATGCGGTTAAATTGCAGAACTCTGTGAAGAATTCACATCACTAACTATACGGAGAATAGTACTTGTAGTTGCTGTTGTTATACATCAAAAGTGCTACCACTTGAATGCTCAGTTGTTTGAAAAGTATGGTAAAGGTTGTTCATCATTTCCAACAGGATGGCAGTTTATTTGTTGATGTGTATATGACATTTGTAGGGACTTTCTAGCTAGGCATGCAGTCAATGAGACCATTAAGTAGCCTTGTCCAACTTCCCAGTTTCCCAAAGCACTGTACAGTTAGTTAAGTAACTTACTCGAGGTCACACAACAAATGAAGATGATGATATCAAACACTGAAGCACAGGAAGCAGCTCATAGCCTTAATCTTCTGCACTAACTGCCAGACGGTGAGGTTAGTATGTCCTGTTCCTCCAACTCCTTTGGATGGCAGTGATAGTTTGGGTCTTGTGCTTGGATTTCTGTATGTATTTTGTTTATATATACACAATGTGTGTGTGTAAATGCCCCAGTTGCTATATACAGGTGGCTAGAACAAACTCATGGTGGTGTGGTAGGGAATACCTCAGGCTTGAACCCTGTACCTTGTATGCAGGTATTAAGGACCTGAATTCCCTACCCACCACCATTTGTAAAAAAATTGCAGATTTTTGCCTCATATTTGATCTGATCTGTTCCTCATAATATCTGTGGTTTCTAAATGTTGCAATGCGTGATATCTGGTGGTGCAGTGGTAGCATTGTTGCCTCACAGCTGCAGGTTCTTAGGTTTGATTCTTGGCTGGGGTGCCTTCTGTGTGAGGTCTGCATCTTCTCCCTGTGTTTGTGTGGGTTTGCTTTTGTGTACTCCCATGTTACAAAGACATGTCTGCATTATTTCTTCCTGGGCCTCTGCTAAAAATTGTTTTTTTTTGTTCCAAGTCAGACTGGCCTGATTAACAAATGTTAAATAAAATTGACAGGCATTTGAATTTCAGACTTCAGGTTTCTGAATGTTTAATTCCTTACATATTGGATTGTGCAGTGGTAGCATTGTTGCCTCACAGCTGTAGGTTTTCTGGTTTGATTCTTGGGTGGGGTGCCTTCTGTGTGGAGTCTGCATCTCATCCCTGTGTTTGTGTAGATTTGCTCTGGTGTCCTGCCATTTTACAAAGACATGTGTCTGCAGTATTTCTTCCTGTGCCTCTGCTGAAAATTGTTTTTGTTCCATCAGAAGTAACATTGACAGGCATTTGAATTTCAGACTTCATATTCTTCAGAAAATACATAGTAACACAACCTTTTATTCTAGCAATTTTCTAAGTTTATAATATGAATATTTGAAATTTGTCCTTATTTTTGGGACTGTATTACCCCATTATTGGCTTTGTCCAGGATGTTTGTGCTAAGGTTGACAGCTGTGGCAAGAACTGAATTCACTGAATATGTTTGAGGGCTGTATTCCCTCATTACTGGGTTTGTCCAGGTGTTTGTGCTAAGAGGTTGACAACTATGGTGAGAACTGAATTCATTAAATGATAGCCATTTAAATTTCAGTCTTCCGCTCTTTCACAAAGCAGCTGATTTGGCGTAGTGGTATGTTGCTCTGACTGTTTTGCACAGGGACCTTGGCAGTAAAATATATGGTGGTAACACAGCATTTTTCTTTCACAAAGCAGGTGATTTGGCATAGTGGTATGTTGCTCTGACTGTTTTACACAGGGACATTGGTAGTAAAATGTATGGTGGTAACACAGCATTTTTCTTTCACAAAGCAGCTGATTTGGCATAGTGGTATGTTGCTCTGACTCTTTTGCACATGGACCTTGGCAGGAAAATGTATGGTGGTAACACAGCATTTTATTCTAGCAACTTTCCAAGATTATACAAGCAATGTTTAATGTGTCCCTGTTTTTTGGGCTTTTGACCCCCCCCCCCAATAAATTTGGCTTTTTCCAGATTTCTTGTGCTGCGAAGATGAGATGCAGTTGAGTATTAAGTAGATTTTACAAGGAGCTGAGAGCTGCAGGGGAAGAGAAGTTTAGTGCTGCTTATGCTAAGTCAGTTTGCATTGTTAATAGCACAACAGGTTGTGTACTTGCTTTTGATGCCGAAGGTTGTTGGTTCTACACCCAGAAGGGGTGAATGCTGCCGTACTGAAAAAGTTAAGATACTAACTATGAGCCTGTTATCAGTTTGCCATCCATTTCCTATTGCAATATTACTAGCTTATCATTTTTAATGTAATATAGGCAATTTATTCCTCAGGGGCATCAGACACTTTATTTTTCGATGAAACCATGAAATATAAAGGTGTTTGCTAGCAGCAACCTCTTCATTAGTTACATATTTATTTAATGTGGAATTATTTAGATGGCTTTTTTACTTCTTCAGAGATTGTGCATATTTACTGATAATGGTGGACTGTAGAATTGTGCATATTTACTGATAATGGTGGACTGTAGAATTGTGCATATTTACTGATAATGGTGGACTGTAGAAGTTTGAGTAGACTTTTATGATGGGCAGTTTTGTCATTATGGGTGCATGCATTTTGTTTCATTGTTTACTGGAAAGATGTTCTGAACTGGGCACTTTTGTCATTATTGGTGCATGCGTTTTGTTTCATTGTTTACTGGAAAGATGTTCTGAATTGGGCAGTTTTTTCATTATTGGTGCATGCATTTTGTTTCATAGTTTACTGGAAAATTGTTCAAAACAATAGGAAGGTATATCAAAGAGCACATGTATGTTTCATATGCAAGGGGCCTATGATTTGAAAACAGCCCAGAATTAATCTTTATCTGCCACTGGTAAAATGTATTTTCTTTGAATGTGGGTTTCAATGCTGTTTCAATGAATGTGTGTTTCAAGGGCAGAGAAGTTTTAATGCTAAATTTGTTTAGCAGATGTCTTAGTGTTTGTGCTGTAAAATGCAAAATAAAACTTTCAAATGAAGTCCAAATCATCACAGAAGTAAATCAGTATGCACATTAGTGTTTATGGTAAATCGAGTGAAATAGCCAAGTAATGGATCATTAGAATGGCTGCAGGGGGAGGCTCCATTCGACCATGATTTTGTGAGGGGGAAGGGCGGCAAACTTAAAGACAGCCCGAGCTGAACTATATCTCCCAACTGTCCAGATTTTCAAAGAATGAATAGATTTTTGCTTCTTAGTTTTGGTTTGTTCCTCATAAAATTTGTGGTTTTCTGGCAAATCATTTAGGAATTAAGTCACTAAATAATGACACACTGAGTTTCAGACTTCATAACCTTCAGAAAAATGCATGCTAAAGTAAGACCTGTTGTTCTATCAACTGTCTCAGTTTATACAAGAGCAATCTTTAGTACTGTTTATATGTTCTCCCAATATATTTGACCTTGTCCAGGTTTATTGCATTAACAGATTGAGAGGTACATGCAAATAAATTGCTTTATAGAATTAGGCATAGCCAAACCTCTCAACTGTCCCTGATTTTGGCTCAAAATGTTGCTCTTCCCCCTAATAATCCCTCCGCAAAATAGCAATTTTGGAAGAAAACATGGATTGTTTACAATTAAGAAATAATTGTAATAATCAGAGTTATAGATTACTTTTATTTCAGAAATGCATGTAGATTATTTTATTTTGTCAGCTGCTCAAGTTAGCAGTACTAATATTAAAGTGTCCCTTCTTTGACAGGTTCACAGCTGTATTGTGTTACTATTTTATATTTTTACATCTCATTTTTGGTCCATTTTTCATAAAAATTGTGTTTTTTTGGCAAATTAGTGACAAATCATTAAAGACTGAAGTTAGAAAATAATGACAGACATTACAGTTTCAGATTTCATACCATTCAGAAAATTCATACTAATGCAAGACCTATTCTATTATCTTTCTAAGTTTATAAGAGTAATATTTAAATATTGTCCTAATGTTTGGGCCTTTGTCCCACTTCTATGTATGGTTTTGTCCAGATTTCTTGCTCTGAGGTTGAGAGGCATGACAAATGTGTCAGGGCCATCACAGTCAGCCAGAGACATTTCAAATTGTGACATACTTGTTGCACCCCACTCCTCCATGTAGTGACTGGATGCGTTGAAGCAAGGCAAGGAGTAGTTATGCAGTGTAAATGGGCAGAGTACCCCCCCCCCCCCATCCAAGGTAGACACAAGTACTAGAGTGGCTTTTCATCTGTCCTTGATTTTTGCAGAATGGTCTGGTTTCTGTCATATTTTTTGTACTGTTGATTTATGCTTATTACTCAAAGTGCCTGTTGTTCTGTGTTTAAGTAGCAGTACTTTAATGACCATCAGGTAAGCTTGGCTGAGATCATAAGATGCAAGTAAGCTTTAATAAGCATACTGTTAAAGAATTGCCAACATTGAAAGCCTTTCTGTTGTTGCCATGTAGAGAATACTTAACTAGATAATGTATAAGCCTTGGGTATTGAAATGCATATGACAGTATTTGTAATAAAGGACAGGATTACATTATTTTAAGAAGCTCATTACACTTGGAGATTTCCAGTCATCTCTGCAGGCTTTACCCGTAAACTAAACAGAATGCCAATTGTGTGGTCCATAACCTGTACAGTAATCCTTTTAAGCAATGTATCTTGAGCTTATTTCTTGTTTGCTTTTCATTTTTTACTTTGATCCTGTTTTCCCCATGAAACAAGTAGATAGTTGTCAGGCAGCAGGTCCTTTTTTGGATAAGAAACATTTTTACAAGTGGGGGCATCAGAGATTTCTACTTTCAGCATGTTACTTGGTACTTTAATAAAGCTGAATATAAATTATAATTAGAACTACGGTGCAAGAAGTGGTTTGACTTGAGTGCTGCTTGCTTTTCTTGTACTTGATTTTGACCGGCATTCCATTAATGTATTTAAAAAGTAATTTATTTTTTCATGCCTCACAACCTTTTTGTTTCCATCTAGATATTAAGTAAGCTGTCATGCAGCCACTGCACTGAAATATTTTTATTCTTCTACACTTCGTTTTATCTTGATTGGACTCTCATAATAACGGTTTGGCACCCAGGGCAGTGTATTTAGTTAATTTTTGTGGTTTTGAGCATAGCTCCTCCCCTTTCTAGTTGACCACACCCCCTCCCATTGACCCCACCATTCAGCTGTCTCCTGCAGCCTCCCTTTGATTTGAAGTCACCAGCCACCACTGGTACTATCACAGTGGTGCATGGTATGTGCGAGGAAACTGCACACATAGCAATACACACAGATATCCACAGCAGGCAGTGTGTGCAACGTGGACAGGTATGTCACATGTTAAGCCCTTGTTGAGACCACATTTCCCTCATCTGTAAAGTATGGAGTGGGAATATGGGGAAGTATGGCAGGTATAGTTGCGGAGGTGGTCAGGGCTGGTAGATATAGAGGACAATCTACAGGGGTGTTATGTGACACATGTGGTGGGTAAACACTCTGGATGGTGTGTGTGTGGTCTGTGATGTGGATTCTCCATGGCCCCAATATGGACAGAATGGGAACAAGCCTCCCACCCACTGCTACTCACAACAGCAGTCTACTTCCTGAAGGTGCCTGGCCTGGAGGCTGGGCAGATGGAGCATGTTGACCCTATGAATGTGTACTAGGTGCCTCAGAGTGATGTAGCACATCCCACATGTGTCTGTGGAGCCTGTTATGAAACAGACCCTGGACCTGACTGCAGGGGACAGGAACATGTCTTAGTGTGTCCCCATTGGGGGGGACAACATCCCCTGGGTTGGTTCCACCTGACAGTATTGCTGGACCAGTACATGAAGAGGCTCCAGGGTGGGACACACATGTGATGTGGCCAGGTAACATGGGCAGATGGATTTGGAGAGGTGGTTCTGTAGGGCAATAGCACATATGCATGCTATTGTGTTACTGTTATAGAACATATGTTGGTAGTAATAGTCTACACAATCCCAGAACATGTCCAACAGCATGCATAGATATCCCCAATAACACAGAATGTCAGATCTGCAGCAATCACAAAGCAGCCATACCACAGGCATATATGAAACCATAGTGGCCCTGACAATGGCATGCAGGTGAATAATCTGTAAAAGGCCAGCAATTATATTGTCCACACAGGGAACATGGCTACAAACACATAGCAGAAAGTGCGGTACAATACAATATCTGTCCCACTGGTAGGTAAGCTGTAGCCATACCTAATGAGTTATGTGTACAGTTTGTTGTTGCTGATATGGTGGGGGGTGACAGAGCTGTGTATAAGAACTGTGGTAAACTTGCAGTGTGATTTGCTCAGACCTGTTTCCATCTTTATGTCTTTCAGCCAAGATGTCACATGCATGTCTGCCAACATATTCAGCCGCCGAAAATGAAGTGCTGATCATGTATTTAATTTAGCACTACCCTGTGCTATTTGGCCAGGCTGCCCATGACCAGCAGGAGTGGATGGACTGCCCTGTGGAATGACCTACTCCACAGGATACATTATGTTGGACTGCACAACTGCAGTTATGAGCAGGTCCGGCATCATTGTACTGAGCTGCTTCGCAATGTCCATCAGAATGCTGCTGCAGTCCGGAGGGAATCACCTCACCACAGGGGGGGGCCATGCAATCCATTCCACCCTGACATGTGTGGAGGAGCTCCTGGCCAGCCTCATGGCAACTGCTTATCCGGCCAGCCACCACCCGCCAGACATCTTTGTGAAGGTGGGTGCCACCCCCACACTGGTCAAAGAGTGTGCAGGTAAGGCCACAGGGCACAACAGTAGACCACTGTTGCATATACATCCACATCGGTACAGGCAGAGCATGCATGACTGACATGTCATAGGTATTTTGTGTTGCTGCATAGTAGTGATAAACAGTTGTCCATATGTGGTAATATTGTGGAAATGTTCCGTTGATGTATTGTAATACTGCACCCACCCTGTAGCACTGCCACAAATGTGGCCACTGACATTGCATCTCTCACCCTCTTATGTAGGTTCCTCCAAGATACCACCAAGGCAGCAGCCTGTAGCTGGTAAGTATGGTTTATGTAGATGCTTGCCAATACACCAAGCATGAAATGGCGATGGTATATTCCATGCACACATCTAACACACCTACCCAGAATGCACGCTGTAGATGTGCATGTATTGTTGCTGTGAAATGCATGGCATCACAGGGGTGACCTTGATAGGGTATTGGAAGGGTATGTTAGACACCTGCATGATAACTAACATCCTGTCAATGCAGAATGTGTCTACAGGGAGTAACATAATGGTGGGAGACATGACCTACAGTAGTGCCATGTTTGGAACAACACCCATATACAGTGCAACACCAGTGTATATACCTGTAGAACAATGGCAACTGTTGCTGAGATACACTATGGCATAAAGCATTACAGTAGTCCACATTATCATCTGGGACTAGGCTGTAACATGTGGTGTTCAGTGTATGGGACACTGCAAAGTGACATAAATGTGTAGGGCTTACTTGTCATGCATAAAAAAGGTTGAAGGAGGGGGGGGTGCCAGCATGACACACCAGTACACTGCAGCAGGGATCCTAAAGATTCTAAGAATAGCAGTATCTGCACATAGTCAGGTGCATGACCTGTGGCAGATGTAACCCTACCCCCACAGCAATAGTAACAGCAGTGTGTGAACAGCAAGAGATGTGAACATGAGTAGATCTTGCAATCATGCAGAGCAGGGGATATGTGTAAGGCAGACTGAAGATACACTGGCAATTGCAGATAGCCTATCTTGGTATACCCTCGCCAGGAGTAGTGACTGCTGTAGTACACACAAGAGGTACATAAAACCATCATAGCACACATATGCCCACACAGAGTTTATGCATCGCAGTCAGCATCCACACACCTAACACATTCCGTAAACACTGCATTTGAAAGTACAAGACATATGTCACATATTGGGCACATGTACTGTTAAGATATGCAGTGATGTGGTCCCAATGCAGATCACGAATGGGTGAGTCATATCAGGAAGGGTGTGTACACCCCCCATAGCCATGGTATGCTCTGATGGTTGTTAGTGTAAAAGCATTGGATTGGTCATACATGGTCTGCTGATGTTAAGAGCTGTAAATCAGACATCAGACATTCACAAATGACATCTGTTCATATATCATCCCAGGTATGTGTTACTGGAAACACAGGGGCTGTGAGCATAAAAGCTGACATAACCGACACAGTAGTACACATTTCACAATGGGTTGTACACCTGTGAGGTGTGGTGCACAGTACATGGCAGTGTGCAGAACAGGTGCACAGAAATACCAAGTTCATGAGCGCAGTGGTATCCAGGGGAAGGGGCTTCACCTATTGGCACAGCACATGCATCACACACATGTATACTGTTGCCAGCATGGATTGACTATAGCTTCACTCCATGCTGTTGGGTACCATATGTTCTGCATGTTGAGAGATGGGTAATAGGAGGACTGTGTGTACTATCATTGTGCAACCTCACCTGTACGTGTGTGTGTGTGTGTGTGTGTGTGTGTGTGTGTGTGTGTGTGTGTGTGTGTGTGTGTGTGTGTGTGTGTGTTTGTGTGTGTGTGTGTGTGTGTGTGTTTGTGTATGCATCCTGGTGGTTAGTTAATTTGTCTGTAGGGTCACTCGGGTAAAGTGGAGGCTGGTTGATGCATGTAGGATGTGTGTGTGTGCATGTGTGTGTGTGGGTGGCCATGTATGCACATGTGAGATTGTAAGGTGCTCATACAGTAGTACCGCCCTTTGGGACCATGCAGTACATGGACATGGACTGCCACATTACACACCAGGAATACCTGTCATGTGTGTAATCACAGGACAGCTAATAGTATAATATGGTCTGTAGCATGAAACAGGCATTGAGACAGAAGGTAGATACCAGGTAAACCCTTAATATTGCATTCAGCAGGGAAGTCACCTACAACCCATGTATGCAGCACTACAGATGCATTGAGGAAGTACTAGTCAACACCAGGGAGTGTCTCTAAATATTACAGTTGTCAAATGACAGGCTGAATGAGCAGCATATCTGGCATGTACTCAGCATTACATACACATGCCACACCAGTGCATGATATTATGGATAGAACATAGTAGTCCACACATATAGGGGCCATGCTCATGATGTTCGAACATACAGAGGGTGCATACCGAATGACAGAAGTGAGGTCATGTAAAACCACTACACAGAGGTCAGGCAGGTAATGTAGTAATAGGTCTTGTGGTGTGACCACTTGTGTAGGCATTTAGAGGACTAATATGTTAAGGAGTGGTATCAATGTGTGTATGTTAACAAGTGTGATGCAGGATGGGGTCCCACATGGACATATACATGGGACTGTCTGTAAAGCCTTGGATAGGTAGGTATTACGGACGTGTGTGTGTGTGTGTGTGTGTGTGTGTGTGTGTGTGTGTGTGTGTGTGTGTGTACTATTAGGCAATGCTGTACAAATTTTAAAGTGCATTTATTGTTTTACCCCAAAGGTGGTGAGGTAGGTCAGGGTCCCTCCTGCATGCAATCTGATGTTGATGGCCATACAGACATTAAAGTTGATGTTAGTACTGCTGAGGCACAGCAGAGGTTGGCAGGGGCCGACACTGTGCTAACATTTGACATCCCTCTTTTAGCCACCCCAACTCCGCACACAGTTTCAGTGCCTATACATACCCCGTCACCAGTGGCCATAGTGGAGGGACAGCTGGCATTTGGTGGCAGTGCACAGTAAAGTGTGGTAACTATGCCTACTGTGTACAGTCACTGCTGGCATAGCCAGATGTCTGGCAGGGCACTACATAGGCAGATGTCCAAGGGTGCTCATGGTATGGCTGCTGGACATCATGCTCCTGGCAGAGATGACATAGCTGGTACCAGCAGGTGCATGTTTCAGGCTGTCATGGTGGTGCAGGCATGTATGGAACATTACATCAGACAGGGTCTGAGGCTGCAGAGGGCTCCTCTCGCATCTGTAAGCGATAACATCCGTGAACTGTCTGATGCCATCCGTGGTTATACCAAGCACATGGATAGACAGCATGGTGAGATGATGGCCCTCATCGGCCGTGGTGTTATTGTGCTTCAACATGTGGTGGGGATGCGGCGACAGCCTCATGGATGTGGACCAGCAACACCAACAGCTGCCAGTCAACATGGACATGCTAGGACACCAAGGGGCTCCCGTAGTGGCAGTACCAGCCCCAACAGTGTGGGGGAATTCTGTCCATACCACACCAGAACAGGCCATATGCACGTGGTCCTGGCCAGTCCCAGGAGGGGCCTGGTACCAGCAGACATTTATCAGCAGGTGAGAGTAGCACATTAAAGCCTGTGCCTGGACATGCCCATGGAACCCCTGGCAGGCAAAGTCCATGTGTCCATGGCCAGAGGCAGTGAACTGCACACCCTGCCTGGTATGGTCTGCAGCTGTACATAAATGCCTGTGTAGGGCAGCCACATGGCAGAACTGTGTGCATGCATACCAACACACTATACAAACACACCTAGGGCAACCCTATACCTACACACACCACAGCACCATGCCCAGCTCAATGCAGTACACCCCTCACCCACACACATGGTGTCAAATGTATGGCCCACCCTCGGCCTCTGTCAAACTAACATTGCACCTTGTGCATATGATGATAGCTTTGCCACATCCCTGTCATCCATACCATCAATGCAGGGACAGGCTAATATGGTTCTGATGCACACAGTGACTGTACTACAGTGTACCACAGTACTGCAGTGTAACATGTTGTAAGGAGTAAAGTGTAATGCATATATGGCAGGTAGGGTAGCCATCCAGCAATGATGCATTACAGCTGTTAGTAACACTGGTTGGTTGTGGTCCCTATAATGTTATCTATTTGTGTTGCAGGTGTACATGTGTCAGCACAAAGATGCCCTGTGCATATGATGATGCCTTTGTCACATCCCTGTCATCCATACCATCAATGCAGTGACAGGCTAATATGGTTCTGATGCATATGGTGACTGTACTACAGTGTACCACAGTACTGCAGTGTAACATGTTGTAAGGAGTAAAGTGTAATGCATATATGGCAGGTAGTGTAGCCATCCAGCAATGATGCATTATAGCTGTTAGTAACACTGGTTGGAATGTTATCCATGTGTGTTGTAGTTGTACATGTGTCAGCACAAGGATGCGCTGTGCATATGATTATACCTGTGCCACATTCCTGTCATCCATACCATCAATGCAGGGACAGGCTAATATGGTTCTGATGCACACGGTGACCGTACTACAGTGTACCACAGTACTGCAGTGTAACATGTTATAAGGAATAAAGTGTAATGCATATATGGCATGTGGTGTAACCATCCAGCAATCATGCATTATAGCTGTTAGTAACACTGGTCGATTGTGGTCTCCATAATGTTATCCATTTGTGTTGTAGGTGTACATGTGTCAGCATGAGGATGGTCTGCAGTCATATTCCACAAAAGAGTATGGCACTGTGGTGACACCATGGCTGTGACATATCTGGGGTACAGTTGAACACATGCCACAGGTTACTAAAATGGTTATTGCATGTGCTACATGGACAGGTGACCCAATGAGGTGTGCATGCCCTGCAACCTGATGTAAAACCATCCACATACATGTACACTGTTACTTGGCAACACTGAGACTAGACTCCTACTTAGCTATGTAGTGATACTGAAGTGTGTGGCTGACATTGCACACACCACACAGTGTTTAGGGTGGGGTGTGTCCCAGGTTACATGTTACATGCAGAACATGCCCAGACATGTACAGTATGCTAATGGGAGATGTAATGGGTGTATATGGACAATACATAGTGTGACATACCTTCATATACACATTAACAGACACATAACAGGCAGACACATATCTGAGATACCAGGGTCTATAGCTGCTAACAAACTTGACTGTGTGTCCAATGTGTTACAGGTAGGCTGCACACAGCACAGGCATAACTAGCCTGGATTGTGGTATCAGTTATCTGTATGGTTGATGGTGACAGTGGTAACCATAACGTGGTACATGGAATATATACTGGGTGTACCTTGGTGTAATGACAGTGTACACAGCACCCACATCCCCCAGTGGATATTATACTCCCTGAAACCCATGATGACACTCTGCCATACCCACCATCACACATTGGCCATGACTGCAATACAACACATAGTATACTCCAACAGTGGTACTACAGGGATATGCATCTAATGCACATGCCACATGCATAGTAGGGTGTTGCATTGTCATGCCTCACCTATGGGCAGCAACAACACTATCTGCACTACTGTGTGGCAATGGGTATTGTAATAGGAGTATGTGGCCTTGGAATGCTGCACCCTACAGATATATGGACTTGCACAACTACATACACATGCCAGAACACAATGGGTATCCCATGCCTATCAACCCATTTGTAAAACACTGTAGTGCTGGTGCTGCAAGGGTCATGTAGCCAGTATGGGGGGAGCTTAACAGGGTACATGTATTGTCCCGTACAGCAGCAGCCACAACTGACTATGGCAATGGGTGTTGCATTGGTTGTGAAGGCCCTCATGGAATTCTCAAGTACAGGTGTGCTAACACACAGACCCTGCTATACACAGCCATGCACACATACACATGTGTCACTACAGGGGTGAATCGCTGCAGGTGGTCATAGCTGTGTACCTAGCTATTGTCCAAGGAGAGATGGGTTGTGTAGGGTTTGTGTATACAGTGGTATCCTGCCACCCACCAGGTGGCAGCAGGCAATCTATTGACAGTCACTACTGTGGTGACCGTCAGGGTGAGAATGACATGCATCAGTGAATCCTCCAGGTGCCTCCTGCACATGGCCACTAAGGTGATCAAGTTGACATGTATGCAACATGCATTACACCACATGGTTAGTGTCTGTGATGGAGACCTGTATCCAAGCATGCTCTGTTGACTGTGGTAGTGTAGTGGTGGTACCCATGGCATGTGGTGTGTGCAGGGTGAAATCTCCTATATGTGCCAGTTCTTACACAGCTGGGCAGACATGTCAGTGTCAATCAAGCATAGGTTACCTGTACATATCCCAGCTGGATACATGCCATCTGCACATCTGTACAGGGACTGACAATCATCAGCTTGGCATGTAGCTGTGCAGTAGGATGAGTGTGTTGACAGATAGATGTTTGACAACAATATGTATGTCATAAATACGTCATAAGCCTTCACTAACATGTGCTGTACAGACGGTAGTCTAAAGTTACATTCCACATATCGGATCATTATCCAGTAAGGGATATATACTGTGACACAGCTCACACACTAGGGATACAAATGGGAGGCCTTAGTGTCCAGCTATGCCTGCAGGTGTGCCTTTTGTCAGTACTACATTTAGCCTTCTGCTCTTGCCTGGGTAAGCACTGTCAACAGTAGTACTGCCATGATACACTACATGTCAGTGTGACAGCACATACCCTGCCCTAATACCCCTGTGTGTCACACATTCACATGGATAACAGTGCTGTACAGGCCACATATATGTCTGTGTCCCACACATGACACTCACACCCCTTGCTACTGTAATGACAGCACCCAGGCGCATGTATTGTATATGGCATTACATACACTTACTACAGATGTGAGTACCCTGCTATGTTATCAGACTAGGTGGTGTGACCTGGTTACCAGGCCTAAGCCATGCTTAGCAAGTATCAACATTGCTTCAATATAACCACTGAGCTGATTTGCATACTGGTAAGCAATGCCTGCACTGTGTAAGCACCTGTAAGTTTACCCATAGCTTAGCACTGCTTAGCTTCATGCAAACCCACACAAACCCACTTAAAGCTGCTCAAACCTGCCTTAACCACTCTGTATCCGACAGCCCGTGTTCGGCTCAGCAACAAAATGAATAACCCTTGCCAGTCTTGAACACAGGACCCTTTACACTAAAGCTACAACACTTAACCACTACACCATGACCACTGTGATAATAGCTGCTGTTTTACCAATATATCTGTCAATGCACATATTGAGTAGTATTGAAAAATTGCCTTTACTTCCTAAATTGTGTAGTCCTTGTTATTGCATCACATATGTTGTTTTATCATAATGTACACATAGCAGATACATACAGTGAGATACATCTGGGAGGGTATACACAACCATGAGGTTTACACATGACAGGAATATGGTTTTATACATATAATAGGTCTATATATGTCTACATGTACATACACATGTATACTCATACATATGTCTGTATACACATCGGTATAATGCAACATATATATGGCCATGTGTACATCTCTTTGTATGTACACACACACACACACACACATACACACACACACATATATATATATATATATATATATATATATATATATATATATATATAGATATACATATATGTATACATAGATATATGTATATATAGCTATATATGTATGCACATATATATATATATATATATATGTATGCACATCCTATGTGTACAGATATGCCTAGTTATGTTGTTTTTTATGAAGATATCTGTAACTATATGTGCATACATATTTATTCTGATATACCTACTACTGTCAATATATATGTAGATATCCATACATATATGTCCATATGTATCTCTGTCTTTATATGTGTATACATATAATGCTCTGTATATGTATATATCTGAGTGTTTATATGTATTTCTATGTACATATACATATCAATATATGTATGTCAATATGTATATGTGTATATATGATATCTGGATAATTATATATGCATATATTTTCACCATGTGTCCTGAACATGGAGTGTAGCCCTACCTCAGCCCCTATAGTTCCAACTTTGTAATGCAAGGGGATGTCAGGTATGTATAGCAGGTATATTTGTGGACTATTGCTACTGTAATAAGGATTGTCTTCACAGACATGGTGTGTGTGGGAGGTCACATCTGCTTTTAACATGTGCGCCACTGGCTACTGACACAGCCTAAGGACATCATAGTACAGTACCACTGCTAGCAAGTAATGCTCCTGTGGACTACAGCAGAGATATTGGTCAATATATGTGGACAGTCTGACATACTCTGGACAGTCCAGAGGAATACACACAACCCCTTACTGCAAAACATGTGGACCAAGCCTGACAATGTGGATGTTAACTGTCATGTAGATGGGTATAACACGTAACTACTGGTATACATTCGCCCCCATAGGCTACGCATTCACACACCCCTGTCTGTCCTGACACATAATAACCGCTGGTACACAGGTGCCATGGCCACATGCTACCCACTAGATATTGACATACATCTGTACAGCATCCCACTGCTCTGTATGACATACATGACTGTTATGGTAGCCTGGCAACAGTACATCTGGCAATTATCTGGACATGACATCTCACTGGGTAAATACACTAAGCTGCTAGGCATGTAAAAAGGCTCTGTGCAGGCTACAGGCCGACTGGCTCAACACTGGCCTACATTTCCTATGGGGGAATGAACATGTACCTGCATATATAGCAGGCTCTACCGGCATGTCACAGCATAGAGTAACATACATCTGTTTGAAAGTGCATAACCACAACCAATGTGAACACAGCCACAGCCACATATGGTAAGCTAGCGTAATATTACAGCATATGGACTATCTATTCAACACTATCCTCATATGTGCCACTCACGCACTAACCTTACATATACAGGGCTGCTACACAGTGTGGTCAGATGACTGTCTGTGGTATGGGACATGTGTGTGTGTATGGCCCTACAAACATGTAAGCCAATAGGGTAACATACAGTGGAGCAGCATGTAACATCAGATAGAGCAGGACTAATAACAATGACATCTACCACAGTCTGTACACAGGCCAAGGTACATATTAACAATATACACACTGTCGACAATCACCATAAGTACACACACCTCAGTACTGTACACACAACCACAGAATGTCCAGGTTATGTCATCAAATATAACCCCTACTATACATAACATGTGTAGCAGACTAATATCTCACTGGCTTGTTATCAGATATGATGTCTCTAATTATGATGTACAGTACATATGCACCTCTTACTGCATGACATATGTACAAAGGTTGAAAGAGTTGTGGCTGGAGGCACATACACAGGGCCAATATTGACATGTTGCTGTGATAACCTCATACAATTTACTGTTATAACAGGGGTTTGTTGCAACATATGTCCTATGAGGGATATGAAGTCAGTAACTCTCACGGCTTTCACCATCTACAGACTGCAATCCTTACACTACCTTCTGCAGTTCACAGATAGGTGCTCTATGGGTAACACATGAAACAAAAAGCACCGCACACTACCCAGTCTGCAGATGACCCTACAGATGGGGGTTTCCTCATAAACATAGAACTGACATGGCACATGGCAGGTATTAAAACATGTAGGACAGCCATATCCACACACACCCTGTTAAATCAACATTACTCCAAATGCAGTATAGCAGCACTTACAGTCTGAAGTCAGGTCAAGCACATCTCCCTCCTGTGTGTTGGCCTGTTTCCACAGTGTATGTTGTTAAAGGTAAATCCCCAATCCATGTGAGATGCTGTTTGCCAAACAACAGATCAAGTTCTTGCTCACAGTGAATGAAAAGGCCCAACACCAACATGATGTTCCTAGATATTGGAGTGTGTTTCCATGCAATTGGCTATGGGAATGTTACCACAGCTGTTCCACATGCAATCAGCAAGAGGAGAGCTGCAGTTTGTGCAGAGGCCATCAGCTCATCATGGGCATCACTTATAATACACATGCTGCTGCCTAAGCAAAGCAGGTGTAAGTCTTCACATCCACCAGAGAGGGAGTGAGAGAGGCAGACAGAGGCAAAGAAAAGTCAGGGAGGGGTGGGGGAGCAAATCTTAAGCATGTTTGTGTCATACAATCACCAGTACAGGGTATTAAACCCCTGATGACTATGTAGTGCTATCACATGTCTATGCAGTTAGTGGATGTGGCACATAGGTTACATGTTGAGGAGCCCTCAAAATGTATATGTGATGGTGAATGACATCTGCAACAGGGATATGGTAGCTATACAGTAGGTATGAATGCCTGTCTGCATGAACAGGTGTCAGCGTCAACACAGCCACACTCTCACAGTGATGAACCCACATTAACACACTTGGCAGGGCCTGGTACACAATTCAACACAAGTGAAATTGCCACAACACCGTATTGTGCAGATGTCACATGCACTACAGGAGTCATACAGAGGTTACATGGGCAAAGAGTATGTGGAGGAGTCTGACATCAGACAGCATGCTTTAGTATGCCAATGGGGTTGTAGTGAGTGTGAATATGGTCATATGCATCATTCAACACACACACAGACACAGGGTGCTAGTACTAACATGCATGGATGCATTGTTTTACGGGTGTGTAGTGGTCGACTGCGCCAGATGGTTATACAAAGCTAGGTGATGGGTATACCTTGGCATCATCCCACATGACAATGGTCTGCATTGTGTTTCAGGGTTGTAGTGTCTGGATTTGCCCACTGAGGTGGGTATTGTATTCACCATCCAGTCACCTGGGTGACTATTGCATGTAGCCAATGCTGTGCACTGCTTGCCATGTATGTGTTCCTTAGTCCATGACATGGACGCTGTCTGGGATGTGCGCACCTCCCACATGCATGTACAGTGACATGTAAAATTGTACCTGTGGTGTCTTGCCCATGTTGTGTACACTGATTGTTATCATCAGATGTGCCAGTCCTGGTCTCATGTGGTGGGAACTGTTAATGGACAGCAGGTTGACCCTGCATCTGCATTGATAGCATGATACCGATATTCCCTGGTGTCAGTGGCATCTGTCCATACAGGGCATGTTTTTCAGGCATGGTATGTCCTTTGTGGGTCACATTTGATGGCACCAAAGGTGTTGCAGGTGTCCAGTGGGGAACATGAGGAAGGTGCTCTGTCAGCTTGTACATGCCTATTGGACTAATGGACAGGGTGCCATGCCCTCTGTAGCCCACTGCAATAACACCATGCTTACTATCAGTGGGCAGTATGCAGGGTACTACCAACATAGCGACTGTTGCCTAGGCAAGTGTGTGTGTGTGTGTGTGTGTGTGTGTGTGTGTGTGTGTGTGTGTGTGTGTGTGTCTGTCTGTGTATGAGACATGTGTTGAAAGTGTTCTCTGGGTAATACAAGGTTGCTAACTTTGTTCACCTGGCCTTGATGTCACATGTAGGGGTATGGATTTGCACCCCAGCCTCTCGGCTATTTCACATCTGTTATCCCTGTATGGTGGACATTGTCATATATACTAGGGCCACCATATAAGAAATTAGCAAAACACACTCCACATTGAGTCCAGTTATTATGCACTCACCTCCACACAGCATACGAATGACACAGACATACACACACACACACACACACACACACACCCATCATGTCTGGGATTGGAACTCCTAACTAACTAGTTTATGACACTACACAGTTATAGGATGCACCACAATGACTACTGCAGTCCCCTTTACCCGAAGGTGTATTTCACAGTGAATGACATCAGCAGGATTGCCAAAGTCGGGCACATGAATTGTAGTGAGTGGGACTAGCCTAAAATACATTGCTCCATACACAGAGATAGAAACACACACAAAACATCCACAACTGCCATGTGTGGGAACAGGACCTCTACCCGAGTTCTACATCACACTACAGCATGAAGCTGTTATAGGATGCACCACAGGAATTACTGCAGTACTCCTTCCCCAAAGGTGTATTTCACAGTGAATGACATTAGCAGGATTGCCAAAGTAGGACATTTGAATTGTAGTGAGTGTGACTAGCCTAAAATGCATTTCTCCCTACACAGACATAAAAACACACAAAAACATCCACAACTGTCATGTGTGGGGATAGAACCCCTACCAGAATTCAATATCACTCTACAGCATAAAGCTGTTATACGACAGGCCACAGGGATTATTGGAGCATTTTGTCTCTAAAGGTGTATTTCACAGTGAATGACATCAGCAGGATTGCCCAAGTAGGGCACTTGAATTGTAGTGAGTGTGACTAGCTTAAAATACATTGCTTCCTACACAGACATAAACACACACACACACACACACACACACACACACACACACACACACACACACACACACACACACACACACACACACAACGCACACACACATGCACACACCACACACAAGCATAGTTGCCATGTCTGGGGTTAGAATGCCTATCTAATGAATTTATCACACTACAGCAGTATGCAGCTATAGGAAACACCACAAAGATTACTGAGCTACAGCTTTCCGAAAGGTGTATTTCACAGTGAATGACATCAGCAGCCTTGCCAAAGTAGGGCATTTGAATTGTAGTGAGTGTGACTAGCCTAAAAAGCATTGCTTAGTACACAGACATACACACACACAGTTGTCATGTCTGGGATTAGAACTCCTACCTAACTAGTTTATCACACTACAGCAGTATGCAGTTATAAGAAGTGTCACATAGATTACTGGGTTCCAGTTTTCCAAAAGGTTTATTTCACAGTGAAATACATCAGGAGCCTTGCCAAAGTAGGGCATTTGAATTGCAATGAGTGTGACTAGTCTAAAAAGCATTACACTCTACACAGACACACACACAGTTGCAATGTCTGGGGTTAGAACTCCTACCTTACTGGTTTATTACACTACAGCAATACGTAATTATAGGATGTGCCATGGAGATTTCTGGGGTGCAGTTTTCCAAAAGGTGTATTTCACAGTGCATGACATCAGCAGCCTTGCCAAAGGAGGGCATTTGAATTGTAATGAGTGTGACTAGCCTAAAAAGCATTGTTCTCTACACAGACAGAGAGACACACACACAGTTGCCATGTCTGGGATTAGAACTCCTTCTTAGCTACATCATCACACTACAGCAGTATGCAGTTATAGGACATGCTACAGAGATTAGTGGGCTACAGCTTTCCGAAAGGTGTATTTCACAGTGAATGACATCAGCAGCCTTGCCAAAGTAGGGCATTTGAATTGTAATGAGTGTGACTAGCCTAAAAAGCATTGCTCTCTACACAGACAAAGACACACACACACGCAGTTGCCATGTCTAGGCTTAGAACTCCTACCTAATTTATCACACTACAGCAGTATGCAGTTACAGGATGCACCACCGAGATTACTGGGCTGCACTCTTTCCAAGGGTGTATTTCAAAGTGTATGACCTCAGCAGGCTTGTCATAGTAGGGCTATGGGGAGAGCAGTGTGTGTGCATGGGCCATAACCCATTCATCTAGAGGTTGAGACACCACATGTGGCACACGCAGGGTTATATTCCACAGGTACTTGTATACAGCTGCTAGATGACTACTTTCTTGTATAGTCATGTTGCACAGCTAGCACTTGCACCACATAGTCTGTCATGCTGATGGATACTGGTGACTAATGTCTACAGTGAGTGACATTTACACCTCATGTGGTTGTAGCCATTTCACTGTGTGCTGGGTGGGACAGTCCTCATAATGGAAGGCTCCTTGTCACAGTCACTCTCTTCCACACATCTATGTAGGTTTACTTTTGGTTTATTATAGTGTGTTGTCCTTGGATATGCATCTGTATTCCTAACCACTGTGTGTGCAAGGCATGACTGGTGCTTACTGAGGAGTGTATGCACTAACATCTGCAAATGCCAGATATGTATGGTCCAATGTTGTTTGCAGACATGGGCTTCATTTATTTACGTGTGTGAGCATGCCCAGTATGACCTTTCAGTATGTTGTTGTCTGTCATTGCCTTCATTTCTCTAAGTGTGTGAGCATTCCCAGTATGGCCTTCTGTATTGAATGTGTTGATCGATTCCAGATAGTTTGTACTCCAGTGCAGTCCTTTGTGTTTTACACCTACAGGCAGCAAACTGTTTCTGCAGGGTATCCCTTGATCATTTGGCAATATGGGGACAAACTGTGCAGAGGATGGTGTGTACTGTAGGTGACTGTGTCTGTGCTGATTCAGCTGCATGGTACTGCTGTTAGCAGAGATATTCAGACATGAGTACTAATATACACTGTGATGTTTTCTGTCCTCATGTACTGTCAGGTGGACATGCTTGCTCACAGTGATGTCTTGGGGACAAGGGTGACTGCAGCTGTGTCCGGTATTGTGGGCAGACACCTACGTATTCATGGTAAGTTATGCCATTCTGGAGGGGGAGCTGCAGACACTTGCTGTTGGGTCTGTGTATCTGGTTCAGCACCTTGGTACAGTGCTGGCAGAGGTTCCCATACTTGCACACCCATCAACATGACAGTATGGCATTATCTTGCTGTGGCAATGCCTCAAAGCTGTGCAGATTTGTACAGGTTACCCAGAGGCAGGGTCCATGGGTCAGGACATTACCCCTATTGTGGTGTGTTTGCAGCCAGGGATAGTGTATGCACACAGCTTGGTGTTGGACCATGCACATCCATGCTGCCCATGCTCCCACCCCCACTCTGTTATTCTAACCTCTTACATACATTATGCATGCATTCTCTGATACTTTCCCTAAGGGTATCACCCCCTCACAGGTGTGTGTTAATGTTGGTCCACAGTTCATGCATTGGGACATGGTGGACATGTTACTGTGGTTTGTCCACATGGCCTTGCATATGGCTTATGTGGAGTGTATTATGTTGTTATGTGGGTGTCCATGACATAACATGCATTGGCAGCACGTGTGAGACACAGGCCTTTGGCAGAGGCCTGTGGGCCATTAGGCATTTTTGAAGGCCAGATGTGGCAGGCCATTGCATTCTGTCAGTCCTACAGTCTCAGACCATTGTAAAGTATATTCCCCTGGGGTGACAGGGTAGGTGTGTTAGATGTTCATGCCAATACCATCTAAGAGTCTTGATCAGGTGGTGTGGATGCTGGAAGGGTGCTACCTACAGCCAGGGACACACCTGCATGGGACACCTGCACTGCATGCTGCATTCTTCTGCTATTGCCATATACAGGTGGGGTCATATGGTATCCATTCCCCACAGCAAGGATATAACCAGAGAGGTACTTGTGGGTGGTGTTTGCATAAGCTGGGTGCATGTGTGCTATGGACACTACTTGCAACTGACACACAGATATGCATGGGGTGTTCCAGTTTTGCTTGCATGTGCAGGTAAATCAGCTGTTTCCCAATACATCAGTCCTACCTCCTTTGTGATCTGCATGTGTTCGGACAGACATCACCGGTATCTCCTACTACAGGGCCAGTTCATCTGATGCATACCTATATATAAAATTCCAAGGCTATCTCCATTTCACAGTGACACAATATATAATGTATGTCTGGGGTACTTTCCCCTGTGTACTGCTTGTATATCTAGCCCAACAGCCATGCCATGTCAGTCTTTCAGATGGTGACACATATTACCACCATACATTTACTATGGCTTACTGCTAGCATGTGTTATACTGGTGGGAATTGTCTTTGGCACTGCAGTTGTGAGAGTTTGTCCCTGTCATCAGCTGCAGTGGGCAATGGCCACCAGGTCTTACCTCAACATGCATACATACTGACCACACTCACGCAATATGAAACCCACACCACCCTAACACACACAGACCTGCATATTGTGCAAATGCTACAACCTATCCTGCTACCTTGGCCACCTCTGGGCATCTGTGCTCCACTGGTATTATACCTACTCATACATGTTACTAAATTTATACACAGGATTGGGGGGGCACACCTGACTGTTACTACATTTCTACACTGGATTGGGGGAAGGGGTACACTTGACTGTTTCTGCATGTCTACATAGGATGGGGGGCACACCTGGCACGTGTACACATTTGCTATGACTGTACTGGTATGTCAGGTACTCCATTTCATTCTGTCTTCTAACCTGTCATGCTGACTAGAGGCATATCAGTGTACTACAGGTCTTAGCTTTGGCTGACCTACATATTAGTGTCTGACTTCCTACCCTTCAGAACTAACATCCCACTGCCTGACCTGCTGTAGTCTGTCTGTGTAGGCCTAGGGGGGGATTACCCATAGGTATCCTTCAGAGGGCATAGCGCAGCCTCTGTTTGTGTTTGTCTACACCTGTCTTGCTGGCTAAGACAGTTGTTGGGTATGTGAACCTCACTGAGTGGCATGTGTGAGTCATATGGACACACATGTCACCCAGCACATTTCCTGCAGTGGATTTTGTCACTCTGTGTAGTATTGGCTACTGTGGTGACTCCAGTATTTGTTACAGATGTCATGGTGCTACTATGGGTGTCTACTATCTGCTGGCATACCATTCAGCCACCCAATTCTCTTGCATGCTCACATCCATACCATAGCTACAGGTAACGACACATTCTACTTCATTTGGCAATTGGTAGGCTGATTTTTTTTACCTTGTGGGTGTGCCAGTATTGATGATGGTGCTGGAGGGCTGCCTATGTCTGATGCACATAGTACACTCCCTATATATGGTTGAGCATAGGTAGTGTCATGTTTGGCATCCCTTTCACTGTATGTGCGAGTCAGAGAGAGGTGTTATTCCTGGATCCCTACTGTGTCAGTGTATGTGCTATGAGTTGCCTCTTTGCCAAGGCCAGGGCATATTGAGCACACCCCCATCTGTCTACTTGGGCAGGCTCAGGTTGTTCCTCCTCCAAGTCACTCTGTGCCTGTGCAGGCCTTGGCATTGTTGGGGGAGCTGTCTGGCCCTGCCACATACTGTTCCTGCTGCAGCTGTTTCCACAGGATCATATTGTGTAGCATGGCACATACCATAACAATTTGAGTACATGTAGCTGATGAGTACAGCAAGGCTCCACTGGATGTGTCCAGGCACCAAAACTGTGACTTGAGCATCCCAAACACATGCTCTATTATAAGTCTGGTCTGTGTGTGTGCCTCATTATGGCATTTTTGTTGGGTATGTGTACATTTCTGATGGGTGTCATCAGCCATGGCTCCAGTGCGTAACCGGCATCCCCCTCTAGGTGACTGTAAGGGATGTCCCCACTGGCAAATCTCTGGTACAGATGCGTCAGATGCCAGATGTGGGAATCATGATAGCTTCCAGGGCAGCCAGCACACACATTTATTATAATGCCCTGGCCATCGCACATGACCTGGCAGTTGATGGAGGGAAAGCCCTTGCGGTTGATGTAGACCCTACCCTGATCACTGGGTGGTGCTATGATGCATATGTGCATGCAGTCTATAGCTCCCACTACCTCAGGGTATTCTGCTATTTGGTGGAAGAGATGCATATTGCTGGCCAACACCTCACGGGTGTTGAGGAAATATATGTGCTCACCGGTATGTGCTGACATGGCATCCAGGAACTGGTGGAATACTCTGGATGCTGATGCCTGTGAGATCCCCATGATATACCCAGTTGAGCTTTGGGAGGTATCTGCGGCTAGTATTCCTCAGCCTACACATACCTTGGTATCCACTGGGATGGGTTCCCCTCTGTCAGTTCGATGTGTCAGGCATGGCCAGCACAGCTCAACAATTTGCTGTAAGAAGTCCATGTCCACCCTATAGCTCTCCACTATCTCCAGCTCATGTAGCCCCTGGTAGGTTACCCTGGGTCTGTACACTCTTCTCTGTCTCCTCACTGTGGGTTGGTCAACAGCATTCACATCCTCACCACCCTCAGTCTCTTCCACATGTTGTTGTATAATGCCTGCTGCAGCCCCTATCATTTTGTTGTTTTGTTTGTTAAAAGTTCCCTGCTTGTATACACCGGTGGTGTAGAGTATGGGAAAAAACAGATGGGAAGGTGTTTGCATAGTTTACAGTAGTGTTCTGGGCTGGGCTGGTCTGCTGCCTGTGTAATTGGCTGATTCTGAAACATTTCATCTGCCAGCTATGCTAGTTCTCCTTGATTAACTTCCTACTACTGTTTTCCCTTCCCATTGGCTTCCTGTTTAAGCCCAGGGGCACACCGCACAAACACAGTGCTCAAATATGCATAGAGCTGCTATTTCCTGGTTTATTTTTTTTTCTTTAAAACCCGGTGCACGGCATGCACACCTGCTTAGGCAATGTAAAGAGTGCTAGGCAGCCTCAGACACACCCCCTTGCCTAGCTGTGCTAAGCTAGGAGCAAACCTGAGCCACAGGTCTCCAATCCGTTTACAGTATGACTGACACCCCTCCCCTATGATGTCAGCTAACTCCTAGGCTTCCATCAAGCTATTCCTGCTCTTACACTGTTGGGAGCTGACTAGCATGCAGGGGAAATCTGAGATTCACTATCATTCCCCTCATTTGCATAGGATTGTCTACTAATGCATAGTTACATGTCCCGCACTGAGCCTCCCCCTTAGCAACCACTGTTCACTGGCCATGTTGTCTTCTGCCTTCCATTGACTATAATGGAAGAATAGTGATTTTAGTTAGAATGCTTATTTTAGGTTTATTTTCCCCTCGATCCCATTTGCGCGCCACTGCCCTATGCTTAAACAACCGAGCTCTGCTAAAAAAAAAAAATAAAAGTTGATTTTTTTTAAAACTGTTTTCCATGCCAATGGCCTTATACTTGGCCATTGGCATACTTTCTGAATGATATCCACCCTTTATTTGGAGCTGTCATGGCTCCGTTTTGGCATTTGCAGAAATGTACTCCGTTACTGGCGGAGTTCATTTCTATAGATTACACTAGTCCTGCATGGCTGGTTTCCAACTTCCTGGATCGCAAATTCACCTCATTTGCATGGATTTCTCCTGCAAATGGGGTAATTTGCATAGAGGGGCTGAGTCCATACAGGACTAGTGCAGGAGTGCTCCTGCATGCCCCTACAGGTTATTCCTTGATCACACGGCAGACATATTGCCTGCTGGAGCTCCTGCTCTAATCCTGCACACCGTGCAAGGCTTGCAGAATCTGGGGGTATAAATGCTGTTTCAGAGTTCACTTCAACAGACTTGATATTTAGAGTCATTAGGGCTGCAGAGTATTATAGTTCCTGCTCAGGCGTTTGACATATTCTTAGAAGAAGAAAAAAAAAACATGTTTAATGTGTTTGACGGTTTTTGTTAGCTCCTACTTAATTTACCTTTAAACGCTGAAAGATTTGTTGACAAATATTTCTGAAGGTACTGTTGCTTGTAATCAGCTGAGTCAATAATAATATATTTGTAAGGATGCAATAATTGCTTCTTGAAAGCCACTTAATTTATTACTTAGATAACTATAACAACTGATATACATTTTTAAAATGTCTATGTACAAACTGAGAAGCTTTTAAGATACTTCATATACAGTCACGATGAAGCACTTTATGAAGCAGAACATAATTACCAAACATGGTTTATAAAATTTTGTTTTATTATTTTAACATAATAAAAATGTTTTTTTTTTTTTTCTGGCACAGTACTTAAGCCCTAGCACTAATTTTGATGTAATATTATTAAAATGCACTGCAGGAGTACATAACATAGTATGACAGTTAATGGAACCAACAGTCTGTAAAGCTTTCTCTAGCACTTAAAACAATAGATGGGATGGAATTCATGATGAGGTTAACAAATGCATAAAGCCATTCAGTAATCAAATTAGCCCATGATGTACAAGAGCGTTTTTTTGAGGGTTATTCATGGCCACTGTTAGGGTAAATGATTTGTCTCAAAGTAACAAAGTTTGCTAGTGCATACTGTGAGAATAGAACCCAGGGCTGCTGCATGAAGCTCATGAAAAGTGTATAAAATTAACTCCCTGAAAGCCAGATATATTTTTCACAGGTAACAGCAATCCTTTGTGGAATAGTAAGCTATAAGTTTGATAAGGTGATACAAAAAATGTACAGACAAAGGTATCAGCATGTCATAGCTTCATGCCAGATGTATCATTGTAAGACTGAAAAACAAAGAATTTCAAAGTATGTTGAGAATCTAGGTAATTCATATTGCTCCAAAGTCAATCATTTTGGAAAGGCATCAGAGATGCTGCTATTTATTTTGAATATTTTACTGAATTTAGAAGACAACTCCCAGTGTTTAGTAATATAATTAGCAAAGAATATATTAGAATTATAAGCATTCATGATTTGTATCACTTATCCTAGTTATTTAAAAATATTTACAGTTTCAATTAAAATACAAAGCAGTTTGTCACCCACAGCTTAAACCATACTGATTGTAAAAATGAAATTAATTTGTGTTTGTGTCTGAGTGGTATGTATGCATACCCGAGTATGTGCATGTGTCTGTGTCTGTATATTTAAGTATACAAAGTCTATTGCACATTATATATAATGTGTGCATATGTAATAAATCTAGCAGTTGGTGCCAGAGGTTTAGGGTGCTGTTTACCAGCTGTTTCTAGTGGTCCAGGTTTGACTCCCTCATCCTTGATTGCCTAACTGTGTGACACTGAGCAAATCATTTAACTAGGCAGCACTCTTTGACTATGTCTGACAAAAGTTCTGTGAGATCAGAAATAAATAAATAAATAGATCAGTGCTCTACCCTAGTCAATAAATACAAATAAAATATCTATATGTATATATATATATATATATATATATATATATATATATATATATATATATATATATATATATATACACACACATACAGAGAGAGAGAGAGCAAATAGAATATATGACAGGGCAGTATACATCATCTCAGCCTATGCCCCAGAGCGGGGTTGTGATAGTGAGGAAAAGAGTGCCTTCAAACAGCAGTTGCAGGACCTACTAGATAAAGCAGGTCAACATGAATTGGTGTTGATAATGGATGACTTAAATGCACATATCGGTACAGACAGAACAGGATATAAGAAATGCCTGGGTCCACATGGGTGGGACAACAGGAATAAAGAAGGAGAGGATATTCTAGACTTCTGTCTGGCAAATGACTTGATAGTACCAACACATGGCTCAGAAAGAAAGACAGTCACAAGATCACATACAAGAGTAGTCAACATGCAACTCCGGTAGACTTCCTCCTAGTAAGGAAAAGGCACTGGGGCAGAATCCATGATTGCAAAGTCATCCCCAGTGAAACAGTCAGCCCACAGCATAAACACTAGTTGTCACAATCAGCTGCAAGCAGTGGTCAGAGAAGACTCTAAGATCAACAGAGACCAGGCTGATGACCTGAAAGTTGACTGTAGAGAAAGTACAACAGTTCAAGGAATTACTCAGAGCTCTAGCATCCCAAGAAGAGGAAGAAATAGGTGGAGATGAAAAAGAATGGCAGCACTTAAAAACAACATGTGTTAGGACTACAGAAAAGATATGTGGCCAAGCCAGTTATGAAAATAGGGTATATAAGGAAGGCTGGTGGTGGAATGCAGAAGTCAAGGAAGTCATCAAAAGAAAAAAGAAGTGCAGGAAGAAGTGGGAGACAGAAAAGACTGACCAGTCTGGGAAAGACTACTGGGTGGCTAACAAAGAAGCTAAGAAAAAAGTTGCAATAGCAAAGAATAGGACATTGGAGGTACTGTACTAACTTCTGGAAAGTGACTCAGTAAGAGGCGCAAAGAAACTATATCAGGTTTCAAGGCAGAGACATAAAGATAAAGAAGGCAGTCAGACACCCTTCATAAGGGATGCCAGCAACAACCTACTCACCAGCCCAAAGGACATCAAGGGCAGATGGAAGGAGCATTTCCAGCAGCTTCTGAATGAAGAAAACCCCACAGAAGCTGTACTGCCCCAGAAACAGCCTACGATGAGAGGAGAAGAAGAGGAGCCCACCCTAGAAGAAGTAAGAACAGCACTTAGGAAGATGAAGTCAGGGAAAGCAGCAGGCTCAGATAAGGTAACAGCAGATATGATAAAGATGCTGGGTGAGATAGGGGAGAAATGACTCCTGAGGGTACTAATAGCAGTGCAGAGAGAAAGGCATATCCCTGATGACTGGAGAATAAGCATACCCATGCCAGTGTACAAGAAAAAAGGGAACATCCACAATTGTGGGGAGTACAGAGGCATCAAACTCCTATCACACTGCATGAAAGTTCTGCAGAAGGTAATTGATAAATGGATATGCAGAGTAGTGGAATGTAAGATGGGAGATGAGCAGTTTGGATTCAGATCAGGATGCAGCACAATTGACCCGATGTTTGCATTGAGACAGATACTTGAGAAGAAGCTAGAGATGGGGTGATAGTCCAACTGGGCATTCCTAGACTTGGAGAAAGCATATGACAATCTCCCAAGAAAGCTGATCTGAGCAGTACTGCAGTGGTTTGAAGTCCCAGAAACACTGGTAGAATTAGTGCAGGCTATGTACAAGGACCCAATGACTCAAGTATGAACAGTGTTCGGCTTCAAAGAGAGGTTCCCGGTGGGTTTGTGTGTACATCAGGGTTTAGCTCTGAGTCCATTGCTGTTGATGGACTACATTAGCAAACAGGTTGGAGGGGACAGATCAACAAAGCTGCTATATGCAGTTGATGTGGCAATACAGGCAGACTCTGAGCTAGAACTTCAGTAAAGGATAGGAGAATAGATGCAAATCTGAAGGCACATGGGATGAATCAAAACACAGATAAGACGGCGGTAATGGCAGCAAATTGGGGAAATCAGAAGAAGCTGAGAATAGAGATAGAAGGGAAGATAGTGGAACAGGTAAACAGCTTCAAGTATCTGGGAGGAGTAGTTGAGGAGAAGAGTAGTCTGAATGAAAAGGACAAAAGTAGAATCAGAGAGGCTGTAGCCAACTGGGACAGAGTATCAGGTGTAGTCTATGACAGAAGCATGCCAAAGAAGCTGAAACGTAAGGTGTACAAGATAGTGATGTGACCAGTACTACTGTATGGTACGGAAACGTGGACAGTAAAGGCAGAACAGTTGAAGAAGCTAGAAGTGATTGAAATGAAGTGCCTGAGAAAGGTGATAGAATGCACACTGTAGGACAGATAAAGAAATGAGGACATAAGAGCAGAAGCCAAAGTAGCTCTAATTGCAGAAAAAATCAAATAGAACAGATTATGTTGGTTTGGGCACATGTAGAAATGCAGAAGACAATCTGATGAGGAAGATTTGGGACATACAGGAAGAGGGTAAGAGGAAGCAAGGACATCCAGCAAAGAGGTGGCTGGATTGTGTGAAAGATGATATGCAACAGTCAGGCATGAGTGTTGAAGAAGGCAGGAGTGTTGCACTGAATCAAGAGAGTTGGCAACAGTTAACACAATACCCCGACCCCATGTAGAAAAATGAGAAAAAGGGGGCTGATGATGATGATTTATATATATATATATATATATATATATATGTATGGGTTCATGTCAAACCAACGACATGTTAAAATAACGAAATTCACTACAGCGAAACAAAACCATCGACAGTTCAAAACATCGACAGTACATTTATACGAAAGTACAGTGCTAACATGGGTCCTGCAAGGGGGAAGTAGTATGGGTACAGTATCATATCATATCCTTTACTTCCCCTTGCAGGACCCATGTTAGCACTGTACTAATATAATACTGTCAGTGTTTTGAACTGTCGATGGTTTCGTTTCGCTGTAGTGAATTTCGTTATTTTAACATGTCGTTGGTTTGACATGAACCCATATATATATATATATATATATATATATATATATATATATATATATATATATATATACATATATATAGGTCTACTTTAGAACACTGAAATCCCACTTATCTGACTTTCATAGCGCCGAGATGAAAACGTTGACAACCGCATATCACCTACCTCCCTGAGCACGGACTTATAAGTCTAGGTAAGTAACTGCTTGGCCACACTAAAACATAACAAAACCAAAGCAAATTAAACCCACCCATGTAGGGGGCTTCACCCCCCCCAAGTGAAAGCTAACTAAATATGCCAACTCCAAGATCACACTACCTTGATGGTAAGGGGCAAAGTTCAACAGATGGCCAAGTGGCTACTTACCTGGAGTTGTAAGTCAGTGTTCTGGGAAGAGAGTAATATGTGGTTGTTGATGTTTTCATCTAGGCATTATGAAAGTTGGGTAAGTGGGACTTTTTTGTTCTAAAGTAGACCCATATATAGATATATAGATATAGATATATAGAAATTTTAAAAAGTTGTGCTATTTTAGAAGGAACATAGATACTATGGTATTCTCTGTGTTTTGGTCAGCCTTATTCATTTAAATCACATTTTAAGTGATTTCATTAGTTGTAAAGTTTTCAGTTGAACTTTATCAGAAAATGACATAAATTGAACCTAGGATTTTTATTTAACTGGTGTGGTGAGCAGGGGATGGTTTAAGGAGTTACCTAATCCATTCAAGGACACTGGAAATGCTCAGGTTTTCATTTATTCCTGGGAGTGTGTCTGCTCACAATTGTATCTGCCATTTTAACTCTTTAACTGTCAGTAAGTTGTCTGTATTCTAAAGGTGGTCAGTAATCCCTAGTGGATCTGTGACTTTTTCATTTCCTGCAAATTGGAATCTGGAGAACTGAGCACAGGTCCTACTATGCCTGGCTAGTGCATTTTAAGGGTCTAATTTCCTGATGGCTCTCACATGCTCTTTTATCTGGATCCTAAGTAGTCTTGTGACTTTTCCATTGTAGTATGCTTCATATAGAAAGCCTCAATCCTCACTAATAACACCAGAAAGGGTGTCTCATATGAGAGGAAAGGATAACAAATACACACAGTAAAGTAAATTTTCCCTTAAGTGCACACAGAGATCACAGTCAGTCTGGGGCTGGTTGCTCCCTTGCTTTCCAGGTCCCCAATAAGACTCCCCACTGGCACAGCTATAGGGTCCAGATCTCAGCCTAGCTGGCACGCTAACCTCTAGTACCCTCTCTGTTCAACCAGTGCTTCATGTCCCTGCCCACATAGCTGAGACACACACTTTGATATAAGTATTTATACAACTTCACAGACTCTCCTGGGAAAGGCTGACACAGATTATCCAGTTGTGCCCCTTTACCCAGACTATATGGTAGTAATCACTGCCACCACCAGCTAATAATTATCAGCTACCCAAAGGCCCTTAAAAGGGTTTCTAATTATTACTGTGCAATATTATTATCCAATAGTAGTGTAACTTAAGCAATCTTAAGGCTTTGGAAGGGCTTATTACAGACTCACTTATAAGCATGCAATGTACTATAGAGCTTACTCATCTCTACACAAACCAGCTACAGGTAAAAGTTTTTTTAAATATTTAATAATAAATACTAAAAACACAAGACAATACTACTACACCACAGTGCTACTCAAGAGTTCAGAGATCACACAGAAACTTAAAAGAATTCAGTAGTACAGTTCTGACATAACATAAAGACATTTAGCCTAATCTTTATAGTCCTAGCTAGTTCTACAAGAAAACTCACTTCTAAGATAACTTACTTAAGACAACAGGCAGTGCTGAGTTAGATGTTCAAGATCAAAATGCTTAACAATCTCTAGTTCTCACTGTTTAAATTGAAACTCCAGTTCTGATAAACATTACATCCTCTTTTTCACCCTTGCTGGAGTTCCCAGGCTACACATTAACTGCATTTACATTCTTTTACACTTAAAGCAATAAAGGACATTCCACATGTAAATTCTGGTCATTAACTTTAGCCTTAAAACAATAGGCAGGAAGCCCCCATCCAGCCAAAGGCAGTGATTAAATAATTTTAATTTCAAAGGACCAACAAGAATTGTTTGACTTAGCTTTCTTTACAGCAGATGGCAATGTTGCCACATTGTTTTAAGTTCAACATTCACAGTATTTACAAATAATAGAATTATGTATTAAATTCTATTTGACTAGGCTGGCAGCCTTCATCCATCTCTACCAAATCTTCACAGGGGTCTCATAGTTTAAATGGTCCTTTTTGTGAATAACCCACAGTGTGGTAGTGAGATGTACATTGGGGGGTTGAATGGCAAAGTTGAGCTACTGGCATTTCCCACATTGGTGAAAACCTAGGGGTGCATTGAGGGTATGTGCCTTCAGCCTCTTTTCTGATTTGAAAGTAACTTTGAGGGGAATACTCTTTTTGTAGCAGAATTTTGGCTGGTTTCCAAGGATTGGGACTAGCTCTGGGTGCTGCACTATGAGTGCCCAGTTCTTAACGAATACGTCTTTGATGCTGGTAGCGTCTAGAGAGATAGGCAAGGGAAACCTTGGGGTGGTGTCTTCTGGTGCCTGAGGTTTAAGGTAGAATCTGTGTTTAAGGATGGGTGGGTACAGGGTTTTTCTCCTTACAATTACCACTCCCATGACTCTGGAGACTACATACTCTGAGTAGTGCTTTTCCCGGAAGAAATCCTTGAGGCACTGGCATTCAAGGTGGAAAGAATCTTCCTCACTAATAATTCTGCTTAGCCATATGTACTGCCCCTTCATGATTTTCTGCTTCATGAAGGGGGTGGGGTGCTGACTGTGGAAATCAAGGTAGTTATTTCAGACGGTGCTCTTTCTATGAATGGTGGATTTGAAGGTCTTGGACTAGGGATCCAGAGTTAGTTACAGATCTAGAAACTGGACTTGGGTTACTCTTCCTGAAACTGTGAACTGTAGGAACTGGATGCTGGCATCAATCTTCTGAAGGAAGGTTTCCAACTCTGAGCTGGTGCATTTCTACAATAATAGGATGTAATCAATAAAGCATCTGTACAGACTAATTTTCTTGAATTCCTGCAGTTGGGTGAGGGTTTCATCCTCCCATGTGCTAAGAATGAGGTTTGTGTATGAGAGGGACATTTTGGCTCCAATGGCTACACCTTGATTTGCTGGTAAATTTCTTTGTCAAATACAAATAAATTGTTGTTGAGCACTACTAAGAGTAATTCCCTAATCATTTTGATTCTTAAACAGATGAACCAGTTGTACCTATCCAGCTGCATACCAGTTCAATGCCTTCCTGGTGAGGGACACTGGTATATAGGGCTACTACATCTAGGGTGACCAGTAAGTGGTCAGTGGCCTCAATTTTGGTCTGGTTGAGTAGATGCAGTAGTAGCTATGAGTCCTTGAGGTAGAACTGGGATTCCTGAACTACTGGGTTTAGGATGGAGTCCAGGAACTCCAAAATGTGCTCTAATTTCATACGTTTGGAAGACAATATTTATTTGAATGGGGGGTCAGAGGTGTTCTTATGGATCTTGGGTATCCCAGACATCCTCCCTAGTTGAGGGTTGTCTATTTCCATGAAATGGAATTCTGGTTGGGAAATGCCTTCCCTTATAGTAGATTAATGAGTGTAAGATCAATTTGTTGGAAGGCTGCCCTTACCGTATCAGTGGTGACTAACTTGTAGCATTAGTCAGCTTCAAGCCCTGATTTCATCTTGATGAGGTAAACCTCATGGTTCATGATGACAATGCCCATCTCCTTATCAGTTTCATTATTCATTTTTAGGGGTGGGCTTGGATCATGTGGAGGGCAGCTTGTTCATCTGGGGAAAGGTTGAACCATTTCTGTCGAGGTTTCTTGTTCAGGTGCTCCTAATCTTCTGCTCACACACAGAGGAAAAAGCTTGTAAGACAGTGTCTAATTTTGGATTAAAAACACTTTTACATTCCAATAAATCTTCCATACCTCTGCTAGGTGCATAAGATACATTTATAGAATTTAAAGCAATTAAAGCAGTAGAATTTAATGCAGTGGAGTTAACTGGCATACACATTTCATAGTCTACTTGTGATGTGTCCGAGTCCCAGAGGGTGTTCGATCTGGGGTCGTTCCCCCCTCCCTACTGCCATTCACCCTCTCACTGCTGCCATTGGTGACTGTGGAGTTGGCCTGAAGGTGTTGTTCTGGGCCCTCCATTATTAACTTAAGGTTCAGTTTCATTGCATACAATTTGGTGTCAATAGTTGTATCTGCTAGCTTGGCTATTTCAGCTGGTATGAAATTGAGCCCTCTCCTGAGCAGTGTTATACTCTCCTAGTCAAGTTCAGAGTCAGAAAGGTTAAATGCCAACCCAGTGGCTGGGGATGGGTGACAATGAGCCACTTCAGTTGTTAGGTTAATCTCCTGGTGGGTGGCCGTCTTCTCCCTCTCCCTCTTTCTCTTTCTGTGGTCTGGTTGGGTTGGTGAGTTGCTAGACCTTTCCCTAAATATTTGTTTTCTTTTGGTTTGGGGTATGGATGAGTCCAAAATTGTCATGTTAGTGTTCCTGGTATTCTTGATTTCTCTGGCGGGCTCCTCTTGTTCTCTGTCCTCTTGTAGGGAGGGATCCTGTGTTACTGGGGCCTGGGTGGATACTTGGTGGTGGTCTGATGTTGGCTTGACTTTGAGGTAGCCTGGTGGTGGTTGGTCTTTGACAGGGGAATTTTACCAATGGCAGGACCTCTGTTTGTATCTAGGTGCTGGTATCTGGTGTTTGCTGTTGTTCTACTTGGTCTTTGGGGTGATCCAGTTGTGGAGCTGGGTCCTGTTGTCTCTACAGTGCCCTGTTCCTTTTGTGTTTATTGTTAGTGGGCAGGCTGGCTATCTTGTCGCTATATTGTCGAATGTCTCATCCTATTTTCCATTTCTTTCTTTAATCATGTTGGCTACATGGTGGGAAATCTTGGCTTGGATCCCATCCCAAAGGTACCTGAAGTGGTGGAAGTGCAAATGCTTTGTAATGTCAAGGTGAACCTTCCTAACCTGTTACACAAGGTTAATCATTCTAGTTCTGTTATGGTCCACCAGAGCAGCAAGCAGTTTCAGCCCAGTATCGTATATTTGGCACAACGTGTCGAAGATGGGGACGTTCTGTTACATGTTGTTGGGGAATTTGTACACCCTTAGTCCTTGGGGTACTATTTCCCTGGAGATGCATACTGCTAGCTAGTAGATGTCATACTGCTTTTGTATAGAATTACTAACTTTTCCAGTTTATAGATGAGGTGTTTACAGGCTCCTATGGAGTGTGTGTGTGTGTGTGTGTGTGTGTGTGTGTGTGTGTGTGTGTGTGTGTGTGTGTGTGTGTGTGTGTGTGTGTGTGTGTGTGTGTGTGTGTGTGAAATATATGTATGCATGTGTCTATGTAAATATAGAGAAATATAGATATATCTATACTGTAGCAGAGAGGAGGCTGGTGAGTTAGTTGAGCTTACAGTTTTCTGTAAGTTGACCTTACTCTGTTTTTTAGGCTGAGATACAGCAGACAGGCAATTCTCAACAAGGAAATGGCACCTTTTAGGACAGAGAAATGGGTAGATGTCTGTATCCTGTTTTTCGAACTCTTACATCAAGAAAGGATTTGACAATGAGTCTATGGAGAAGTTAAATGTGAATAAAGAAATCGGGCAGGAGTCCATCCATCAGTATGAAGTTTGTAAAGTATCCCTGAGAAGGAGGGGAGCTGTTGAGTTGGACTTATTCAAAACTGTGTTTACCCAAACCCGGGGTGTTGTGAAACAGGAGCTGAAGAGTTCATTGGTTGTGAGGTAATTTCTGTAACATGCACAACCCCAAGTGTTACATTTCATGTATAATATTGCAACCTGTAGCTTTTGACTTGAATTTTACATGTTGAAGTTTAGGTGTCATAATTACAAGTTCTGTCTTATATTGTAATGTAAAACATTTCCACTAATCAATTTTACTAATTCTACACTGGATTATAACTTTTTAATTATATGAAATTTTTTGCATGGATTTTTTACAGTAGTCGTTTGCAGGACCCTTCTGTCAAACTATTGTGTGCTATTGCACAGTGTAGTTTGTAAACAGGTAGTAATGCTTGAAATTATGTTTTCTGGTTTCTGGCAGGTGACTTATTGTAGATGAGGAGTACAATTTAGTAGGACAGTGCTTCATAAACATTTCAGGATAATAGATTATCAACATATTCACAAAACTAATAATTCTTCTGACAACACTCAGATCTGAAAGATGCAAACATTTAAGCAGTAAGTCTTCTCACATAATTTTTAAAGTTTAGTTAGATGATTAAATAGTTATTATGCTGTACAAATAGTCAGAAATGGAATCATTTGGTGACAACTCCCAAGAACTAAAAGCACATGTATATGCAAACAATAATATTCCCCCACCACAATAAATTAATGTAGCTGATGGTATGCACGTTACCTTTAATTAAGTAGATTTATACAGTAATTTTTATGTGTTTTATTCCTGTTTTAATATGTATTTGTATTCCTGCTGAGTATTATTTTAGGTTCATAGGTACATACTAGGTAAACAACCACTAGGGCCCTTATAAGTCTAGTTGTGGAAGCCAAATATGACCCACAAATGTTATTTATATAAGTGGTGATTTAGTGACTGCCTCTATCCATCAGAGACATGGGTGCCAAACAAGGGGTGAATTTCTGATTACCCATCCATTGGTCCAAGTTGCAATTAAATAAGGTTAAGGAGGAATTCTACTTCATAATGATGGGGAGTCTATTCCAGAGAATGTGAATTCTCTGATAAACACATCTGTCTCTCCAACATATCCTATTTATGTCACAAGCAAAATTTAGGTCTTAATCTAGTAATTCTGATGCTGTTTGTTTTGCGATTTGCAAAAGGTTCATCAAAACAGGGTCCAGGAATGACTTACATAGCAGAGAAATATCACCTTTCAGAAGTCTGTATCATACCTGTTAAAGAGACAGGGCATTGAGGTGATCAGCATAGGACATTGTGTTTACTCCCTGTATTCTTTTTGCAAGGAATCTTTGTGGATGTTCCAGTTACTGCACGTTTTTGGTCAGGGACATAATGAAAGAAGCATTATAATCTATGATGGGTCTGATGAAAGCTGAGTACAGTGGTATATTGACCACTCTGCACCTAGATGCCATGCCCTTGCTTATAAGTTGAGCAACACAGAAATATTTTCTTACTACCTTGGTCACATGTTGGTCAAAGGCTAGTTACTATCTACATGAGTTCCCAGATCCCTGAATAGTGAATTAACTTTTAAGGGTGTTTTATTGATCCCTTAATTACCTGGGGTTGCAGACTTCCCAAAAGGTACTATAATGCATTTCTTGATATTGAGTCTTAAGGCATGGGTTTGCCACCAAGCATTTTTCTGTGTTAGACCTTCCTGAAGGGTGTTCTTATTTTGGGGAGATTTAATGACTGCTCCCAGTCTGTAATGATCTGTGAACTTGTGTGCATATACGGTTACCTATCAAAACATCTACTCTTCATACCATCTAAACTCAAAACATCAAGACCATAACATCTAAACTTCATAACATCTAAAACTCATAACATCAAATCTCAAAACATTGAAAACTACAAAGCAACTATAAATAACATCCCACACACTGTTCACTATGTTTCTGCAGGGTGGCAAGCCCCCCTGCACCCCCCACACCCCTCGTAAATTAAATATACCAACTCTGAGATTGCACTACAGTGGGGTTAGGAAATTAATTTTTCCCCCACTGTAGTGCAATCTTGGCGTTGGTATATTTAATTTATGGGAGGGTGTGGGGATGGAGCCCCCCACTTGGAGGGTGCAGGGGGGCTTGGCCCCCTGCAAAAACATAGTACACAATGTGTGGGATGTTATTTATAGTTGCTTTGTAGTTTTCAATGTTTTGAGATTCGATGTTATGACTTTTAGATATTTTGAAGTTCAGATGTTATGGTGTTGATGTTTTGAGTTTAGATGTTATGAAGAGCAGATGTTTTGATAGGTAACTGTGTATACATATTTATCATTTATAGCTATCTATCTCTTTCCCTCTCTCTCTCTCTCTCTCTCTCTCTCTCTCTCTATATATATATATATATATATATATGCATTTAAAAGGTTGTGATGTGTCAGTACCAAGAACTCTGTCCCTCATAATTAATATCATACTGATTTGATTGTACATTTTATGAATTGTAAAATATTTTTCTCCCCCATATAATTTTCTGCCTATGCTCAGTACAGGATGCTCTCAAACACCATATTGTTGGTGGGGTACAACTCACAAGTAAACATTTGTGGTAGCAGTATGCAAAAAAAATGACTGTAAAACCACAAAACCATGGATATGCAATTGTGACCAGTTATGTAAAACCCAGTTAGTTTAAACAAAATGATCTTCATAATAATATAATGATTTTATGTGTTTCAATGTAGATCTGAGGAGGATGCAATAAAGAAAGAGAGGTACGTCTATGTGATAACTGTACTTCATTATATGGATAACCCCGACTTCCATCATACAGATGGGATCAGGAAAGTCAACTATTTGTCATAGCTTACTTTACTAGGAAGTTATTTCTTATTTATTCATTTACTGTTCTTTGTTAACTGGGTAAATGTGCTGGTCCAAAACTGTCTTCAACCACAGCTGGGGCCAAAAGGTAAAAACAACGGAGCACAATTTGCTAAGAACAGATTTGCAAATAGATTATACTGTTGTATAATTACAGTATGCATGTGTGTAAAACCAGCATGCTATTAATTGTACATTTTCTGATCAATACTGTTAGCACTAGTTATATCATTGACATAATATTTTTAAGCACAGTTCTATAACGAGTGTAATATTATGGACATAAAATATATATTGTAAGAAATAGTCATGCATACCCTGTACAATAATTAGCTTCCAGTATAAAAAATAGATAGCTGATAGATAGCTGTTATCTGTCAGTACGTGCAGAGGTTAAGGTTGTGAGCTGGAGTTCATATGGTGCAGGGTTTAATTCTCTCATTTCATTTGCATTCAGTGCGAGTGTGAGCAAACCCCTTCACTAGACTCTGCTCCCAGGTCAACTGTGGAAAAGGATGGTATGTCCAGTAGGCTTACCAGGTTAGCAAATAAGTGTTATTATTATCAAGGAGCACTGGTATGAATTGCTTACAATGTTTATTATATTTATGTGGCCTGGCAAAATAAAATGCTTCATTTGCTGAGGTGAGGTGTCACTGTTTTTAATTTGAGAAGTAAAATAATATTCAGAATCTTCTGTTAAGGTACCAAATAACTTTCACATGAGACAGTTCAGCAGAGAATAGCAATCTCCTTCATTGCACAGATAAACTGGTATGTGGGTCAGTCGGAAGTCAAGGTCCTGTCTTCCTGACCTACAGAAAACATGATTCTGTGTACATTCTTGCATTAATAGAAACATTATTGTAACCATCAGAGAACATCTAATGAGCAATTAAAAATGAACAATATAGCATTAACTTTGTTAACAAAGATCTCCTGACTACTTGCTTATGAAATTCCATATTAGGCATGATCTGAATTCCATGACATAACTTTCTACTCATAGCAAATTTAACACTTTTCTAATACTTTTCTAACCCTGTGAGGACTTTCTAATATTATATGGGAAGCAAATTAATATATACATACTGAAGAACATTCAGGAGTGCATTTTACTGTAAAAGCATATTAGAAATGAGAGGCATGCACTAACATCTTTACTTCTCTATATTTTCACCCCTCACACTTCCTCCACAAAACCCAAAACAAGTTTTCTTCTCTTTAGCCAAGCTTTGATTTTTTTTCTGTTTTTGTGACATCAGCTTGTGTAGAAAATCAGTACTTCTGCCAAATGCTGCACATATTTTTAAGTAGATGTAAGCATATGAGAATTACCAGAACAAGCCATGACATATTTTATGTTTCCTTTTTAAATAGATTATCTGGCAGTTTAGGGTACTGTCTGGTAACAGGAGCAGATGTCTGGCAGTTTGTACAGAGGATTATGTCTTTTACTTGTTATAAAACTGCTTCCTTATTCTAGGGTTTGATTCTCTCAGACTGAAATTGCCTATTTTGTGACTCTAAACAACTCACTTAACTGGACAGTCCTCCTTATCTAAGCCTGACATATTTCCATGTGAATCATTCATCTAGCCTGGTTCACAAATTAAAAAAAAAAAGAAAATGAATTCCTGAGAAGTGGCTGAATTCCCATTTCTCAGAACTTCTATAATCTGAAAGGGGCTCTTACAGCTGCACATAAATATAGAATTGGTTACAGAGGTACTAATTTTCATAGGTAAAATCCAGCAGAACAGTTTCTGCATCACCAGATTTGTTGAGAATTTAATTTAGTCTATGCTAAGGACAGCAACCAAACCCAGGGATTTTATGCAGTCGTGAAATCTATGCACAGTCTCAGTTTTTCATTCTTTTTCTTTGTTAAACCTAGTCTAGAAGTCATGACTGAAAGATATCAGCCTTCTTACAAAATGAGTTTGATTTTGCTTTTTGGTCATTTATTATCATGTCACAATATATGTTTTCTGCAGATGATATAAACATGGAAGGTAAGATGTGTGGTCTTAGACTTACCTGTATGATATCCAAGAAATTGCTATTCCATATGGAGTTTGTGCCATTAGATTATTATCTCAGTATTCTTATATGATGCTGAGAAGTCTACTTATTAAATTTTTGTAGTTAAAATCAACAGTATATTTTCTTTCCAACTCACCCATTCTACAGTTCATTGGAAACAAAATCTGCTAATTCATTTCCAATTCCTCCCTTCAGGAACACCACTCTATCACCCTCTTCAAGGCCAAATGGTTATCATTCTCCACCTCTACAGAGCTGAGCTACTCCTAGGGTCTCCTCTTTTCAAATTTCTCCCTTCAGGAACACCACTCTATCACCCTCTTCAAGGCCAAATGGTTATCAGTCTCCACCACTACAGAGCTGAGCTACTCCTAGGGTCTCCTGTTTTCAAATTCCTCCCTTCAGGGACACCACTCTATCACCCTCTTCAAGGCCAAATGATTATCAGTCTCCGCCTCTACAGAGCTGAGCTACTCCTAGGGTCTCCTGTTTTCAAATTCCTCCCTTCAGGAACACCACTCTATCACCCTCTTCAAGGCCAAATGATTATCAGTCTCCACCTCTACAGAGCTGAGCTACTCCTAGGGTCTCCTGCTTTCAAACTGCTTTGTCCAGGTGCTTTTCTACCTCTTGCAGGCAATCTCTATAATACAATCATCCAGTACAACCTCTGCAACCTCTCCCAACTAACTCCCTCACTTCTGACCCCCAAAACTAAACTGCACTGTACCTATCATTCCTTCTCCATTCTTGCTCCCAAACTCTGACAATCCTTCCCCTTCACCTTAAAGAAGTTACTTCTTTCACCACATTTAGAGTTCAGCTCAAAAGACACCTTCATCAATAATCTGACTGCCAGTGCTTTTCCACTGGACATATACCCTCTTCACCTGCATCCCTTCTACTTTGATCTTCTTTTCTTGGCTGCTGCTTCCCTCTTATATTTACTTGAGTTCATATTTGGTTTTCTACTCTGCTAATATTATTTACATATTGTATCGTCTTTAGGATTATCTACCTTTTGTGATTACTCTGTGTTTGTAAATTTGTACTGTTTTCTTTATTGTGTGAATCTCTTTACCCAGGCTATTTTTGGTCTATAGTGATCAGTGTAGTACCCTGTTAAACAAACTAAAATTAAATACATGCGTGCATAAATTTTATCTCTACAAATTGGAGTTTAGTCAAGAAGCTGTCATACTGTGTGGAGCACATGGGTGAGCAAGGTACCTAAAGCATTATATCCAGTTTAGCTGTTTTATTGCATCCAACCTTTTAGGTTTTCTTTTACATATATTGAGACACTGCCACCTATCCCATTGGATCTAAACTAATGAAAAGAGGTATGCCTGAAATCTGATGATATACACTATGATCTTTAAACCAGGATTCTGTAATGGTACAGGAATTAGAATCATCCAAAAACAAAGCTTTCCTTGTGCCTTCAGATTTGGCTGCAAACTTTCCATTTGTTTTCTGTTTTCTGTTATGTTTCTCATACCTCAGGATTCATGAAACTAAAACTCCATGCAGGAACAGTGTAGCAGCTCCTGCACGGAGTTCGCCTGCTGAGTGATTCAGCAAACAGCTGATCTGACATGCACGAGCCTGTCTACACTGTTCCTGCATGGAAGACCATGTGGCATGCTAGTCACCTAATTTCCTTGTGAAAACCATGCAAAGGAGGTGAATTAGTGATTCAGAAAGCTGTCAGGTTTCCATGCAGGAATAGTGCCAGTGCAGAAATGTGTTCAGTTACTAACTGAACACATTTCTGCAAAAATGAAAGTGGAGGCATGACAGCACAAATAAAAGCATGTATATACATATGTAGGCATGCCAATGGCCAAATATATGGCCATTGGCATGAATAAATGTTTAATTTTAATAAAAAAAAAATATATATATTTTGTGGCCGATCTTGGCCGTTTAAGCATAGTGCAGCGGCACACAAACACGATCGTGCCAAAAATGAAAAAAAAATTGAAAACCCAAGTTTAAAGAAAATCTGCATCTTGCCGTTATAGTCTATGGCATACCAAATCAAAACATTGCCATGGGACAGTGGTTGTCAAGGGGAAAGGCTACATGTCAGTGCAGTATCTATGGGCTAAGGCAGTGGGGTATGCAAATGAGGGGAAATTTACTGAATCACAAAATATTCTAAGTCCAAAACCTGCACCTAACTGTGTAAGTGCTATAACAGGATCGTGTAGGCAGGAGGAGCAACTAACATGAAAAGGGAGTGTGTCATGCTTACTGTAAACAAATTAGAGCACTGTTGCCTTAGCTTGCACTTAGCTAAGCCCAGCTAAGCAAGGGTGTGTGTCTGAAGTTGTATAACTTTGTTTACTCCAGCTAAACGTGTTTGCACGACATGCATCAGGTCTTAAACAAAACTAACAAAAGAAAACCACAGGAAATGTTAGCAATGTGTATATGTAAGCAAGGGTGTGTGCCTGAGGCTGTATAGCCTTCTTTACCTCACCTAAACAGATGTGCTTGGCATGCACTGGGATTTAAACTACAAAAATAAAAACTTACAGGAAATGGCAAGTGGGAACAAGAAAAAAAGGGAAATAGCAGAATAGAGGCACTCAAATACAAGTAATAGAACTGGCAGGTGGAACGTATCATACTCAGCCAATCAACAGGCAGCATCTGCAACACACCACTATAAACTATGCAAACACCTTTCTGTCTGTTTTTTTCCCACAAACTCTACACCACTGGTGTACACAGACAGAGAAATTTTACCTAACAAAACCAAGAAAATGCTATGGGCTGCTGTTGCTCTCATACATCAGTATGTGCAAGAGGCTGAGGGTGATGCAGAAGACAATGCTGACAACTGCCCCAGACTTATGAGGAAGAGGAAAGAGTGTTCAGGCCCAGGGTAACCTATCAGGGACTACATGATCTGGAGATAGTAGAGCAGTACTGGGTGGACAGGAACATAATGCAGCAAATTGTGGGGCAGTGCCGGTCTTGCTTCACAACACAAACAAAAAGAGGGGAACCCATCCCAGTGGATACCAAGGTATGTGTAGCTCTAAGAATACTAGCTACAGGTACTTTCCAAAGATCAACTGGGGATATCATGGGGGTCTCACAGGCATCTGCATCCAGGATACTCCACCAGTTCCTGGATGTCATGCGACCACATGCAGAGGAGCACATTAAATTCCCCACCACCTGTGAGGAGAGGACCCGCAATATGTGTCTCTTCCACCATGTAGAAGAATACCCGGAGGTACTGGGTACCATAGACTGCATGCACAGCCACATCAAAGCACCACCTGGTGACTGGGGTAGGGTCTACATAAACCACAAGGGGTTCCACTCCATCAATTGCCAGGTTGTGTGCAATGCCCAGGGCATTATCATGAATGTGTGTGCTGGCTGCCCTGGAAGCTATCATGACTCCCACATCTGGCATTTCTCACAGCTGTATCAGTGATTTACCATGGGGGGCATCCTGTATGGTCATTTAGTGGGGGATGCCGGCTATGCACTGGAGCTGTGGATGATGACACCCACCAGAAATGCACACACACCCACACCCACAACAGAATGCCATATTGAGGCACACAAACAAACCAGGATCATTATAGAGAGTGTGTTTGAGATGCTCAAGTCATGGTTCTGCTGCCTTGACATATCCGGTGGAGCCTTGCAGTACTTTCCAGCCATGTGCACACACATGGTCATAGCATGTTCCATGCTACACAATATGATCCTGTGGAAACAGCTGCAGCAGGAATAAAATGGGAAAGGGACACACAGCCCCCACCATTGCCAAGGCCTCCACAGGCACAGAGTGACTCGGAGGAGGAGCATCCCAAGCCTGCCCCTGTAGGCAGACTGAGGCATGCCCAGTATGCCCTGGCCTTGGCAAAGAGGCAACACGTAGCACATACACTGACACTGTAGGGCCTCAGGGACTGATCTCTTTCTGTCTGACTCACACACACAGTAAAATGGATGCCAAAGATCACACCACCTATACCTGACCATGTATAGGCAGTGTACTGCATGCATCTGACATAGTCAGCCCTCATGCACCACCCTCAGAACAGCGGCAGGCACAAGGTAAGCCAGTCTCTATAACAAAATAAACTAATGGAGTGGAATTTTTTGATAGCATATCTATGGTATTGATCAAGCATGTAAGGGAATGGGGTGGCTAAGTGGGATAGCAGCAGACAACTGACAGATTTGTGGGACAGCAGGATGTGTATCCTAGGAACTGCCCTACCCACACCATCCAGTACCAGCCTAGTTGACAAATATCACTGCAGTATATGTGGTGAGTCAAATAACTGGGGGGGGGTCATAGGTCACATGCATGGATGTCAAAGTGGGGGTCCCATACCTACCACCAACCCCACACAGCAGATTAGCTGTAGACAACCATACGGAAATGCCTGGCAAAGGCCCCCACATGGTGACATCCATGAAATCCCCACCCACAGACCTTTACACAGTGATATCACAGGAGGTCTGGCGGTGGCAGTATGGCTTTGAAAAGTAAGAAGTCTGAAACTGCAGATGTCTATGCCAGAACAATCTGACCTGTGGTTGATACTATTATGCCTGCAGTCTGAAAGATAGGGAACACCACTATGCTACATGGGACCAAAACATTAAGCAAATATCAGCACAGTCTGTGGAGATGCGTATCATGTACAGTTGGGTCACCCCCCCCCCAGTCCCATAGAAAATCAATAACATGTTCCTAGACTTAAGCAGCATCCAGCTGTCACCCAGAGTGATGGTACAATAGTAACAGAAAGCACTTGTCAGAAACACCCATAGTCAACTTACTGGTGCCATACCAGGGGTGTCTCCTTCCAGCAGTCTGGGAACATATGATCATCAGAATACATTGCCCTGCTACAAATGGCCTGCATCTGTCACACCTGGCCTACAGGACTCTGACAAATGCCTATGCCTCACTCACAGTGCCCTTTAGGGAGTGTCATGGGGTCCATAGCACACACATAACAAAGTCCACAAAATGCAAAGAAAGGCCATGCTGACAACTGCTAGCAGCAAACCTGCCAGCCTCAGGGAGCCAGAAATTGTGACAAAGCCATGAATAATGGGGTGATGAAGGTCCAAAGAGAAGGACACATGTGGAATACTGCTCTAATAATGTTATAAGGTTGATGGAATGAGTTGCAGTAGCATGAAATGTCTGATGGATACGAAGTCTGAAACTGCAATGTTAACTGTCAGTAATATCTGACTTCAGCCCTGAGTGACTTGCAAAACACTTTTGCTAGAAAACCATACTTGTTTGGGTAACCAATAAGATATATGAGTCATGGATGTAGACATTCTGTGATACTTTGTACAGTCAACAGGCAAGGCTAGGAGTTTAAACATGGGAATGCACTCACTGCAGACAGGCCTAACCTTGGATAATGGTGACATGTCTGCACTCACAGAACCCTGGGCCACAGCCATGGGGAGTAACACACCCTTCCCTGATCACTCGTCCTATGCAACATCCTGACCCCAACATGTGGACATCCAAGCAAAATGAGGTGGACCATACATATATGTGTGACAAACACACACCTCCAGGATGGTCAAACAATATGACACACACAAGACCCTCCAAGTGCAGTCAACCATTGAGGAGAGCCCAAAGCAAAGTACCATTAGCTATAGGCAAATATATCTACCCAGGACACACACGCCCACAAATCCTATCCCCTACAAATCTATCTGGAATCTGCCTGTCACCCTGATCCTGTCTGACTTATATTACCATCTGTGGACTGGAAATCAGACTAGGCCAAAACATAAATGCACAGAGATTCCAACATTGTAATATATCACCAGGGTGTGGGACCATTTCCACAGCACCAGCAGTCAATTGCTTGTAGGCACACCCCTCAACAGGCTGGATTGTGCAAGAATGCATAACATTTGGCCCATAAGCCTTGTGTGTGCATCATCCATCCTGTATTCCTCTGGTAAATCACTGTGATGATCTGAGGAGGTATATCACGATGTACTGAAACAATACATGACAGTGTCAAATGGCATATATGACAGATGTCTGCTAAAACAAGCCCTGTAGCCCTAGCAACTCATACATTACTGAGAGAAATTGTCACAATCATTGTATGGCCCATTGCCCCCACATTTTGATAGGCTATCCCCAGATATCCTGCACCAACAGGTTGAGAAGTATGGCTGTAGCACAAAACAAACTGGACTGGAGTACAACAATCCATGGAATGGAGTCCCACATGTACTATAGAAGGACACACTGGGCATGCTCATACACTTAGAAAAAATATCAGTAGGATCTAGGAATGAACAGGCCTTCCCCACCCAGTACACTTCCCATTGCCCCACCATAGCAGTCCTGAAGATGTCTGTCACCATAGAAGTCACTTTTGTTAGACCCAGCCCCATAAGCTCTGTTGCACATGCGATACCTGTATTACACTGTTGTACAAATAACTAGTTAGGCAGGAGTTCTAATCTCAGTCCTGGCAAATGTAAAAGTGTGTGTGAGTGTGTGTGTGTGTGTGTGTGTGTGTGTGTGTGTGTGTGTGTGTGTGTGTGTGTGTGTGTGTGTGTGTGTTTACAACTAAAAGCTTTTGGGTCCATTCAAACCCAGTACACTTTCCCTTTCCCTACTTTAGCAGTCCTGCAGATATCAGTCATCTTAGAAGTGCTTTCCTTCAAGGCTCATCCCCATAAGCTCTGTGGCATGTGCAATAACTGCATAACATGCTAGTACAAATAACTAGTTAGGCAGGCATTCTAATTGCAGGCCTGGCAAATGTAGACGTGTGTGTGTGTGTGTGTGTGTGTGTGTGCGTGCGTGTGTGTGTGTGTGTGTGTGTGTGTGTGTGTGTGTGTGTGTGTGTGTGTGTGTGTGTGTGTGTGCGTGCACATGTGTGAGACAGTTGTGTGCACAAGACTGAGGGAGTTGTGTGTTTGCTTATAGGTGAAACAGTTTTATGTAATTCCCACCCACAACACTTCACAGTGCCCCACCTTATCAGTCCAGATGATGTCAGTCCCTTATCAGCAACCTTGGTCAACTGTCAGCCCTGTAAGCTCAGTAGTGCATGTGGGAAACACTATAGTACAAATGACTAGCTGGGCAGTGGTTCTATTCTTGTATCCAGCAAATGCGTGTGTGGGTATGTATGTTTGTAAGTAAAAGTGTTTTGATATGTTTCCCACCCACTGCCCTACTTTATCAGACCTGCTGATGTCATTCCCTTTATAGGCTCACAAATGTGTAGTAGGTAATGGCCCTGGAGCCTTGACAAGCCTAGCACGTATAAGGGCCCTGCCATTGTGCCACCCGATGTTACATCCCAGTGCCTGTATCAAGTATAGCCACTGCAGTGATCCTTGGGTTGACCTTTCTATTACCATCCACTCATCAAGATTTCTCTGGAACAGGGTCAGATAGTGCTGTGCATGACATGTATGGGAAGTGTATTCCGGGGTATGTGCAGTCTGTTTATGAGGGACATGTCCCACCAGCATGTTGTGGTGATTGTGGTGCTGAGGTAGAGGTCTCTACAGTGTGTGGTGTGGATGGATTTATATGTAGCATTTGTAAATCAGCTGGGTCAGACATGGCTTTGTAAGTCAAGCACAGAAAGTTGCTAATTAGGTGATATGACACGGAGAATAGCTTGGGTCTTCTGCATCTGTCTGTGTAGGATGTGTGTTTAATGCCAAGAAACTCCTTTGTGAGGTGCTTCTGTGGTTTTTCCAGTTGTAGCAGGTGTCTAGTGAGGTACATGGCAAAAGGGCCATAATACTTGGGGAGTGGTCTAATGAGGGAAGAGTAGACAGACATCATTACCTCTGTCTTCCTTGATGCAAAACTCTTGAGAATGCAATGTGCCATATAGAAGGACTTCCTGACCACAGTGGCAATGTGGTGCTTGAAGGAGAAGTTGCTGTCAACCTGTGTCCCCAGATCTCTTGTAATGCCTACAGTGTTCATTGGGCTCCCATTGATGTGGAACTTACTGGGAACTGAGTGTCTTACCATAGGGGATGATGATGCATTTTGTGGTGTTAAGCTTCTGACCATGGTTTCCACACCACTCATTGGTCTCAGTGAGGCCTTTCTGTAGGATGTCTGCATCATGTGTGGAGTTCATGATAGCTCCCAGCTTGCAGTCCTCTGTGAACTTGGTCAGCCGAAGTTCCTCTGTGTTGGGCTGGACTCCTGAGAAGTAGATTCTGGACAGGACACTATCCAGTATTGATCCCTCTGGGACTCCACTCGTGAATGCTTGCCAGTCTGACTTGGAGTTTGCCACTGTCACACTGTGTGCTCAGTGAACCAATTTGCAAACCACCCACTGATATAAGAATTGATACCTAGTTTGTTGGGTTTACCAATAATCCCTGACTGAGGAATGGTATCAGAATCCTTGGCCAGATTGTGGTAGGCTGTATGCAGTGCCTTGCTGTCATAGACAGCCCTGGGGACTCACTGAAAGACATCAACCAGGTTGACAGGCATGATCTGCCATTCACAAAGCCAAACTGTGTGGAGTCCAGAGTTAGGAGATCACTCATATCTTGGTCAATCTGGTCCCTGATGATGCACCCATAATCATACCTAGTGGACTTTTCAGATGAAGGGCACAGTAATCCCCAGGGTCTGTAGATGCTACCCCTTTATGGAGAGGGAAGACTGTAGCAGTGTGCCATTTTGGAAGGACAAAGTCCGAGGTGAGGCTGTGACTGACCAGGGCACACAGATGTGGTGCCAGGTCTCTTTGTATGTCATATAGGACACAGCCACAGATATGGTGGGGTCCCATGGAAGCTGTATCCTTGTATGTGGACAAAGCAGGTTTAACCTGGCCTGCAGTAATGCTGGGTGTCTAGCATTCATCTGCTATTGTGATTGTCCCCTTTGGGGGGAGAGGGGTAAAGCTGGCACTGAATGTATTGGCAAGACTGTGGCCAATATCTGTTGTGTCAGGATAGGAATCAACATTGTGCAGTAACTCACAGACTTGTGGTTATTGCTGTGGAGGTTATTCATATAAATATCAAAGGCTTTCATGATTCTCCTCAGTGTCTGCTGCAAATCTGCCTTCAGGGGTTGGGAGGGTGGCCTAATGGTTAAGGTGTTTGCCTTACAAACACAAGGTGCAGGGTTTGAGTCTCACAAGGGATAATTGGCTAGGCTTAAAATGGCTCGCAAGGGCAGTTAGCTTAGTACTAATCTATGAACCTATGAATCTATAACTGCCTGTAGGTAATTCCATGAGGGATCCCAAGTTGTGTTTGTGGCTAAAAAGGGGGTTCACCAGTCTTGGGACACCACCATTTTCTGCAACAGTGTCCTCTTCCTGTTGTACACTTTAGCAATGGCAGGGGACCATCGCAATGGCTTCCAGTATTTGGAGGACAGTGTTTGTGTTCTGTTGGCTATGGCTAGTACCATGCATCCATGTACATGATTGTGCAGTGCATATGTGTATTATGCAACAGTCATGCAGCTATTTCCCATTGGCATGGGTGCAGTGAAGTCATCCACCCCTGTTTTTATGAGTGCAATGTCAGCATTGGAGAGATTTTGCAAGGTGGTTACCTTTGTGGGGGGGGGGGTTAGGGTGAAATGTTGAGCTCTATGTTGATTACATCATGTTTGAATCTAACCAGGTAAGGATTGACAACTGTGGATGAGTAACAGTCTCATATGTAAGTAATCAACACAGGTCAAGGTGTTGCATCCTCTACTGGGGGTCAGTATGAGTCCAAGGTCAGTGGAACTGATGAATTCCATGAAGCGTTGGGCCAGTGTACTGGTGCTTGACTACTTTCTCCAGGTAATGGAGGGGTAGTTGAAGTCTCCTACTATGTCAGTGTTGGGTTGGACCTTCATAGATTCCAGGGTATTGAGGAATGTGCATTGACAGCCTAGGGACATAGCTAGGGATCAATAGCAGGCTATGGTGTGGATTGTACTATCCCCCAAAGTAAGTTTTACCAGAAGTACCGCCGATGCATTATGATGGGATACTATTCTGGAGGTGTGTATATCCATTATGGATATGGAGACAGCACCACCTGTGGAGGTGTGGTCCTTGTTTTGGCACTGAAAGCTGTGGAATGCATCATAGCCTGCTAGTGCATGTCTGCTGTCTGCTGCTGTGAACCACCTCTCCATTACAGCACAAATGTCAATGTCCTCCACTCAGAGGAGTGCTTTGAGTGACTGCAACTTGACAGTTAGATATCTACTGTTGAGCAGCATGACCCTCAGATTGCATACATGTCTAGCTGTTATGGTGGCAATTTGATTTGGAACACTGCCTATAAGGAACTATAGGGGTGGCAAGACACCTATGCTGTACCTAGAAACCCAGGGCTGTCAGATTTAGGACATCTTTGACAAGACATTGAGGTCTGTCAAATCATGTTATCCCAAGCAGAGAGATACTGGATCCCCTAAGAATGACATGCAACATGTAAGCCAATGTTGCAGTCAATTATCTGTTTATAGTACTGCAGCATCATTCTGGCTGACAGCAGTATACTCCTCAGGGCTAGTGTTACACCTGCCTGGACCACATAATCTGAGTGTTCAACCATGTCTCTTGTCATGTAGTCCAGGGAGGTGTGCCTCAGGTCATTCATATGCACATGGATGATGACAGAGTGATACTTGTAGCTGTTGTGGAGTGGCCTGATTGGGCGTGTCATGTGTTGGATGCTAGCACGTGACCGACAGTTGGCTGTTACCTTCTCCATAATCAACATAGTGAGTGAGACACCTGATTGCTGCAGTACTGAGTCACTCATGATCACTGTATTGTGCAAGGTGATCAGCCTTACGAGCTTAGGTTGAGGTGCACACTGTGTAGGTAACATATGTGTCATTTGGCATGTGCTATGTCATGGTATCTCAGTTGGTGTCTCCCTTGTGGGTCTGTGCTGTTTGTGTAAATGTCCATTGTGTGCCTCTGTGAAGGTGGGTGTGTGGCTTTTCAGTGTATGTCAAGGCTGTCATAGTGGGTGTTGTAGTGAGCTAGGTGTTCCACATGGTGTGGTGCAGGTGTTTATCTCATCCTGTTTTCCAGCTAGTCCAGTCTTTGCTGGAGAGTGCATATTTCCACATTTGATGATATAGGGGTAAATCTCAATGGTCTGAGTCTTTGGAGTTTAAAGGACAGGGTTGTCTGTGTACATGAGGCAGTTGCAACAGTGCCTCAGAATGGACAAGGCACCAGGTTAATGGGTGAAAGCACAGAAAACCGCACTTCAATCATACCAAGAGGGGTGGTCATAAATAGTAGGTACTGGGGCTAATTCCATGATGAACGAGTAGTGCTGATGGCTCCCAGGTGTAATACACTTATTGATACAATAACTTGTGGAAGTGGAAAGCTATAATGCTATTTGAAGTGCAAGACAGAAAGAACTAGCAAGATGTATGGGAAAAACTGAGGGCAGACTTCCTGCCACCTGTAATACTTTACCTCAGCTGTGCAGCTATCAGCACCTTTGGCCAGTTGCAAGTTCGGTAAGCTCTGTAGCACATGCAGCAACTGCATAACACTATAGTACAAACAATTGGATAGGCAGGGTTCTAATCTCAATGCTGGCATGTGTGTGTGTGTGTGTGTGTGTGTGTGTGTGTGTGTGTGTGTGTGTGTGTGTGTGTGTGTGTGTGTGTGTGTGTGTGTGTGTGTGTGTGTGTGTGTGTGTGTGTGTGTGTGTGTGTGTGTGTGTGTGTGTGTGTGTGAGACAGAATGATGCACTGTGTGTGTTATAGCATTTTGACTTGTGTACCACCCTTTACACTTTCCCTCATTCCAATTTAGTAGTCCTGTTGATGTTATTTACCTTAGAAGTACCTTTGCACTAGGAGAAATTGTATATCCTCTGTGGTGCATCTGACAACTGTGTGGTACTATAGTAGACATAACTAGATAGGCAGGGGTTCTGACCTCAATACTGGCAACTGTGTGTGTGAATCAGATAGTGGATGGCTTATACTGTTTTGATTTGTGTACCACCCATTACATTTCTCCCACACTACTTTACTAGTAGGAGTTATAATCTCAATATTGGTGTGTGTGTGTGTGTGTGTGTGTGTGTGTGTGTGTGCGTGTGTGTGTGCGTGTGTGTGGCTAATACCATTTTGATGTGTGTACCATACATGGCAGGTGACCACCTGCTGATGCCATTACTTTATATAGTGTGGTAATAGCATTTGCCTCACATGAATCATGTGAAACCATTGTACAGGCCATACCAGTCATCTGTACAGATGTGTCTGGAACATCCAGATGTTTGGAACCTATTGGTGCTCTGTCTGTCTTCACAATGCTCATGTATGTGATATAGTTGCCAAATAGGCCACAATGAATGTACTGACACATATGGCAGCATCAGGTATCATATGTGACTAAAACAGCATACTGATACAACATTTGCTACCTTCACACTTGTCCAGGCTTGTAGACGTAATACATGAGTCCAGATGCTTGGTTTTTCAAGTGAATTGTTCATGTCATGGGTCACATTAATCGTTGGGAAAGGTGTGGAATGACATACTGTGGTCTCAATCAGTATATATATCAGAAACAAATGGCGTGTGTATACATTTTATATCCCATGTATGGCAGTAATGTTTCACACATGTCCCTACCTTAGTCAGTTTGTCCAACACATTTTGCTGGTGTCTGTCCAGACGTCTTGCACTGACAGGTTGTGGGATATGCTACAGGAATGTTACATTCTCTTTAGATAGGTCCCTGTGGTGACCACCGTGATGCAGTACAATTAACACCACCACAAGTGAACATGCATATAAAGCAATATGGCTATTAGTCATAGTTGTGTGCATGGTAACTTGCATGCCCTCCACATGCCTGGGGTATTGGCAAAGCACAACAGAACAATTCCATACTCACCAGCTTCAGGCTGCTGTCCCATATGCAGACCAGAGTGACCTGTGTAGTTGTGGGAGAGAGGTATTGTCAGCAGACTCACATGTGCCCTTGGAAAAGGATGGATGCAACATGTCTGCACATTTACAGTACAACACCCAATATTACAAAATTTGTTGTCCTTCACCATAGATTTACACTTTTGTGCATTAGAAATTCCCATCCACAACTGCAATCTGACCTGGCACATGCATGTAGATACTGTACAGATGCAAGTTTGTCTCATACAGTAGTCTACTAATCCCCATTGGGATCTTACCTGCACGCTCCTTGTCCATTGTGTGGGTTCCACCCACCTCCAGCAAGTGGGGCTTTGTACCCTAGTGTTGTGCTGTGATGGGTGTCCCAAGCTTAGCAAGGAGCTCCTTATTTAATGTCAGTGGCATCTGCATGGCTGGGCTCCCACCTGTGGTTGTGGGGTCCATGGCAGCAGGCCTTTGCCAGGCATGGCATATCAGGTTGGTGGCATGATGTCGCACCTGCTTATATGTACGTGTGTGCAGGCCCACCTAATTTACTCTGTGGATAGGGCCATCCCACATGGAGGTCCTTTCCCGCAGAAGTTGCTGGCTTCGGCCTAACAGTACTGTGTGGTTCTGTATTATGGCTTCCATATCAGGTTGCATTCTCCTGGTGAAAAGGTCTCCCACCAGTGATGTAACATTGCACCTGGTAGACACTAACAGGGAAACACATCGTAGGACCACATACATTTGGCAACAGTATGTCCAGTACCTGCACATGTACCTTGAATACCAGTAGCCAACACTCAAAACCATACCAGTAGCCACCACACACAACCACACCACACTCCTATAATCTATCAGCACAGTTTCAGCTTGCATTGCACTCCTGGTCGTGATGAGTCATATTGCCTGCAGTGAGGGCAAGTTGTTTGCATAATCCATCATTCTTCATTCAGGTCTGTGTAAATAGATGACAGCTATCTTCCATGTGGATGGTGTGTGGATGGTGCTGCAAAGTGGTGTGACTACAGTGTGTAATGCAGCTGGGTGTTCATGTAGAATGCAGGCAGGGATGATATGACATCCCATGGATACTTACATTTGTTACCTTTCAGTAGGCAATATGTACCTGCTCACTGATGATGAAGGGAGGGGTGTGGGTACAGTACATATCCACCTATAGTGATGCTGAGCCGGGGGGGGTGGTTGCCATAACCCTATCTGCATCAGGTTGCCTGTAGCTATGTTGTGTGTGTATGTGATCTGAGTGGCCACCATTACAGGTTGGGTTGGTATGTTTCCTCCGAGATTGCAGACATATGGGAAGATGACCTTGTGATTGTCCCTGGTGGATGTCTCCAATTTGTACTCATAGTTGGCCTTACAGTAATCCACCTGTAACCTTATATGCTTGTTCAGACAATGGCTGACTTGATGCGAGGTTGGTTCCTTTCCCTACTTTGCTCTGTACAGTCACTATAGGGACCAAGTCTGTGGTTTGTGTAATGCTGCTGTCTAGCAAAGGGGATTACTCTACGTTGGTGGAGACAGGTATAACAAATAAGGTATTGATGAGTCCATACAGCCATGTATGTGTTCAATCAGTTGTTTATAGTGGGCATGACCACAAAGTCATAACACAGTTGGATACCTCTCCAATTTAGTAATGATAATCATGCTTATTGTACTAACCATGGCTGTGTCAGGGCAATGCAACAACTAGTAGCTGCGGGAATGTCACTCTTTTAGGTGCACAGTACCTAAGATTACACATGTGTAGAACATGTACAGCTGTTTAACTGACATTTTGCATCCTATGTCTGTTTTCATGAGGTGGACACATACACTTACTCATACTGACATGTGCATAGCTAATACCTCACATACATGTCTGTTTTATGTCAGTATGGTACACTAAATTCACTCTCTTGCTGCGCAGTCATCCCTCAACCTGTTACAGCAGAACATCTGTAGGATGCCATACATACATGGGTGCAATGGGACAAAATCAGTGACAGTGTCTCAATATTGCTGTAACATACTTGAGTCATTCAATAGCACAGTAGTCTTTGCACTGACAGGCATCCCCTGGAGGATGTCCAACAGTCATATGGCAGGAAGAGAAGGGAAAGGCTGGGAAGGTGGTATTGAGGGTAAGAATTGTTAATGTTGGCAGTATGAGTGGTATAGGGACCAGGCTAGCTGATATGATGGTTAGGGGATGGTTGATATATTGTGTGTATGCAAGAGACCACATGGAAGGGGATTATGGCTGGGTGTATGATAGGCAGGTCACAATTGCGCTATCAATGTGTGGACTGGAGGTGGAAAGGGGTAGGGCTTTTGCTGAAGGAACAGTATGCCAAGAGTGTTTTTGGAGGATGACAAAAGTGTCTGATAGAGTGATGTTTCTGAAGCTGTAAGCTGATGGTGTAATGATGACTTTTGTTAGTGCATGTGCTATGCAAGTTGGTTGTGCAATGGATGAGAAAGAGAAATGTGACGTCATTTGGATGACGTGGTGATGACTGTACCCAAGGGTGACTGACTGGTCATTGCAGCAGATGTCAATGGGCATGTTGGTGAAGGGAACACAGGGGATGGGGGATTGATGGCTATGTATGGTGTTGAAAGGAGTGGAGATGGTGAGATGGTAGTGGATTTTGCAAAAAAGGATGGACATGGCTGTGGTGAAAAAAGGATGGATATGGCAGTGGTGAATATGTAAAATAACACGAGGGAGGAGCATAGGGTGACATACAAGAGTGGAGTGAGATGCACACAGGTGGAATATATACAATGTAGGAAGGACAGTTTAAAGGAGATTGGAGACTGTAAAGTGTTAACAAGGAAAAGTGTATTTAGGCAGCAGAGAATGTTGGTATGTGAGATGATGTTGGTGATTGAAATGAGGAGGAATGCGGGTGCAGCACCAAGGATCAAATGGTGTGAATTGGAAAAGTGTGCTTGTGAGGTGGAGTTCAGGGAAGAGTTTAGACAGGCATTGGGTGGCAGTGACAATCTAGCAAATATCTGGTTAAGTACAGCAGAGCTGGTAAGGGAGACAGCTAGACGGGTGCTTGGGGTGACATGTCGATGGAGGAAGCAGTACAAGGACACCTGTTGCTGGAATGAGGAAGTACTAAACAGTATACAGAGACAGTGGTTGGAGAAGAAGGAGTTTGATTGTCAAAGGGATAAGGAAAGTAAGCAGGAGTATGAGGAGGTGATGTGCATGGCAAAGAGAGAGGTGGCAAATGCTGAGGATGGGCATATGAAGAGATCAATGACAGGTTGGACACTATGGAGGGATGAAAGGAATTGTACTGACTGGCTGCACAGATGCACTGAGCTAGGAAAGATGTGCAGCAGGTAAGGGTGATAAAGGATGATGAGCTATATGTACTCACAAGCGAGGAGAGTGTGTTGAGCATATGGACAGTGTACTTTGCGAGGGTTATGAATGAAGAGAATGAGACAGAGAAGGGTGGATGATGTGGGTATGGTGATTCACGAAGTGCAATGGCTTAACAAGGAGGATGTAAGGATAGCTACAAAGAGGATGAATACTGGTAAGCCTGTTGGTCCACATTAGAACCTGTGGAAGCATGGGGTTATTTAGGGGAAATGGCAGTGGTGTTTTAGCCAGACTGTTTACTGATATCTTGGGAAGTGTGAGGTTGCATGAGGAGTGGGGAGAAAGTACTTGGGTATGATGTTAAGAATAAGGTTGATGCACAGAGCTGTGATAACTAAACAGGAATAACATTGACTAGTCACAGCATGAAGTTATGGGTAAGAGTAGTGGAAGCTAGGTTATGCAGGGAGGTAAGGAGTACTGGTCAGCAATATGGTGTCATGCGTGGAAAGGGCACTACCAATGTGATGTTTGCTCTGAGACTGTTACTGTTGGAATACAGAGAAGGTCATGAGTTACTCCGTCTCTCTCTGGACTTACAGAAAGCATATGACAGGGTGACTAGACAAGAGTTGTGGGTATTGTATGATGAAGTCATGAGTGAAAGAGATTTATGTAAGAGTAATACAGGATATGTACAAGGGTGGTGTGACAGCATTGAGGTCTGCATTGGGAGTGATGGATGTGTGTAAGGTGTAGGTGGGATGACATCAGGGATCAGCTATGAGCCCTTTCTGATTTGCAATGGTGATGGACAGGTTGACAGACAATATCATGCGGGAGTCCCTGTTGACTATGTTGTTTGCAGATGACATTGTTATCTGTATTGAGAGTAGGGAACAGCTTTTGGAGACCCTGGGGAGGTGGATATATACTCTAAAGAGGAGAGGAATGAAGGTCAGCAGCACTAGGACAGAATATCTGTGTGTGTATGAGAGGGATGATAGCGGAATGTTGAGGATGCTTGGAGTACAGCTGGCAAAGGTGGATGGGTTCAAATGATTGGGATCAACATTTCAAAGTAATGAGGACTATGGAGGACAAGTATAGAAAGGAGTACAGGCAGGATGGAGAGGGTGGAGAAGAGTGTCAGAAGTGATATGTGACACCAGTAAATGTGATATGTAAGGTCTACAAGAGGGTAGTGAGATCACCTATGTTATATGGGTTGGAGACAGTGGCATTGACAAAGAGGTAGGGGTCAGAGTTGCACATGGCAGAGTTACAGATGTTATGATTTGCAATGGGTGTGACACAGGTGCACAAGTTTAGCAATGTGTATATGACAGGTTCAGGCCATTTTTGACAGCTATGAGACAGTGTTGGAGAGGCAGCATTACATCAGTTTGGACATGTGCTGGGGAGGGGTGCTGAGTATATTATGAAAAGGATGGTAAGGATGTAGCTGCCAGGTAAGAGGAAGAGAGGAAGGCCTCAGATAAGGTTTCTGGATGTGAGAGAGGACATGTAGGGGGTTGGTGTGAGAGAGCAAGATTCAAAGTACAGACAGAAATGGCAACAGATGATCCACTGTGGCAATCCTGAATGTGAAAAGCCAGTGGACAATGATGGAGGGATGTTGTGATGTCAGTCTTCACAGATTTCTTAAAGATTTGACTAAACTAATGCAACTCTATGGGCAAATGACTACAAATATGAGGCACACATATGGTCAGTGTGCAGAACACTGGACAATTGAATGATATGAGCTTAGCATATAACATGCAGTTCAACACACACATCTGCAGCAGTACTTTACTTTGCACATGCTCTGTATAGTTGTCTTACATTTACAAGTCAAAATGTGTATCATAGTTATATGCACAGGTAACTTATGGATATATACACCATCCCAGTAGCTGGCCTAGTCACTACAGACAGAGCCACATGATATCACCATCAGTGCTGTTCAGCAGTACATCAGTACAGCAAGTCTTGTTCAGACATATGCTTTCAAAGCCCTATTTTCCATTATTACAGACCCCTTACTGCATTCAATTACATGCTTACTTGTTTCACATACCTTTTTTGTTTTCTGAATATTTCACAGATATATCCATTCTACTTTTTCCCACACTACTTCAGCTTTGCACTGATGGGCTGTCTATGACAGAGGTGGTTTGAATGGATGGCAGCTTGTCTTTTGTCGGTAATGCTTATGATCAATCCTACCCAACAGTACCAACAACTTAAATGACTCGAACAAAGCTTCAGGTAGATGGTAATAACGATAAAAAGCCTCGGCTCGGACACACAAATTTTATTAAAATACACTGGATAAAAGTACGTTAAGCGCTTTCATCTGAAACCAGACTTCATCAGAACGTACATCAAGATGTTACAATTGTTTAAATAGATCATCTGACCCAAATTGGCGCCAAAACTTCTTGCGGTGCAATTAAACATACATTTTATATAAAAATACATTTTATATAAAAATTATACCATATTGCTTATGATCATGTGATGGCTTGAGCACCAATTGGTGTTCCCCAGTTGCTGATTGGATGCAGAGCAGCTGTGCAGTTATTCCAATAGCCAATATCATGGCAGCACAGTCCTATAATTGAGTACTCCATGTGGGTGTTGGCCCTCTCCCTTACCTGCAAGGAAGAGATCCCGGAGGTGTGTTAGCCAGTACCTCTTACAACACCACTTGTGGAGACAAGACAACTAAATTGTGGAGAAGATTCAAGACTTAGGGGCAGAATGTGAGTATTGTTGTTATATGTTTTGAGTACTGCTTGTTTAACAGGGTTTTTCTAAACAGGCTACTTCTGCATGGGTTTCAGTCTGACAAAGTTCTGTGTCTGCATAGCTCTCAACTGTAGGGCTATCCACATAATGGCCAGATGTTTGTCTGTTATGTTTGGTCTGTTCCCCAGACAGGTGTTATCCTTGGCAAATCAGTAGAATACTCTGGTGATTGCAATCAGTACATGCCAACATCCATTTGTGTTTCAGACTTTATATCCCTCAGAAAATATATGTTACAAGAAACCCTGTAACACAAGCAATTTTCTCAGTGTATAACAGCAATATTATTAGTATGGCCATGTTTTTGGGCCATAGTCCCAAATTATGTCAGGCTTGGTACAGATGCCATACAGTAGGAGGTTAATAGGTAGGGTCTTCCATTATTTTGTTCTGTCATTCCTGCTCAGGGGAAAGGGTGGAGAACATGTGGGACTCTGTACATTCAAGGGGTTGGTGTATGGAGAATGTCTTAGATGCCCTTGTAACATATTTTATGTGGGGGAGAATTACAAATGTTTTAAAACTAGGCTGTTATAACATTTGAGATGTATTACTGATGAGGAAGAAGACAGTTGTATAGCTGTACATTTCAATAATTCTCACCATCGGGGTAGTAGTCATTAAAGAAGACTTGTTATGCACAGAATTGGTTTAAATTCTTAAATGTGATACTTTATCCCCTAGGGGTTGAATGTGTTGTGTAATTGGAGGTTGTGTATATACATGTTATTAAGTGTACTGGATTACAAGGTACTGCTTTGGAAAAAGTCTGTTTCTCAGTTTGGTCCAACAGTCATAAAAGAACAATTGTTATGCACAGAATCAAAGTATGTTTTTAAATGTGATACTTTATCCCCTAGGGGGTTGACTAAGGAGTGTAATTGGAGGCTGTATATTTAAATGTACTTAAGTGTTAATTGCTTCTTCTACTTAAGGCAAGTATTTCTTTTAATGTGTTACTCCTTGAAGGCTTTGACAAAGACATCAGAGTGAAATGAACTTGTGTGAATTACTGGCTGTTTGTATTTTTGTTTACTATCTTTACTCATTGTTGTTGTGTTGCTAAGAGATCACTGTATATGTCTGGCCATTGTGTATGTCCTATCGTGGTTTTGTAGCAGCGTACTGTTTACTTATTATTTGGACTGGGCAGGACAGATGTGAGTGTCATGGGTCCTTTCGTATCCAACTGTGCATGCTGCCCCATTTATGGGTGGTCTAGCAACAGCATATGTTTGTATGAGCATTTAGATACATGTATGTATATATTAATATATATATATATATATATATATATATATATATATATATATATATATATATTTTTTTTTTTTTTTTATTGTAAACTGTACTGCATGATATGTTGTAAAAAACATCCTAACATCTCACAGATAAGATGGTCTAGTGGTAAATTGCTGTGACTATGCTGTAAAGAATCCCAGGCTCAAGAGTGAGCACTGCTAATTATTTTGTTGCTGGCCAGAAGATGGCCTGCTGGATACAGAGTGATTAAGGCACTTTTAAGCAGTTGTAAGTGGGTTTGCATGGGTTTGTGCAGCTCTAAGTGGTGGTAAAACATGGTTAAAGTGATAGGTTCTTAAACTGTGTAGGCTTTGTTACCAATGCTTACCAGTATGCAAATATTTCACATTTAAGCAATGTGTAAACCTGCTAAGCATAGCTCTGCCCTGGTAACCATTGCTCACATTCCAGTCTCATAAAATAGCAGAGTAATGATATCATGCAATAAGTTTATTTAATTTCCTGTACATAACATGCCTTTATGTGCTCTCATTACAGTAACAAGGGATGTGACTATACTGTACAGGACACTTGGGTATACATGGGTAATATCACATTTTTTTTATTTATTATTTTTATACATGGGTAGTATCATATGTTATATGCACTCACACTTGCATGCTACACCAGTTACAGTACACTGGTTGATGAACATGATTCCACACATATTGTATTATGAAATTAGTACTGCTGACACTGCTTTTCCATGTAAAATTAGATTGCCTATTGTAGTATTCCAATCATGCACCTCTGTATGAAGAGCTGGGACTCTGAGTACTACACTATCTTGTTCTTGGTGTTTCAGCTGCATGTTTTTATGTATCTCCTATTGGATATTAATATGATATTATTATATTAACTGTAAAGTACTATGTTTTTTTGTCATTTCACTGAGGACTGCTGTTATGTAGTAATGGCGTACATTTCAGATTCAGACTTCTATACTTCAGGACATTCATCCTAATGCATAACATGTTTGCTGTCCACTTCCTGTCTGCCCTCTGTGCAGATGTGCAGATGTCAGATATTGCTAATGCCATACAACTATGTAGGTGCCCACGTAGTTTTGTGCTGTGGGCCTGGGCACTGCTGCTAGCTCCAACAAATGGGACGTCCGGCATGTGGGCCTTGGCCCTATTACTTGCCTGTGTGAGGGACATTACAGAGGTGGTGGGCTACAGATTCACAGACAGTATGTGGGAATACTTTACAGGACAGGACATCTGGAGACAGCACAACATGGGGGACATAGCTCCAGAACTGTGAACAGATTCTATGTCATCAGTGCTGTTATACACATGGTGGGTTGATATGTTGACAGGGTTTGCGTGGACATGCGTTTAGTGAGTGACTTCATGTCTAACAGTGATATGTCTCTGACATACCTCTATACAGACATGCCATCCACAGACTGGCCACATGTTTGCCTATTATGTTTTGTCTGTTCCCCAGACAGTTGTTGTCCTTGGAAAATCAGTCAGGGACTCTGGGGAATGCAGTCAGTAAATAATAGACTCCATTGGTATTACTGCCTTCATATTCCTCATAAAGGATATGTTAGAACAAACCCAATAACATCAGCAACTGTCTAAATTTCTGACAGCGGTATGTTCAATCTACGCCTGTGTTTGTGCCTCTGTCCCCAAATGATGTCAGGCTTTGTCCAGATGTCATGCACTATGAGGCTGAGACATATTTAGTAACATTATTTCTTGCCTTCATTCCTCCTACCATTCCAGTGATGTAGTAGACCCACAGACATGTTAAATGGAAGAGGCCATAGAAAAGATGTCAATCCTGAGTCTGAACATTCTGAGGTGAACTATAAATTTGAGAGGTCTATGCATGTCTGTCCATTGTTAACCGACTGTTGGGATTGTGTACACCCATCATGTGTGCATGTTATTTGGGCTGTGTATGCAGGGGGGTAGATGTAAGTGTTACGGCTCCTTTTTTATCTGAATGTGCATGCTGCTCCAGTGTCTGCTGGTCTTTTGGCTGTATGCCTCTGTATCAGCAAACTGAGACGTGCCCTGTATCATGGTCAGGATTCAGACTAGACTGAGAATTGGACGACTATATGTAGGGGTAGTGTGCGACTGGAAAAGTATTATGTATTTCTTCACACAGTCCGTATACTCTACTGTTCACCTGACCTACCGGTATGTGACTGTGACTGTGGTGGAATTGGTTGTGGGTATACACTTTCACACTGGTGTCTGATTTTTGTTGCTGTAGCATCCCTGTAGTGCCTGACACTCCAAAGGGGGATGACAACACATTCATTGACATTGAGCTTAAGGCCATGGCTCTTACACCATTCATTGGTCTCAGTGAGGCTTTTCTGTAGAATGTTAACATCAGTTGGGTAGTTAATTGCTCCCAATTTGCAATTGTCTGCAAACATTGTCAGCCAGAGTCCCTTCATGTCGGCATGGAATTCAGAGAAGTTGATACCAAACAGGAGATGACCCAGGACTGAATCCTGTGGAGCTTCTCATGTGACTGGTTGGCAGTCTGTCTTGGACTCAACTACTTTCACACTGTGGGTTCTATCTGTGAGACAGTTTGCAACCCACCTACCGTTGTAGGGGTTGATGCCTAGCTTAGTGAGTTTATCCATGAACCCTAAATGGGGAATGTTATCAAAGGGCTTGGCTAGATTGAGGTAGTCTGTAGGAACAAACTTGCCTTCATCCACAGCTCTAGTGATTGACTCAAAGAAGTTGACCAGGTTGATTGAACAGGCATGATCAAACCTTCACAAAACCAAACTGTCTGGGATCCTAAGACTAGAGATTCCCATATCCCTGTTTCTTAGGTCCATGACAATGTGTTTCATAGCTTTGCATGACAGCCTTGTCAGGCTACAGGGGTGATACTTCCCAGGGGCTCCAGCCACTCCTGCTGTGTGGAGAGGGATAACTGTAGCTGTGCTCTAGTCAGTAGGGACAATGCCTGAGGTGAGGCTGTTATTGAACAGGACACACAGGTGAGGTGCCAGTTCACTCTGTAGCTCATGCAGAAATCAGCTAGGGATATTGCTAGGTCCAATAGAAGCTGTATTATTGGCCTTTGATAGTGGTGTGTTAGCCAAAGCAGCAGTACTACTGGGTACTTGGCAGTGTACTGGTATTGTGATTGCTCCTTTGGGGGTGGGGAAAGGGGTAAAGTTGCCACTGAATCTGTGTGCCAGTATATGGAAATATCTGTTGCCTCAGTACAGGAGTTAACATTGTGCAGTAGCTCAGACCACATGTTGGTATTGCCATGGAAATTCTTTACATATCTCTAGGAGGCCTTGTGGATGTCTTTACTGTGTGCTGCAATTCTGATTTCACAGCTAGCTTTAGAATATTTGATGAGGAATCTCATCTTTTTGTTGGGGATGATAAAGGATTTTTTTCCAGTCTTGGGACTTCATCTTATTCCATATGAGTTTCCTCATTCTGTTGTAAAGTTTTTTGGGCAGGGGACCACCAGTTGGGCTTCCTTTTTCTGGAGGGGAGCATCTTGTTTCTACTGGGTATGGCAGAATCTATGCATTTGTGTATGTGTTCGTACTGCATTGGTGTGTGTTTGGAGGTCAAGCAACTAGTCTCTATTTGCATGGGTGCCGTGGAGTTAGCCACCTCTCATCTTTGGAGGCCAAAGTTGGCTTTGGAATGGTTTTCATTGGTGGTTACCTTTGCAGGGTGGTGGGAGGGATGTATATTTCTAATGTGATGACATTGTGGTCAGATCTAACCTTGGTGGAGCTGACTATTGGTGTACAGCAACAGCCACCCATGTTAGTACTGACTAGGTCAATGATGTTGGTACTTGTAATGGGTGTAGAAACAATCTGTTCCAGGCAATTGGAATTAATGCATTCCAGGCAACATTGCGGTAGTGCATTGATACATGGATATCTTTCACAGTTAATAGAGGGGTAGTTGAGGTCAACCAGTATGATAGTATTAAGTTGGACAGTAATATTCCCCAGGGTTCTAAGGAATGTGGGGTTTGACTCTTGGGACATGACTGGGGACCTATAGCAGGCTACGACTTGAATTGCTGTCTTACCCTATGTTAGCTACACCTGCAATATCTGTGATGCATTATGTTGGGCTACCAGTGTGAACATGTGTGCATCCTTTGTGAATAAGAAGTGCTTCAAGTGAGTGCCTTTTGAGATTTAGACTTCCACTGTTGAGCAGCATGACCGTCAGAATGCATTTGTTTGTAGCTGTTATATATTTAGGTATATATATATATATATATATATATATATATATATATATATATATGTGTGTGTGTGTGTGTGTGTGTGTGTGTGTGTGTGTGTGTGTGTGTGTATTTATATACTTTTCTATATATCTGTATGTATATATGTATATATTTTACATGTATATCCCTATAGATATATTTAGTGTCTGTATCTGTCCACAAATATGCATCACTATACATAAATACATGTATATATAGAAAACCTGTCTGATTCTACAGAATCTTTTCCCTATTGTTGAATGGCTCTACTGACTGATATAGTTGGAAAAGCATCAGTGTTTTGTAGAGCACACAAGTTGTAGTGGTACAATTCTTTGACTATGGTGTACAGGGCCCTCGGTTCAAGACTTGGCAGGACTGATACTTTTGCTGCAAGGCAGAACAGCTGCTGCTGGAAACAGAGGGATAAGGGCAAGATATGAATGAGGTCCCTATTTTGGGCCTGTTGACCCACATTTTGACATCCTTTGGACAGATTTGTTACAGTAAGAGGCTTGAGGTATGGATCTAGTGTGCAACTCCAATGCATGTATTTATATATCTATATCTATATCTATATCTATCTATATATATATATATATATATCTATATATATATATATATATATATATATATATATATATATATATATATATATATGTGTGTGTGTGTGTGTGTGTGTGTGTGTGTGTATACACACACACATATATATATATATATATGTCTACATATGTATATATATGGATATGTCTACATATGTATATATATATATATATATATATATATATATATATATATATTATGTAGATAGATAGATATATCTGTATGTATTGATTTACTTTTCTATCTATACATGTATTTTTTAATGTATATATTTCAATGTATATCTCTACATATATTATGCATTTATTTGTGCAAATGTATATGCAGCTTCATACATCTATACATTTGTTTGTGTATATATATCTATATATATATATATATATATATATATATATATATTTATACATACATACATGCATACATACATACACAAAACATGACCAATTCTACAGAATCATTTCCCTGCTATTGAATGACTCTACTGAAGGATATATTTGAAAAACATCACACATATCTACAACTCAGATGGCTTAGTTATAGCTTGCTTTGGCTATGTTGTACAGGTCCTGGGTTCAAGACTAGCAAGTGCTAGTTATTTTGTTGCTGGGCAGAACAAGGGCTGTTGGATACAGAGTGATTAAGGCACTTTTACGCAGCTGTAAGCTGGTTTGCATGGAGCTAAACAAAGCTAAGAGATGCTTACATCTGCTTAAAGCCATGCTAATTTTAAATAAAGAAAAGAAAAAAAGGGGAGACAGGAAAGTGGTAAAATGGGGGCAAGCAGGGGGAAAAACAAGATGAGAGGAACCTAGAGATGTGCAGAATAGTTGTAGGAAATGACAATAGCTCTGTATTTCATCGATAAAAGCTGATATGACAGTGGGCGATTTGGAATTTAGAGCCTCACACCCTACAGAGAGGGGTTTGGGCGACATACAATAATAATAATTATTGGGGTAAATTGAATAAGGGGGCCGTGTCTCTGGGCAAAATGTAGAGCTATGTATGGATCAAAATTTTTTTTTGGGACAGATGCCCTTTCTTTTTTTTTTTAAGGTGAGAGTGTGATGTTAGGGAAGGAGTGTAGGTAAGTGTGGGTACGAACATTTGGTAGGAGAGGTTGAACTTGCAGACAGACAAGACTCAAAAGACAGCAGACAAGGGCAGTGTGTGACACATGGGTAGACACATTGGATGGGGATGGTGTTTGGGAATCGTATGCCCATGAGCCCCCTAGATGGTAGTAGTGGGACTGATGTCCCCACCCAATGGTGGCTATGCTGGGGGCTGAGCTGGAGGGGCTGGCTGCCCCTCAAGCTGCGCCAGTCAGCCCTTCAGTTGGCACAGTCATTTGTCCAGCTCCTACTGGAGGACACTGCATACCATGCCATAGACCTTCTGCCGGGTGACAAGATCCTCGCCGAACCCGTGTGCAGGGGGAGGACCATCCCTGTCCCTGCAGTGGTTCCACCCGAGGGTGGTGCAGGACCAGCAGATGAGGGAGGTCTGGGTTGGGTCTCAGATGTGCTGGAACCCGGTGCCTCAGCCAGATGGGGTGGGAGAGGCGGATCTGCTGGGATCAGCCTTCCCGAATGTGCTATGGAGTGAGAATTAGCAAGGTGTATTGGTCAGTCATGGAAAAAACATTTCAACATTAGTCAAAACAGCATGCATGGGTGTCCCAATTGACCCAGAACAATGGAATTGTAGCAGTGGCATGGCAGACAGAACACATGCAGAAATGGAATGGCAGTCAGGACTGCAACAGCATGCCGGTTATATATATGACAACAGGCCAACAACAATGGTTTCAATAAGGTATGTTAGTATGCATACAGTTTCAAATATAATAACCAGAATGGAACAAAGGTCCCAACAATAAGTTTTGGTAACAACATACCCATATTACATTTTGTGCAATTATTGGAGCAGATAAGTAGTGGGGGATTGAAAAAATAATTCCATTAACAACTGCATTCGATGATACTTCTCAATACACTACTGGTCAGTACTCTTTGGGTCTGCCCTCCCTTAACCTCTAGCTGGGCCATGGAGCTACTACAGCACATACACACCCAAACATATGTAGACCTGGAGTATTATGGGGCAAGGTATGACAACTATACGTACATACATTTACGGGACTCATACCTATCATACTTACTGGTACAAGTAACAATGTGTTCCCTGTCCTGCTGTTCTGCAAGTGTGCTTTTGGCATACTTGTACTGTGATGTTATCTGGGTGCAGGTTTCTTGGCAACAGGGAAAACTATCCATAACAGCATGACACTTGAGAGGCTTGTATTGGCCAGACTGCATAGTGTAGATGGCTAGCCTGCTTCTATTTGTAGGACTGGGGCTGCTCAACAGAACATTTGTACACATTTCATACATATATCCATCATACTGATTCTGCAAATATTTCTTTACCTGTGGGGAATATATCTGTTCATAATACTTTAGTGGTTCTACCAATATTCAAGTTTACAGCTGTAGAACTAGAAAGACATGTTAGTAGCAGTCCCTGGATTTGAACTGTGGAGTGTGTGTGCAAAAGTGAACTGCAGAACTAGCTCATATCAGACCAAGCTACTGAGAAAGTGGTGTCTGTTACTTGAGTTATTTCTGTCTAGTACATACTTTTCTACACACTCTACTTTTTATCAAATGTCTTTTTATTTGTCTTCCATAATAACTACAAAAAAATCATAACAAAAACTGTTGATGTTAAATATGAGCAGATTATTAAAACTAGACATTTGGACATTTTAATAAAATATAGTTCAATTTAGAATCAAGTCAACACACTCTACTTTTGCAGTTTGCACCTGTTAGTGTCTCACACTTTCCTGTACATTCAGGACTACATACAGCTAAAATGTAAAGGTTAACATAAATCAATCCTGGCAGGTACACAGTACAACACATTAATGAAGAAAATATTTATTTTTTTTATTTTGTCAGTTATTTCAGATCCACAATCTGAACTATGCAGACGAACAGTGCTAAATCAATTCATCTCAGTTACTGCATGCTGCAACAGATACACAATTGTACTTTTCAGGTACAAGACAAGTGAAAGACAACAGTTTGTGGTAGTCATCTTTATTATTTTTGACTTAACAACACTTTATATGACTCAGAAATCCACAGTTAGTATTACTGCATGATCTGCACAGGAGGATTGCTTCTGATTGCAACTGTTACAGTAGCCCTGACAGCAGTTTCTTAACAGGTTCTTTCAGACAGCCTAATACACATCCTACTCTTCCTCTCCTCACTTGTACCTTGTTTACTACAAAACTCTGTATTACACAGCAGCTGGAACTACAGAGTTCTAACACTGGCAGCCTGACACATGCATTTATTCAGTAGAGTTAGAGCACAATTATATATACAGGCAGTGCTACCTTTACTATTTCTGATTTATTACAGCAGATATTATGAATATTTCTATACTCACCAAACTCTCGGCACAGTCGGACCAAGCGCTGTGCATGGTCATCAATGTTCGCGGCCCTCTGAGTGGCAGCTTATGGGGAAAGAACACATACTTAGAACACCTGTACAGTAACATATACATTTTTAAATAATTATTTACAAATACACAGACTGGATACTTACAACCTTCTGGGACCTCCTCCACATGTGCCTCTTGGATCCACTGGGCCAAGAGCTCACCCCTCCTATGCTTTAGGTCATCGTAGTAATGACACACCTGCTCACCAGTTCAGGGAATGCAAGTGGCACTGGTGAGATCACATGCCAGATGGTCCCAGGCCTCTGCTTTGTACTGGGAGCCCTGGTACTGGCCCTGCAGCAGTCTAGTTTCATGGTCTTTGATAAGGAGTCCAACCATGACCCTGGACTCCTGGATACCTCAGCATTGTTCCTGAAAGTGAACACCCTCTCCTGTGCCTGACATTGTTGCTGCCCTGATCAGACCATACCTCTCAACCTCTTAGAGCAAGATATCTGGACAAAGCCTAAAATGATGGGGGGACAAATAGGGACAGATTTTAAATATTGATCTTACAAACTTAAAAAGTTGATAGAATAATAGGTATTACATTAGCAAGAATTTTCTGAAGGATGTGGAGTCTTAAACTCAAATGTTTTGTCTTTATTTAATGACTTCGCTCTCCCACTATTTGCCACAAAGGTTCAGATTTTAGGAGGAATACACCAAAAATATGAGGCACAAATGTGGGCATTCTGCAAATATCTGTACAGTTGAGAGGTATGGATCAGACTCAAAGAGATATGGCTGTATTCCCACCTGTCCGGTTTAAATAAAGCAATTTTCCCACACTTTTTCATGATTGACCAATTTTCAAATATGCTAAGCTATACTTAGCTCTGCACAAATCTGCTTAGCAAGGTTTAAACCAGCTAAGTAAAGCTTACAGTTGCTAAGGATTGCTTATATTTTCATGGTTAAGCAATCCTTAGCTAGTTTCAGCAGAGCTGTGGCAGGTTTAGCTGGCTGCAAACAATTACTTAAAAAAAGGAAAGATTATTTTACATTTCCATATAGCATTTTTCCAGCCCTACACTACCATATGTGAGGCATATGACTTACAAATATCATCCCAATTCATAAAAAATAATTTACAACTGCTTCCATACATAAAATGCCATGGTTAATACTGGAATTTGAACTGTGCATGTCTTGCACACTAAACTGGAGCTCCAACCACTACAATACATAAACAACAAAGATTTTTCCTTCATAATTCTATTTCACTCTCAAACAGCATTTAAGCTTGGCTGAGCATAGCACCATGGTGTGCAAACCCACTGTGCTGTGCTTAAACTTTCTTTTTTTTATTGTAAATAAAATAAAAAAGAAATATTAAATTATTACATATATTTATCTGCAGATTGCAGGCATGTGGGGCAGGGATCTGGACATTCTGGGGACAGTTATATACAGTGCAGGCTACTTCTTAGGGATTGTGTGCTTACTTTTTTTTTTATTTCATTGTCCACAGACATTGAGATGCTTAGTTTTACACTTCGGTGTCCACAGACACTGAAGTAATGCATAATATTAGAGCCAGGCTCTAATATTATGCTACTTCTTAGTTTGAAAGTGCCGTATGGCACTTTCTGAGTGCAGGGGGCATGTTTAAGTGTCCATGCAGGACTTATACATGCCCCTTGTGCTCGTACATGGATCATGTAGATGTAGGAATGCAGCAGCATGCCCTCATTAATATGTAGGGTGCGCTGCTGCTATAGTCCTACACGGAACAGTCCATGCAAGAATAAACTATTCTTGCACGGACTGTTCATGAATCCAGGGGATACTTTGACTCTGACACATTTATACTACTAGCCACTGAGACATTGAAGGCTAGTTCTTACTTGTGCCAGATATCAACACTGAAATCCATAAATGTGGAACTTTTATGTTCATATTAGTTCACCTTTACACACACAAACACCTACGTGCGCACACACACACACACACACACACACACACACACACACACACACACACACACACACACACACACACACACACACACACTTCTAATGTCTGATTTCCCTAATTGCAAACCTTTTAGTACATCCAAAAGTTTTTCCATTCACAGAAAAAACAAGTATATCTATACATTGAGAATACCAACAGCTAGACTGATAGGTACCAAAGTATGGTAACAAAATACAGCCAGTCCATACTTGATGTTTAATTAATAATTCAAAAATCCACAAGTAAAACTTGAACAACCAGATACGACCATGCCAAATATAAATATTCCAAATAGAACATTTAGTGCTTTCATGTTTAACTCTGTAAGAACAGTTAGTGCTTTCATCCTTCAACTCTATATGGACTTCATCAGAACTAATTAGGACCACCCTTTCCTGCTACTAAATAATTTCCTCAATTAAGTCCTAGTTTAAAAAAAAAAAAAACATAAAAAACAATTAAAACTTGAATGTTGTGCTCAACTAAACATGTTTTAAAAACATTTTTTGCACTAAATTGCTCATTAAAAAAATCATATTCACTACATTTATTCTACCATATTTGCTATTAAAAAATAGCACATATGCAAATATTATAGTTTCCTTTTGTATAGTTAATCAGATTCCAAAGGTGCAGCTTCTCTTAAGGTGAATGATCCATTTTATGACACTCCATTAGTCTGTAGTTAATTCCACAATTTAAATATTGTTTGAATAATTTGCAGAGAGAACAATTTTTGGAGCTCTATTTTGTCCTATAAAAATATAATAAATAAATGTTCTTCTTTTCTAAACTCCAAATATAAAATAGTATTCACAACAGTGAAGATTTCAAATTATAGTTTAGCTGCCTGCTTCTTTAATACGGGTGCTACTGAAATACATTTGTTAAGTTCTGGAGGATATTTGCATTTAGTATAAACTGACACATAAGTTATTTGTATTCTGACTTGTTCTCCCATTCTCCACCTCATCAATCTTAACTATCTCTAAAATACAAAACATTTTTTTAAAGCTATCCAAGTCTTAGAGTGCTTATAAAAAGTGTTTTGTTTTTAATTTCTGCTTACAATATTGTAAGCATGTTTGCAGATTCTCCTACAAAGGAACGTTTTGGTTTTCCAGAATAGATGCTAAAACAAGTAGAACATGTGGCTAAATATACCAGCCCCTTACTCTAACAGTTTCCAGATTTAGGTTTAGGTTTTACTACAATTCCTTTCCCACTCCCAGTTTGGTAGTTTTCTCCTACATAAATGTTAGGGACATTGTCCACAAGAACCACATTTATGAAGTCCATCTTTAATTTTTCCTTCTTGTTTGCCTAAATTTCTAGATACTGGCATGGTTTTCACATTATGTGCTGTCTTTTTTAACACCTTTATTGAATTATCACTTGTGACATAGGCACATTTACCTTTATATGAAAGTAATCAAACTGCATTAACAAGTTAAAATTAAGAAATATTATGCTTTACATATATTGCTCTATATATATCATATAACCTAAGCAACATTACATAAATTATTCAAATCCTGCCCCCTTTTTTAATAAGAAACACCTTTATTAAACCATCGCTTATGATATAAGCAATCATACATTTATATAAACAAAAACAAAACACACTGACACTGTCTTGACTACAAACATGGACTATCTCCCACTATCTCAAAGATCAAATGACTAGCCTTAAAAATAGTTAAATGTTTTCTTTCCTTAACTTTCATATTCCCAGTATTATATTATACCACGTGAACTCTATCAAATGTTTTATGTTTACAAAGAACCTTACATGTAAGAATATTGTAGCAAAAACATTGCGAACCACCCCCAAAGTATGTGAAAAGGTTGGTGTTTCTCTTTTCATTACTCATCCTACAGATCTGCACAACCACTTCTTAGGATATCCTCTATACAAAAACATTTCTATTAAATTATTGCACACTCTGTATCAGAAGTATTATTATCACAATTCACCCACGTGAGCTTGATGAATTGTCCCTTTACTAAACTTTTCTTTAATTAAAAATGGCAATAATTATCAACATGCAAATAACTGTTGCTGAACAGAGACTTCTTTTACACATTTCATGTAAAGTTATGATTTATTTTGAATATTTTCTTGTCCAAATAGCTGATACTGCTGCTATCAAACAATATGTGACCCTCAAAAATCATGTGGTAGTATTAAAATATTCATTAAAACTCTCCACCAGGCCAGTTCATAAAATAAATATACCAGCTAAGTATCTTAAATGCAAGGAGAAATTATGTGAATGTTTGGAATATAGGAGATATTTTTCTCCCATGAATACATGATGTTGGAAAAGCTCACCCAGACTCTGCAACAGCTTGCTGCATGGGAAAGATTAGTTTGATTTTGCTTTCTTGGACTTTGTATTACTTTATTGCCTTTTTCTATCTTGTATACTGTGATTTATTTTCTTTACACTGTGTTTTTCTTGTATTTTACTTTTAATTGCTTATTATAACTTGAAAAGAGTCCACAGCTGTGTCTCTTGTGAATCAGAGAGAAATTAGAACACGTCAGGTAAGGAGTCACACAAAAGTTAGAACAGGTCAGTTAAGGTTAATCATCTGTGATCTGATGGTGGTAGAGCTAGGAACTAAACCTTTTATATAAGGGGTAAAATAAAACATTTCAAAGCTTTGATGGAAAAGCTCACCCAGACTATGCCACAGCTTGCTGTGAGGGAAAGGTTAGTTAGCTTTTGATTTCTTGCACTTTGTAATACTTTATTGCCTTTTTCTATCTTGTATACTGAGATTTGTCCCCGTTACACTGTTTTTCTTGTTTTATGCTTTTAATTGCATATTAAAACATGAAAGGAGACCACAGCTGTGTATCTTGTGAGTCAGACAGAAATTAAAACTGGTCAGATAAGGTGTCACACAGAAGTTAAAAGAAGTCAGTTAAGGTCAGTCATCTGTGAAGTGAAGGGGTAGATCTAGGACCTAAACCTATTTAAGAGGTAAAATAAAACATTTCAGAGCTTTACTGGAAAGGCTCACCCAGACTCTGCCACAGCTTGCTGTGAGGGAAAGGTTAGATCACTTTTGATTTCTTGTACTTTGTTTTTTTGTATACTATAATTAGTTTTCTTTACACTTTTTCTTGTATTCTGCTTTTAATTGCACATTAAACTTGAAAAGAGACCACAGCTGTGTCTCTTGTGAGTCAGACAGAATTTTTCCCACCCTTCCATGCTGTTACTGTTGGGTTCTTAAACACCACTGTCTTTCTAGTTGCTTGCCCTTTATGTTAATTTGACCATATACCTCCTTCCCTCTCTCCTTCACTAGCTGTTGTGAGTAAGCACAAAACTATCATTTTGTCAAATCACTCCCCATCAACTATTTAAATGTATTGGCCATCCCACTGCATTCCATAGTACCAGAATACAAAAGTGCCTACCCCCTTTCAATTTATCGTGCTCTTTTAAAAATTGTGGCTCTCCACTTAAACAGCTAAAACTTAAGTTACCCATTTTCATATCTAACTGCTTAGTATACACCTCATTGTTTAGGGTAAATGATTTTTTCATCTTATTTTTAACCATCTATTGCAAGACCACCAGTTATGGGAGAGCTCACATTTTGCCTGTCAGTAGTCATTCTGGAATTAGTGCATCTGTTTTCTCCTGGTGAGAGAAGGAATACAGTGACATTATTTTGTGGAGACTGTTGATCACCTGAAAGCCTAATAACTGCTTTATAGGTGACATCTTGGAATCTGTGCATATATTCTGGTCCTGGTGAGAGAAGGAACAGAGTGCATCGATTCCTGACTGTTTCTGGTTGGAGAGTGAATGTCTGTGCTTGACGTTCTTGAGTGGTTGGTATTCAAGGCATCTACCAGGAAAAGGCTACAAGACCCTTGCATCATCTGGGACAAGACTGTGGATCACTAAACAGGCTGTGGCTTGCTTCTCATCTTGGGATTGGTGCTAACATTTTGTTTCTGGTGAGAGAAGAAGCAAAGGAACATTTTATCCCAACAGGGTGAAGCTGTGGTGAGACCAGCATTAGTAGTAGCCATTCATGTGACTACCCTTTTTTCTTCATTCTTGACAAACGAATTCTTTGTTTTCAGTAAGTACCATTTGATTTGTTTCTAACTTCAGAATATCTGCCTAAATATTTCATCCTTAAATTTTCAGTCTACATACTAGTTTCCCCTCAAGTGTTTGGCAGTGCTCTGTATAGACTCAGAAACTTTGAGTGACAATTTTCCTATAAAAGCACAATTTAAATTTCTCCCATCACTAGTTGCACACAGGACAACTAGTTTGCGATGACAAGCAGTGTGTCCATAGCTGTAAACCGGATACTATTGTGAGGCACACTGATGTCCCTCTCACCAGGCTAAGTAAGCAAAATGTCATGGTCAGTTGCTTATCAAGGGCTAGGATCCATCACATTACACAGGCACTGAGGTCATTGGACCACAGTTACCAATATGACTCAGTCATAATCCATGTGGGAGTAAATGACCAGAGACATACCTCCCTAGACTATATGAAGAGAGACATCATAGACCTGTCAGAATATGAGTCTCAGGCTGGTATGAGCCCAGCATTGAGCAGCATTGTACCTTCACCAAGGATGATGCCACATTATGAACAAAAGATGATTGACTTTAATAACTGTCTTAGTTTCTGGTGTCATTCTAAGGGGGTGCAATATTTGTCAGCATGGAAAGAAATGGTCAACAGACCATGCTGCTTTGCCAGAGATGCTCTACACCTCTCCCCTCTAGGCTTTTGAACATTAGCTAAAACATTGTCTTTCCCCATAGTGCCTTTTTTAGGCAATGCCAAACTAAAAGTACTTCTAACATAGCACATCAAAACCTAGAAAATCTAAAGGTATTACTGCTCACTGCTAGGAGTCTAAACAAAAAACTCCGCTCCCTAGAAGTTCCCTTTACCCTAGAGAATGCTGACATCTGTGTGGTCACTGAGACATGGTTTAAAGGTACAGAGAGCACACCAACAGTGCTAGGTTATAATGCTTTGCACACATTTAGGCCAGCTACATCACAGGTAGGGTTTAAAGGTGGAAGTGTCTCCATTTACATCAAAGATAAATATACTTCAAGGCTGGTCAATCAGGATAATGCACTTGAGCTGCTCCATGTTCAAATCACCAAAGGGAAAATCCAATACAACTTCTTTGCAAACTATAGGTCCCCCTCTATGGCCCAGGAAACCTATATCCTGTATTTAAACTTATTAGAAACACTAACCATCCTCTGAGAAGGTCAACAAAGCAAAGGATGAGGGCAAAATTGTTCACACTGCCTACCATGACCTGGCCAAGGAATATGACACAATACCCCACTCAGGCATTGTTGACAAACTCAAGATGTTAGGTACAAACCTGTATGGCACCCAGTGGATAGCCAACTGGCTCACAGACAGGACCAGGAAGTTAGAATTGTGGAGTTCACCTCTACAAAGAGGCCAGTCACAAGTGGAGTCCCTCAGGAATCAGTCCTTGGTCCGCCCCTTTTGGGCATTTACTTCTCAGAAGTCAAGGCCAATGTCAATGGTCTCCTGCTGACTAAATTTGCAGATGATTACAAATTAGGAGCTGTCATTGAATCTCACACTGACAGAAATGTTCTCCAGGAGGGGCTAACACAGACAAACTACTGGTGTCAGAGCCATGGACTAAAACTAAATGCCACAAAATGCATAATAGTATCCTTTGGAAAGTCATCCATTCCTGGTAACTATCATGCTGACAATGTACCCCTTAGAGATGACCCAGTAGTCAGTGACTTAGGGACAGACTTAGATAGTAATCAAACCTTTGACCATCATGTGTCTACAGTGGTGAGGAAATAATTTTGTGTTGCACAAGTTATAAACAAAAGTATGGCATCTAAGGCCAAGAAATTCATTGTTCCACTGTATTTGGCATTCATCAGACCTATCAATGAGTACAATGCCCCCTTTGGTATGTACCTAACCAGGCATATCCAACAATTGGAATGTCCACAGAGTTTCTCACGAAAAGAATACATGACATAAGTAAAATGTCCTATGCAGGCTGCCTCAAGGCCTTATCCCTGTATTCTGTCTCCTACAGGCTTTGTAGGGGAGATCTATGCTTGGCATATAGGACATTGTCAGACCCCACTCTGATAGCTATCCTGCATATCTACAAAACAAACAGCACCAAAATTACCCATTTAAAGACTTAAACCTTGCCTGCGATATAAACAGGTCCTGCTGGAGAGATAGGTATGTATCCCAGAGACTAGTATGTCTATGGAACAGTCTCCCCATAAATGTGAAGCAGTGCTCCTCCCTAACCAAATTCAAGTGCAGCTTGGACAATTGGATAGGAAACCAGAAATTCATCCCTGGTTTGGCACTTATGTCTCTATTAGACACAGGTAACCTGTAAATGGTTCATCTCCCAACCCCCTGCTTACAGTTATCAAGGGTATCAGAACTTGTCAGAGATTTGGGATGCATGGCTAACCTTAAAAAGGCCCTTGTGGTTGTTAGCCTAATAAACAGCTATGAACCTATAAGCCTATAACTAGATTTGCATAGATGAGTGCACACACTGCCCCCCCATAGCAACATCTCTCACCTGTTTGTACATTTCCCCCTCAAAAAAAAAAAAATAAAATAAGCTACATACAATCCATTAAAATGTTTATGCTGCTCTTACTAAGGAATCTGAGATCCATCAAAGCCTTGTTAAATGAATCCAAACCTTCATTTAGGAGGCTAGAGGTGAAAAGGTCCTCCATATCTGTGGTAAAAAAAAAAAAAAACAGTCAAACATGTACAAAAAAAAAAAAAAACAGGTTTAAGTAGCTTGTTCACATATGCCACCAAAGGATGCATTTTAGAACCTTGGGCAGCTATAATTGGTCTAAATGGTCAATTATCTATATTTATATATTCATTTGGAATCCAGAACATCACAGGAATAACTGGTTTAGGGTTTAGGGAAAAAAATCATAAGATATTTTATCTATAAGCCTTAAATTAACCCATCTTTTAATAGAAGGTCCACTTTCTTAAAACTAATTTTGATTTCATTTTTGGACATATCTTGATGGGTTTGTTTATCACATAAAATATTAAACATGGTACTAGAATAAGCTATAGTATCAAAATTCACTGTCTCTCACCTTTACTTGGTTTCATAATTCTAAATGTTTTGTTTTCTTTTAACCTTTTCAACAACTCAGTTTCTGTCTCATTGAGATTGTGGAATTTATTAATACATACCATTTCGAAGGCATTTACAACAGGGTGTGTTGGTCGGATAAATGTATTCATTTCCTACATACTAGATTGCATACATTTTATTTCTTTAAACCTAGTTCTTTCCAGTGTAATGCCAAATTAATTTTCCTAGCAGAAAGTTTCAATTCTAAAATGCCATCAGCAACATCTAAATATTTAGTAGGTACAAATGTAAAACCTTTTCAAATAACAAAAAAAAAAAAAAAAACGCAAACATGATCTTTACATGACTCTAACTAAATATATGAAATCCATTATATGTGTTCTAAACCTCAGAATGTTCAATAACTTGTAATGTTTTGGTTGCAGAATCTGTATCCACAACTGAAGGTGGTATTAAAATTTCCTCCTTTTCCATCAGATTCTTTCCTACCCCCAAGGATACCAGGATTAGATGATTTTCTGAAGCAATCTGTGTTTAACCAGTTTTAAAGTTAAAATTATCACCACCACTATCCCCTATATTAGTTTCTTGACTTACTAATTCAGTCTATGACATAAATGTAAAATAGTACCTTGTATAGCCTCCATATTTTGTGTTTGAATACTATTTGAAGTAACCTTCTTGCTGGATGTGCCACCAGACTGTATATGTCATTCCATTCAATAAATGCTCCTAATCCCTGTGTAATGGAAAGAAATCTAAAATCTGGACACCCCGTTTCCATAGAAGGAAAAGTGAATAATAGAGTCAACTATGTTAGCTCCCCGTAATTTATTCAACTTCTTCAGAAATTGGATCCATCCTATCCATAGTTGGTTCGGTGACAACAATTATCAAACTATTTCCGGGAATATTCATAGTGCACTCAATGCCATTCACTGAACTATTAAAAACATTGAAGCGCTGTAGTGCAAAGCCAAGCCAGTAACCAAATATATCTGCACTTTGGGAACACCAAGAGAGGCAAGGATAAGTAGCACAGGCTAGTAATAAACAAAGTGTGTGCTTGATATTTAATTAATAATTCAAAAATCCACAAATAAAATTTGAACAACCAAACTAGACCATACTAAATATTCCAAAGAGAATGTTTAGCTCTTTCATCCTTCAACTGTTTATAGACTTCAGCAGAACTAATTAGAACTACCTCTTTCTGTTGTTAAATAAGTTTTCCAATTAAGTCCTACATTTGCTTAAAAAATAAAAAAAAACTGGAATGTAGTGTTCAACTAAACTAAATATACATTTTTTAAAAAAAATACTTTTTGCACAATGTTTTCCTTTAAAAACTGAGCAAACACTATATTTTTTCTACTTTATTTGCTATAAATAATATACTTCCCATTGTATAATTTATCATATTCCAGTGATACATCATCTCTTACGCTGAATGCTACATTTTATGACAATCTATTAGTTTATAGTTAATTTCACAGTTGAAGTATTGTTCAAATAATTTATAGACAGAACGATTCTTAGACCATAATTTCAGCATATAAAAAACAAAATACATTAAGTCAATTTTCTTTTGCTCTAAACCCCAAATATAAAATAGTGCTCATATAATAGTGAAAACATTGAATTATAGTATAGCTGCCTTCATCTTTAATATGGTGGCTATTGAAATGTATTCATTAAGTCCTAGGAGGTTATTTGCATTCAGTTTAAACTGCCACATAAGTTATTTATATTCTAACTTGTTCTCACAAGCTCCACCCTTAACATCAATCTTAAATATCTGTAAAATACAAAACATTTTTTAAAGCTATACAGGTCATAGAGTGCAATATAAAGCATTATTTTCCTTTTTGTTTAAGATATTGTAAGGTTTTCCCCATGTAAAAACTAGAATGGGTGGAACAGGTGGCTAAATATAGCAGCCCCTTACTCTAGCATGTTCCAGGTTTAGGTTTTGCCACAATTCCTTCTGCACTCCCTATTCTGTAGTTTCCCCTACATAAATGTAAGGACATTGTCCACAAGAACCACCTTTATGAGTTCTACCCTTTATTTTCCCTTTGTGTTTTTCTTCATATCTAGATTCTATCATGATTTTCACATCACATGCTGCCGAGATTATGGCTTATCTCTCACTGTCTCAGAGATCAAATCACTAGTTTTTAAAAACAGACCATTTTTTCCTAATAATATCCTTGGCTTTCATATTCCCAGTATTACAGTCTATCACCAGGGCTCTCTCAAATGTATTATGTTTATCTCTGAAAGCAAAATCCCATCCATATGGAAAGTTTCCCGCATCATCCCCCTACACAAAGGTGGCACATCTACTGAGCTATCAAATTTTAGGCCTATAGCCTTACTCTCACCCATTGCTAAAATAATGGAGAAATGCATACATAGACAGCTACTTGACCACCTTATCCACAATAATCTGCTTGCCAATTGCCAACATGGCTTTAGACCATTCCACAGCACTACTACTGCTCTACTATCCTTCGCCAACTCTATTAATGAAAATCACAACAGCAATACTTTCTCTTCAGACCTATTTATAGACCTCTCAAAGGCCTTCGACATGGTGAATCACAACTTACTCATTGAAATGCTAAAAGCCCAATCACTTGACTCACAATCACTTCTTTGGTTTAAATCCTATCTTGAAAACAGACAGCAGGCTTTCCTTTGGAATAATATCCTTTCTTCTTCCCTCCCAGTGAAAATTGGTATACCTCAAGGCTCGATTTTAGGTCCTCTTCTCTTCTCATTATTTATTAACAATCTACATACCAATATTCCACAAGTCACTTGCATCCAATATGCAGATGACTCAACATTAATTTGTTCTGCCAAATCCATAAACTCTCTTCAACTCCAAACCCAATTAGTATTAAACACTGTTGAAAAATGGTTCATGCAACACTGCCTCCTTCTAAACCCCAAAAAAACAAAACTACTACTCTTTGCTCATACTCCTAAGTTGTCTGTCCCTAACTTCATAGTAACCTCTAGCAATGGCACTAATATAGTCCCTGATACCTCTACCCGCTTACTGGGAGTTACAATTGACAACTCCCTTAGCTTCGATGAACACATTAATTCAACAATAAAAACTGTCAACGAAAAATTAGGCGCTCTCTATAGAATCAAGCCCTTCCTTACCCCTCCAGCCAGAATTACTATTGCACAGACCCACCTGTCCTCTACCCTCTTCTATGCTTCTGCAATTTATACTAATCTATCTAGAAATAACATTAATAAACTTTCCACCTGTCATAATAACATAGCTAGATTTGCTACCTGTTCCCCCTATAGAACTCACCACTGTCATAACCTCAAACAATTGGGATGGCTTGAACTGCATAATAAGCTACTCTATCAGCAACTTGTGATAACCCAAAAAATCCTCTATCACCCCAATAATACACCAATCCTCACTAATCTAATCACCCCTTACAAAAATCTCCCTACACTTCGCTCAGCAAGCAAACCTCTAGTTTCTAATGTCAAATCAAACAACAAAGCAGGGGACTCGTTCTTTTCCAACACAGTAGGTAAAAGCTGGAATCAACTTCCAACGGAACTGTCTTCGCTTGCCTCCACACAGCTATTCAAAAAGTATCTTAAAGAATATCTAAAGAATCATTGGCTTTGTCCCTGCTCCAACCCTGACTGATTATACCCAATATACAAAAATTTCATAACTAAACTTGGTTCCTATTGCTCATGCTACTATAGTGCATACTTCCCTGATAAAAGTGAACTTCTACTCTCATCTGATAACTATTGCTCTTTCCCTATCTTCTAACCTCATAACAAAAAAAAAAAAAAAAGTCTTCTTTTTTATGAGTATCCCTTACTAAAATTGTTACTAAGTGTTTTTATTTCATGTCATTTTTTTATTGTATCTAATGATTTTTCTGTAAATTTGTCTACTGTTATATTGTATACTTGTCTTTGTAACTTGCAGGAGCTTTTCTCCTCGGGCCTCTACTGAAAATGGACATATATCCAGTTAGACTAGCCCGGTCAATAAATGTAAAATAAATGTAAAATAAATAATAAATAAATAAATAAATAAAATGTTTTCCAGCGTACTTAAATGTATCAATAATGTGGTAAAGTTCATGTTGCAAACCCACTCCCAAAACAAATGAAAGGTTGGTGTTTCTCCTTTCATTAATCTCCCTACAGATCCCTACAACCAACGTCATAGGATATCCTCTATCCAAAAACATTTCTATTAATTTATCACATTCTGTATCAAAAATAATATAATTGGAAATCATCTGCATGAACCAGATGAATTGCCCCTTCCATAAATCTTTCTTTAATTTGAAAGGATTATAAATATCAAAATGCAACTAGCTTTTGCTGAACATAGGCTGCCTGTAAATATTAGATGTAAAACTGCAATTCACCTTGAAAATTCTCATGTCGAAATAGCTGCTGCTGGTATCAAAACAGTATGTGAATCTAAAAATCTTGTGATACTAGTGAAATATTCAATAAAACATTCAAATATCACCACTGTGCCAGTCCATAAAATAAATATATCATCTAAATATTTTAAATGAAATTTTGTGACTGTTCAGAGCAGTTTTTTTCTTCCATGATTGAATAATCAGAGTTGCATAAATGGTTGAACACACTGCTCCCATAGCGGCATTTCTCACCTGTTTGTGCATTTCCCCTCAAAAAATGAATAAATAAATAAATAACTAGAATTATTCCCTAAAATAACCTACATTAAAATTTGTATGTCTTAATTACTAAGGAATGTGAGGAACATCAAACCCTCATTAAACAATTCCAAACCTTTATTTAGGGGGATAAGGATAAAAAGGTCCACCATATCTATTGTTCAAAGAACTGTAAAATCTGTACATAAATCATGTTTAAGCCTTCCCAAAAAGTCCCAAGAATCCTTGATTGTGTTCAATAACTGACAAAACAGGTTTAAGTAGCCTGTCCACATATACTGCTAAAGTTTCAGAACCCTGAGCAGCTGCAGTTAGTCTAAATGGTGGATTATCTGTATTCTTATGTATCTTTAGAATCCTGAACTTCACAGAAATAACCATGCTTGAGGAGAAAATCTATAAACAAGTGAAAGGTGCTGCTTTGTGGGCAGCATGTGCACCCACCTATGCAAATCTGGTTATGTATGCATGGGAAAATGCCTCCTATGCTCTGAGCATTGCCATAACTGGCCCTTGTTTTTAAGATATTTAGATCATATATTTATTTTATGGACTGGCCCAGTAGAAGTCATTGAGTATTTTTTTGAATATTTAAATAGTGCCACACATTTGTTTAGGTTCACAAATTGTTTTGATAGCAGCAGTTATTTGGACAAAGTGAGAGGCAATTTTACATCAAATGTATACACAAAGACTACATTTAATCATCCATTCAAATTAAAGAAAAGTTTAGTTAAGGGACAATTTCTCCAGCTCGTGTGGATGATTTCTGTTAATATTTTGATACAGAGTGTGATAAATTAATAGAAATATTTTTTGTATAGATGACATCCTAATAAGTTGGTTATAGAGATCTGCAGGAGGAGTAGAGAAAGGAGAAACACCACGCCTGTCACATATTTTGGGGCGGGGTTTCAATCTGATGTTTGCTGAACTATTGACACATTTAAGGATGTTGGTAAACATAAAACATTTGAGAGATCCATGGTGGTAGAATATAATACTGTGAGCATGAAAGTTAAGGATATTATTATTATTAGAAAAAAAGCTAGTGATTTGATTAATGAGACAGTGGGAGATAGTCCATGTTTTGTATTCAAGACAGCACATAATGTGTGAACCAAGACAGAATCTAGTAAAGATTGATATTAGAGGTGGAGCATGGGAGAATCATTTAGAATACAAACAACTTATGTGGTAATTTAGGCAGAATGCAAATAACCTCCTGGACTTAATGAATAAATTCAACAGCCCCCATATTAATGATGCAGGCAGCTAAACTATAATCCATCATCTTTACTGTTATGAACATTATTTTATATTTGGAATTTAGAACAGAAGAAAATTTGCTGAATATATTTTCTTTTTCATAAGTTGGGATAATGGTCCAAGAATTGTTCTTTTTGTACATTATGCAAACGACATTTAAATTGTGAAATTAATTATAAACTAATGGATTGTCATAAAATGCAGTTCCTTGGCATAAGAGATGATACACCTTTGGATTTTGATTAGCTATACAATTGGAAGCAATACTATTTGTATATGTGCTGGTTTGTTTTTTGTTTGTAGCAAATAAGGTTGACAAATGTAGTGTTTGCACAATTTTTTTTAATGAAAAGTTTTGTGCAAAAAATATTTTTAAAAAATGTCTATTTAATGTGGTTTAACACAATGTTCCAGTTTTGTTTCTTATGTTTTTTTTAATAAAAGTATGACTTAATTGGTAAAGTTATTTAACAACAGAAGGGTACATCCAAATTAGTTCTGATGTAGTCCATATACAGTTGAAGGATGAAAGAACTAAACATATTCTTTGGATCTGTTATATCTGGTATAATCTAATTTGGTTGTTTGAGTTTTACTTGTGGATATTTTAATTATTAATTAAACATCAAGTGTGGACTGGCTGTGTTTTGTTACTAGTCTATGCTACTTATCTACAGCAGCAGAGAGAGAAAAGAAAGACTTTGAGTGGATTAAGTACCTTTTTTTACTTTTTATTGCTTATTTTCACTAACCGCACTATTCCAAGCATTTTTGTATTAACTTTGCAACTTATTTGACCTTTTTTTTTATTCTGATACTGTTTGCACTTTGATCATTTTAAGTGTTTTCAACTGTTTAACTGTTGTGGGCTACACATTCAAGTGCAATAGCCATTTTTTCTGCTTTGAAAGTATTTGTATTACGGTATCTGCTTTAATTCATGAAGAAAACAAACAAAAAAATACAAAAAATCCTCTCTCTCTACTCATTTCCCATCTTTCTATAACCAGTAGTATCTGGTTTTCAGATTTTGCTGAATTCTGGAGTGTTTTGTAGTTTCTGTCTTGCCCAGAGCTTACTAAGATAGATGGAAGCTTTTCTGTTCATCAGTGAGAATGGTGAGCTTTGAGCAGACTATCATTTGCTGGAGGAGTAGTTTCAGCTCAGAATCTGTAGTTTTATTGGTCATTTTAGGCTATTTCTATCCGTTTCATCTTTCTGTTTAAAACCCTGTGTTTGAGCGTTTTTTGCACTTGCATTACCAGAGCAAGATCCTACCTGGGCATCCTGCAGAGTTCTATAGCAGCAGATAGAGAAAAGGAAGACTTTGAGTGGATTAAGTTTCTCTGTTTTGATTTTTATTGCTTATTTTCGCTAACCGCACTATTCTGAGTATTTTTATTAATTTTGCAACTTATTTGAACTGTTTTTTTTTTAATTCTGATACCGTTTGCACTTTATCTTATTATCATTTTTAAGTGTTTTCAACAGTTTAACTGTTGTGGGCTACACGCTCAAGTGCGATAGCCATTTTTTCTGCCTTGAAAGTGTTTGTATTACTGTATCTGCTTTAATTATTGAAAGAAAAAATACAAAAAAAATCCTATCTCACTACTCGGTTCCTGCCTTTCTATAACCAGTAGTGTCTTGTTTTCAGATTTTGCTGAATTCTGGACTGTTTTGGAGTTTCTGTGTTGCCCAGACCTTACTAAGATAGAAGGAATCTTCTCTGTTCATCAGTGAGAGTGGTGAGCTTTGAGCAGCCTATTTCTCACTGGAGGAGTGGTTTTAGCTCAGAATCTGTAGTTTTACTGGCCATTTTGGGCTATTTCTATCCCTTTCATCTTTCTGTTTAAAAGCCCATGCTTACACGGTTTTGTGCATCATGCAGCGCTGTTTAACTAGGGTTAAACTATTCCCGGTGCTAGAAAGTCTGCTCTTCAAATGTTCCCTTAGAACTAGCCAGTTTTCTAGTTTTAGCACTCAAAACTGTCTTCTTTGTGCTTAGCACTTGTTTAAAACTCGTTGCAAGCACTAAATAATCTACATAGTACTGCAGCACTCAACTTTCCTCACTTGTCAGGAGGAAAACAGTTTTTAGTACTTAAAATATAATATACGGGTAACTGATACGCCACACCAGTGGTCACCTCCTTGCTGGTCAGATCCTATCACAAGCTAATCACCCTAGACATCCATATCCAGCCTCACCCCCCCCCCATTAAGGAAACCACTGTAAAAAACTTCTCCAACACCAACTTAATGCTTCTTAAGTCAGAAGTGGCAAACTTCATGGCACCCATACAGACAAGAAATAGCACTATGACTGCTGAAACCTATACAAATGCACTGTATAAGCACATACACAAGTACATGGCTCATGCCATCCCCAACAGAACCAAGATGATATCCTCCAAAAAGGAAGCCAATCTGGTGGTCCCCTGCCATTAACAAACTCTACAACAGAAGGAAGAAGCCGTTGCAAAAAAGAGTAAAATCCCATTATTGCAGGAACTCCCTGGTCAGCCTTAGCAAGAAGCTGAGATCCCTCACAAAATCCTCCAAAACTAGTTACGAAAATAAAATTGCCACTGATTCTAAAGACAATGACAAAGCATTCTACAGCTATGTCAAGAATCTCAATGACAACACTCACATCTGCTCTGAGCTACAGCACAATGGCACTAGATATACAGAACCTACTGGCATCACCAATATCCTGGCTGATAGATTCAGTGCAAACTTTGCACACCCTCACCCCCAAAAGGGCCCAGCTCTATACTGGAAGAATGCAAAACCCCTGTAATCATGGATGCACAAGTAAAGACTGCACTCTCCAAAGCCAAGAACACAGCAACCATGGGAACAGACAACATCCCAGGCTGGGTCCTGCATGAACTACAGAATGAACTAGCACCCCACCAAAGTACCATGTTCAATCATAGCCTCACTTCAGGCTTTGTGCCTCCTGAAAGGCATACACCAACAGTTATCCCACTCCATAAAGGCGGTGCCACCACAGATCCCAGGGACTACTGCCCCATCTCCCTGATGAGCCTGGTCTGCAAGGCCATGGAATGTATCATCATGGAGCTTATAAACAAAGGCATAGGTAACCTCCAAACTCTGGACCCCACTCAGTTTGGGTTTGTAAAATGTAGATCATGTCTCCTAAACCTGATTGACTTCTTTGAAGCAGTCACCAGAGCCATGGATGAGGGTAAGGTAGTGCACACAGCCTATCTTGACCTCACCAAGGCTTTCAACACCATCCCCCATTCTGGAATTATAGATAAACTCATTAGACTGGGCATAAATCCCTGTGTCACAAGATGGGTGGCTAACTGTCTCACTGATAGAAACCACACAGTAAAAGTAGCCCATTCCAAATCCGACTTCAGATCAGTGACAAGTGGAGTACCACAGCGTTCAGTCTTGGGTCCTCTCCTGTTTGGTATTTACTTCTCAGAAGTCCAGGCTAATACAGCAGGTCTTTGGCTAATGAAGTTAGCAGATGACTGTGAACTAGGAGCCATAATAGAATTGCCTAATGATGTGGACATTCTACAAAGAGGCCTCACTGAGACTGATGCTTGGTGTCAAAGTCATGGCCGCAAACTCAATGCCAAGAAGTGCATCATCATCCCCTTTGAGAAAAAACACTGTACCCAGGAACTACCACATAGGCGGTAGCCTACTAAACATTGAAAGTGTGATAAGAGAACTTGGGACACAGGTGGACAGTAGCCTCTCCTTTGATAATCTCATTGTCGCAGTAGTCAGGAAATCATTCTATATGGCACACCTCACCACAAAGGGGCTCTCCTCCAGAAAAAAAGAGGTCAGTGTTCCTCTCTACTCATCCCTCATCAGACCCATTATAGAGTACAATGCCCTGTTTGGCGTGTATCTCACAAGACACCTACAACAACTAGAAAGGCCACAGAAATACCTCACTAAGAGGATAAATGACCTCAAACATTTGCCATACACAGACCATCTCAAAAAACTCCAGCTCTACTCCATCACATATTGCCTACTCAGAGGTGACCTCTGCCTAACATACAAAGCCATGTCAAACCCAGATCTGTTGGACATGCTATACTTAAATATATCCCAGTCTCTCTGAGCCACATGCTCCATGGACCTAAACCTTGTCAACACAATAAACAGAACATGCTGGAGGGATAGATTCTAGTCCCAGAGACTTCCCATGCTCTGGAACAGACTAACCATTCATGTCAGACAAAGCTCCTCATTGGCCCTCTTTAAGAAAAATCTTGACAATTGGATGGGAAATAGGAAATTCACACCGGGGATCACTTCTGTGGCTCTGCTTGACAGGGGCACAGGAAAATAAATTTGAGGGTGGCGAAAGCCAGGAAACTTTTTTGGTTAGGCTTATATGGGCCCTAGGGCCACTAGCCTAGTACCTACCTATGAACCTATAAATCTTGTTGTGCTAAAGTTCAGATATATTTGGTTACTGGGTTGCCTGTGCACTACAGCACTTCAACATTTGTAATAGTTCAGTGAATGGTATTGAGAGCACCATGATTATTCCCAGAAGTAGTTTGATAATTCATGTCACCCAAAGTGCAGATATATTTGATTACAAGTTTGGCTATTCACTATAGTCCATCAAAGTTTTTTTAAATATTTACAGAAGAAATCCCACTTACCTGTCAGAAACCGTCTTTGTTCATTTGACAACTATAGCATTCAAATAACAGTGCACTTGATAATGCATGTATTTGATCACTTCTCCAAAATAAAAATCTCTGGGGGTGAGTTTCCAGTTGCCCATCCATTCATCCAAATCACATTTGAATAGAGTAAGAGAAGTACTTTACTTTATGTGAAGTGGAAGATGTTTTGATAGAAGTGGCATTCTCTGTGATACAAATCTATCCCACCAACATTTTATATTTACTTTCCACAACAGATTGAAATCCCTTTAGTGGTTGTTGATGATGCCACTAGATTTGCAAATGTGCAATAGGCTTGACAAAATAGGGTCTATTGAAGTTCTAGATGCAAAACAAAGGTCACCTCACAGCATCCTGCATGATATTCAGAAGACACTTTGGGATGTTCTGTATAGTGTTTCAGTTTTAGGCCCTTCAATTTAAGTGAGAAAAAAATTGTTGTTATTCCAGTTGTGGCAAGTGTTTGGTCAGGTTCTTACCAAAACTGCAGTATATTCAATACAAATTCTGCAGAACTAATTTATAATATACAGTATACAAGTTGGCTAACTTCATCAATAATATATTAAATAACAAATAAGACATAAAAAAGAGAATCAATTATCTGAACTAATTGGGATGTAGGGTAGTTCAGATAATTTATTTATTTTTATTATTTAACATTAGTTTACTGGGAATGTCTGACTTGGAATTAAGCCAATTTTCAGCGGAAGCCTGGGGAGAAATGCTCCAGATGTGTGTCTTTGTAATGTGGGAGGAAACTGGAAGACCTGAAGGAAACCTACACGAATGCTGGGAGGACATGCAGACTCCACACAGAAGGCACTCCATCTGAGAATTGAACCAAAGAATCTCTTGCTGTGAGGTTACAACACTACCGCTGCACCACTGAACTGTCCAATCAAACTGTTCGGATAATCAAACATATAATTGAACCAAATAAAGAACATCTAAAATCTTTTGGATTAACATTAGACAAGAAAAATAAAACAAATATACTGTAAGTATAAAACAGTATAGTATATTACAGTAGTTGTTGTTGTTGTTGTGTCTTTCGGCTTATCCCAGTTAGGGGTTGCCACAGTGGAACTCCGGTCTGCTAATGTTTGGTAGTGGATTTTTACGTGCCGAGTTATCAGCCCTGATGCACAACCTTCAACGAAGGCACACCCATTCATGCATGCCTCCACACAGAAGACGCTCTAGCTGAGAATCGAATGTAACAATGTCTTGCTGTGAGGTGACAATGCTACTGCAGCACCACTACCGCGTCATTGTAGTACAAGCTGAAAAAGCACTCACAGGTGAATACATATAACATTTACATATTCAGACTTTATGTATTAAATTTCTTGTATAGCATTTATAGTCTGCAGTTGTATAGTGGTTATTAGTGAGAAGCGTCACTATATGCATATACATAGCTAAGTATTAGGCTAGCTGCTTTTGTGGGCCATTTTAAGCCTTGTCAAATTTTCTTTCAAGGGAAAGAACTGAACCCTGCAATTTGGGACTGCAAGGTAAACACTTTGTGATGCCACACCACTGGACCAGTAATCAAGGAGCCTCAATCCTCACCACTAGCTCCAGTGGTGGATGCACATTGGGAGGATGACAAGTTACACACACAGTATTTCAAGATGCAGATCCCTGAATCAAGTGCAATTTCCCTTAAGAGCACACAGACACCACAGTCAGTCTGGGGCTGGTTTCTTCCTCTTTCTCCATATCCCCGATAAGAATTCCCATTGCACAGCTATAGAGTTGAGATCTCAGCTGAGTGGCCAACCCAAGACCACCAGCATCCTCCCTGTCCAACCTGTGCTTCATGTCCCTGCCCAAGTATTTGACACACGCTTTGAGATTTGATTTATACACAGATGCACACACACACCTGGGGCCCCCTTCTGCCCAGACTAGAATGTTGTTTTCACTGCCAGCAGCCAGATCCTTATCTTTAACCTTAACTTTAAGGCCCTTAACAAAGGGTGCCCAAACTTACTGTGTAATGTTACTGTTAATAAAAATGGTAGTTTGACCAAAAGCAAGGCTATTAGAAGTGGCCTATACAGTGTCACAAATAAATATGCAAGTACTCTCAGAACTTAAATATGTCTCAGAAATATCAGCCACAATAATAGGTTTAAATATATTTAATAATAAATAATAAAAGAACAAGAAAATACTCAGTATATGATCACAGTAACATCAGAGTTCAAAATCACAGGAAATATTTAAAACAACATTGCAGGACAGTCTCAATAAATAAAGAAAAATATCTAAATTAAGCTTTGCTATATTCCTGACTATATCTAGAGAATTACTATACCCTAGTTAACTTACTTAGAGAGCAAGCAATGCAAATGTGGTGAATGGGTCTTCTTGTCAGGTCAAAGACAAACTCCAGAATACTTACTCTCTCAGAGAGTTCTTAAATTAACATATCAAATATTACTTCTGGGATAGCTTGCAGGATGACATCACTTCTTGTCACCTGACTCTATCCCAGGTAAAAAACAACCATTAATGCAGCTGGTAGCATTTAACATCTACCTGTGAAAATACATAGACAGGGCTTTTTTAGGTCTAATGCTGATCCTGGAGGTCATAAAACAATAAAAACACTTCAAAGACAATATGGTGAACCTCTAATTCTAGACATTGTGTCTGTCACTGCACTGAAACTGAAAGATAACATCCTTTTATTATATGCTCATAAAGTCATTTAATTTCAGCTATTTTTCTGAAGTTAATCTCTGGTGTACCACTTTCCATTGTTAAATTATATACATTTAAACAGTTACAATAGTGGAGGTACATTTCTATTCTAATTCAGTAGGGTACACTGTGGTTACATTTTTAAGCTCAGTACTTTACAAACCATTTTCAACACACACATCTGTACCAGCAGTTTGATATACACATAACATACATTTCTAATACATTTGTAACACAAGCATATGAATCATGTTGATATTCACAAATGACATATAATTATTTACAAAATTCCAGATAACTGGGCTGGCAGTATCTTCTTTTGTGACACACCTTAACCATTATACCTACTACCAACTCTTAAGCAAAGACACATAAGCTAAGGTATTAGGGATGAATAAGGTAAAGTGAAGGCATTTTGAAATACATGCCCACTGAGGGCAAACGTGAAAAAAAATTAAATTAAGCATTAAGTAAATACAAAGTACTAAGTAAAAGTTATAGGCTTTGTATAACTTTGTATGTATTTGGGTACTGAAGAGGGTATGCACAGTCATGCTTGAAAGACCTAATGCAAACAGCATACTGTGCAGCTTTTATTATTAATATTTAAAAAAATAAAGGGTTACTAAATGTGGACATCCTGATGGCTTTGCTAAAAAATAGAAACAAGGAGATAGGAAAGACTGAAAAAGTCAAGATGCAATAAAGAGGTCAACACAGATGGAAAACATGAAGAGGATTATGCTGAAGTAAGTGGGAGAGAGAGGCACAATGTTTTGGTGGGGGATGATCCCATATTATATGCTGCTTAATGCTAGGAGCCTAAACAGGAAACAAAACTCCTTGGAAGCACTCCTGACCTTGGAAGATGCTGATGTATGTGCAGTCACTGAGAAATGCTTCAAGGCCACAGACAACACCCCAGCCTTACAAGACTACAATGCCTTCAACACATTCAGAACCAAAGGTGAGTGTGAATGAACCACAGGAGGAGGCATATCTAGCTGCATTAAAGTGAAAGACACCTCAAGACTGGTTAAATAGTATGAGTCTCTTGAGCTACTCCAGGTCCAACTAACTATAGGTAAAACACCATACCACTTCATTGCTAGCTACAGGTCCCATACCATGAACCAAGAGAAGCACACTGCCTAGCTGGGCTTTCTAGAATCATTATACAGTCAAACACTTTGTTCATGGGACATTTTAACTATCCTTCCATCGACTGGGTGACACAGACAAGCACAAACATGCTTATCGTGAACTTCCTGGACTTTGTCAATAAAAAAATCTCTGGAACAGCTAGTCTGCACCCTCACAGGTGGCTCAAAAGTACTAGAATCAGTACTTACCAACAAAGGGGGGGGGGTCACTCTTTGGTAAGGTCAGACCATAAATCTGTCTCATTCAAAGTAACAATCAGAACTGACACCTCAACATGAGCAAAAAAAAAAAAATCTGAAAATGTTCTCCAAAGCATACTACAGCCTACTAGGCAATGGTATAAAAAGTTTCAACAGCCAATGGATGAGTCCTATGCAGAGGAGTACAAACATGCCCTGTATGGCCATCTAAACAACTGTATAGACTCTGCTGTACCTGACCAAATCAAAATCAGGTCCTCCCAAAAAACAGACCACTGTGGTGGACATCAAGTATAAATGGGTTATATAACAAAAGGAAGAAACTGTTGTCTAAGAACAAGAGGTAACTTACTTAGCAGAATAAGAATATCCTCCACAGCTTTAACAAGCAAATCAGATATCTTGTAAAGTGCTCTTAATGTAGTTAAAAACTAAATTAGCATTCCTAGCTAAGGATAAGCATAAGGCATTCTTTAGTTACATCCAAAATGTAAAAGGGAATGCCCAACTATGTGCTAAACTTACAGTGGATGGTACCTCTCATACTGAACCTAAGGAAATTTCCAACCTGCTAGCTGAAAGATTTGGCACATACCTCACCCCCTGACCCCACCAGCCATACCCCAAAGCATACCTGACATCAGTCCTCTATCTACTAGTAGAGCAGGTCATAACCATGCTCTCCAAGGCCAAAGACATGTCCTCTGTGGAACCAGATAACATCCCAGGCTGCTTACTAAACAATCTAAAACAAGACCTAGTGTAACCAGTTGGCATTCTCTTTAACCTCAGCCTGAGCATTGGGTTTGTTCCAGCAGAGTGGAGAACAGCAACAGTAATCCCCTTGCACAAAAGGGAGGGGTCCATTAACTGACCCTGGGAACTATAGACTCATAAGTCTAACCAGCCTTATCTGGAAACCCATGGAAATAATCATCATGGACCTTATCAACAAGGACATAGGCAACCTTCAAACTCTTGACCTGACTCAGTTTGGCTTTGATAAGGGTAGATCATGCTTACTGAACCTGGTGGACTTCTTTGAGAATGTCACCAAGACCAAGGATGAAGGCAAAACAGTACATACTGCCTACTTTAACTTAGCCAAGGCTTTTGACAAAATCCCAAACTCTGGTATCATTAGGAAACTCTCCCAGCTAGGGATTTACCCGTACATCACTAGATAGGTAGCCAAGTGGCTCACCAACAGAATGCATACTGTCAAAGTTGGAGATTCCACCTCTACCAGTAGACCAGTTACCAGTGGCGTAGGACAAGGATCTATGGTGGGCTCTCTACTGTTTGGCATTTATTTCTCAGAAGTCCAGGTGAAAGTAGATGGCCTGTGGCCTACCAGATTTGCTGATGATTACAAACTGGGTGCAATCGTTGAGTCCCCAAATGATGTTAACACATTACAAAAGGGACACAGATAAAAGATAAGTGCCAAAGCCATGGACTAAAACTAAATGCAAAAAAGGTGCATTATTATCCCCTTTGGCAAAGAGGAAGTCCCTGCAAATTACAGTATTGACAGCACCCCGCTAAGCTCAAACCCAGTGGTGTGAGATTTGGGAATACAGGTTGATAGCAATCTTAACTTCGATCACCATGTGTCCTTAGTGGTAAGGAAAGCCTTCTATGTTGTGCACCTCATAAGTAAGGGTATCGCGTCCAAGACTAAGGATGCTTTAACTCCTCTGTACTTGACCCTCATTGACCACTAATAAAGTACAATGCTCCATTTTGCATGTACCTAGCTAGACACTTGCAGCAGCTGGAGAGACCACAGAGGTTTCTTGAAAATTCAGGGCCCCCAAAACGTGACCTACATGGAAAGATCAAAAGACCTGTCACTGTACCCTGTATCTTACAGGCTGCTGAGAGGCAACTTGTGCCTGGTCTACAGAGCAGTTTCTGACCATACCATAATGGAAATGCTGCACATCCGCACATCAAATATAACAAGTCATTTGCTCAAGGGATCTCAACCTAGCCTGTGACATTAGTAGAACATGCTGGAGAAACAGACATGTCTCCCAGAGATTGCCAGTGCTCTGGAATAAACTTCCAATTCATATGACACAGAGCTCCTCAATGACCCTAATCAAGGGCAACCTGGACAATTGGATGGGAGACTGTAAATTCACCCTGGAGGTGGCACCTGTGTCCCTCATGGACAGGGGTGGCTGGTCCTGATCATAGATTCGCTCTGCAAATAATGACCATCTAACCAAGTCAATTAGGAAACACAGCTATAACATGGCTGGCTTGTAAAGGCTCTTGGGCTATTAGCCTTGTAACCTCCTATGAACCTATAAACTTATGAAGAGGACAGTTTGCACTGGACATAGGCAAGAGTGTGTAAGTGAAAGAATAAGGGAAGAAGGGCTGAAGCATCATCAGGACTTCTAGCCCACAGTGGTTCAAACATTTCACGTCAGATGTAGGGGCAGTAGAGGACCCTGATGTTGAAGGTAAAGGGGCTTGTGATGAAGCAGTGGTCAGTACAAGCTTGGACAACATGTTCTGAAGATGCTGAAGTGAAACCTCAACTGGCTGAATCCACCAATCAACTACCACTTCCAGCACATCTGCAACTGAGTCCAAAGCCCCTGTTCAGTGAGGCATGCCTGGCTGCCATGTGTTAGGATGTCTGCAGGACTGGTGACACTGCCCAACCCTGTAAGGATTTCCACAGGCAAGCAGAGGGTGAGCGCTCCCTAACCTAGAAGATACATGCCTGGATCACTCCAAGGGGTTTTGAACCTGAAAAAAAATGAACATAAATGGGAGAGAAATAAAACAATAATGGACAAAGGAATGGATAATTAAAACAGCAAAAACAGAGAAAAAAGGGGGTGGCAACAAAAGAGAAAACTAATTCAATAAACTCACACATCATGTTACACAGTATTCGATTTCTTATTTTAAAATATTTTTATTTTTATAAATCTTTATTGAAGTAGAACAGAATTTATTGCAAGTGCTTATGTAGACTTTTGTTGGAAACTATGAAAACTGCTTATGGAGACTTCGGGATGAAATGTCATGGGAGGTGCCTATGTTTACTTGGCAGGACAGTATTTGCTATAATGTAATAATGGGGTTTACATGTTCAATACTGTATTAAGAACACCCTTTATAAATACTTATACAGTCAGATAAAGAGAGAAATACTGCACCTACATACAGAAATATGTCACTCTTGCTTCTAGTAATGTACTGAATTCAGTCTGTTCCTTGGTTGCTATTATCTAACAATAATTTATTTATATACACTAATAAAATTAGTTAAAGACAGAAATTATGCACTTATATACTGTCATATATCACTTGCTTGCAGTAAAGTTCTGGATGTGCTCTAGTGCTTTTGTTTCAGTTCTATATTTAATTAATAATTTCCATATATATATATATATATATATATATATATATATATATACGGATCAACTTCAGTAGACAGAACTTTTACAAGTTCCACCCACATATGGCCAAGACCATATGTTCGAACTTGTAAAAGTTTGAACACTAAAGTAAAAACGCATAAAGCAAAAAAAACACAAAACTAAACATCTATAGCAGGGGGGCTATGCCCCCCTGCACCCCCACATGGGGGGATCCCCCCCACACACCCCTTACTTAAATATACCAACTCTGAGACCGCACTACATTGCGGAAATGGGAAATCTTCCCTTTCCACTCTGTATGGAGATCTCCATTCAGCCCGATCAAACTTTTACAAGTTTGAACATATGGTCTCGGCCATATATGGTTCGAACTTGTAAACATTCGATCGACTGAAGGGGACCCATATACAATATATATATATATATATATATATATGTCCATGTCATATGGTCGACTGTTCATTTGACTGAAAGTTCATTTGACTGAAAGTTCATTTGATCGACAAGCATTTTAGGTGGGGGGCTCCGCTCCCCACGCCCCTCCTAACTATATATATCAACTCCAGGGTCGCACAACATTGGGGGAGGGGGCAAATGCTTGTCAATCAAATGAACTTTCAGTCAAATGAACTTTCAGTCAAATGAACAGTCGACCATATGACATGGACCCATATATACATACACACACACACACACACACACACACACACACACACACACACACACACACACACACACACATCTCGACTTCAGCTGTAAAGACAAGACTTAAGGCAATACTTGTTTACTTGTATTTTACTTTTTGCCATTAACATTAATTGTAACATTACAACAGTCAATAAAAAGGCTACTGCACCTCTATCGGTAAATGCTAAGCTGGATAAAACACCAAAAAGAAAAAATGTAGCAACAAGATACCAGCAATAGCAACCATGCATTAATTTACTCACAAAGGATTCAAGTGTAAAACAGAATGACTTCAAAAGCAAAAACATACACTTGAAGGAAATCAGGCTCAGCCACTGGAAACACCAAGAACTCTTTATTTTTCCACAAAGAAACAATTTGATTTAACGCTAATGTTTGAAATGCGTTTTCGATTCGAAATCTTCTTCAGAATATCAAAGTCAAATGGTCTAACAGCAAAAAAACACTCCTTTTATACACTAAATAGTACAAATTGATCTCAATTAAGTAATTGGACCATTAACCCTAAGGTTCCTAGTACTTATTCTCCATGACTATTTTCATATGCTGAAAGCCCTAAGCACTCCATAACACACTTGGTAAATAGTATTTTGTGTATATATAAACCTTTTTTAAAAACACATATGTTATATATAATGATGTATTACTACATCCAAACTTTAAAATTTCATTTAAACATGTTTGAATACATAAAAATATATAAAAAATATATATATAAACATTGGCGCCATCTGGTGTTGCAAGTGACACAAAACACATAAAACAAAACACAAAATCATACTCAAATATTCATATTAGAAAATTTTTTCTTATATATGTCTAAAAATAAAATATGAATACTTGACCTATTCTACCATTTCAAAACTTCTAAGTTGATGATTGAATGTGCAAAATGCAAAACTATATACATACATTCAAAATACTGTGATGTCATAATTCACCATAAATGTATCAAAATACTGTCATATACACTCATAATTTGATAAAAAAGACACGCATACATTTCTACCATAAAATATGAGGAAATATCAAAAAGGGAATACAAAATATTAAATATATATATATATATATATGAAATATTTAAATATTTAAATATTAAAAAATATTAAAAAATATACACCTATAAAGGGGGTGAAACTTTTGGTTTTTAAGGCTGGGAAATTCATTAGATAATTATGATACCTTATGATCAAAGAGTGTCATTCTATATACACTAAGTCAATGTTCTAAATTATTATCAACTATTATGTAATTACATAATTACAGTTTTGCTGCTCTCATTTTCAACACTGGAGCGATAGATATAATGTCGTTGAGGCCTGGGTATTTGTTGGCTTCAAGAATTATCTGCCAAATCAGTTCTTTATATCCAATAGATGTTTCCCACAGGCCTCCTCTCACATCCTTATCTACCACTTCTAACACAAAAAAGTGAAAAGAGGCGCTAGAGTAACTAGCTTTATGTCTATACAATGCATTTTTAACACAATTAGTCCTAATCTCATAATTGTGTTCGTAGACTCTGTTCTTAAGTTTTCTCTCAGACTTTCCAACGTAAAAGGCCTCACAGGACCTGCATAAAGCGATGTAAACAATTCCCATTGTTTCGCAATTAGCAAAACTTTTACTCTCAATGAGAAAATCTCTACTGGTAATATAAATTGTATTTTTTGCCAAAATGTATGCACATTCAGAGCACCTACCACATTTATACGTACCAATTTTCCCGGATTTTATCGTTCCCATCTGTTTGTTATTCTCTAGTATTTCCTTTACACATCTCCCTTTTCTATATGTGCATTTAAATGGTTGTTTGAATAGACATCTGAGATCCGATAATTTCCCAAACCTTGTCCATTCTTCTTCCAACAATTTTTTGATTTTCACTGCCTGGCCACTGAAATCAATGATAAAATTGCCCTTTAAATCAGCACTTTTCTGTTGTTCCTTACTGAACCATTCCTTCCCCAAACCTAAAATAGGTTTGAATTTGGATATTCTACCTTGTTTCACTTCATCGTAAATGGCATTAATAAGGTCTGAGGGGTAGCACCGCTCCTTAAACATTTTGGACAATAAGCTACATTCTTCCTCAAAGTCACATTCTCTTGACGTCATCCGACTAGCTCTTACATACATTCACCACACTCTTCTTCTGATGAAGTGGGTGGGCACTTTGTAAGAAAGATATGAATTAGAGAATGTGTCTTTTCTAAAAATTTTTGAGAAAAACCCCTTTTCATCTTTCCCAATATATATATCCAAATATCTAAGGGCAACTTTATCTATCTGATATGTAAATTTTAAAAACTCCGTTGATTGTGAAATATGCTTGAAAAATTTTTTGAAGTCTTCCTCAGAGCCTAACCATAAAAAGCACATATCATCTAAAAAGCGTTGGTACAAGTTCCAACAGTGCTTGAAAGGTGAATTTGTGATATATTTTTCTTCCCATGCACTTAAAATAATATTGACATAGGTTGGGGCGCACCTAGCACCCATGGCTATACCTTGTATCTGTTTAAAAAATTCGCCTTCATAGAAAATAAAGTTATTACAAAGCACCAATTCCATCAGGGTCATAATTAAGTAAAAATCATTATTGTTGAATTTACCATACTCGACTAAGGCTTCCTCAAACCACTTCATACCATCAACATGTGGGATGGATGAAAACAAATCCACTATATCAATAGTTATAAACATAATGTCTTTCGAAAATATATCGGGCGTGAGATTGGCTAGTAGGGACCAAGAGTCTTTGACTACCGCATTACCTGATGTAGACATAATTTTTAACTTTTTGTCAAGCCATTTAGCTATAGGTGCTGTAATAGAATTGGCTGAGGCTACGATGGGTCTCATAGGAGGATCATTGATGTTCTTATGGACCTTAGGTACACCAAATATGGTGGGGGTCGTAGGTTTTTCCACCTCTAAAAATCTGTATGTCTGTATATCAATGGAGCCTTCCAACAGCATGTCATTAAGAGCCATTGTTACCTTCCTGTTACTGATATTAACCTCATTAAGTGAGGCTCTAGTATATTTGATGTCATCATTCAAAAGTTCCATCATTTTTGCTTCGTATGTCAACTGATCCATAATCACAGTACCCCCACCTTTATCCAGTTTACACACTCAAATACTCATCATTACTCAGTTTTTTGAGTAGTGAGTTCTCATCCTTAGACATATTATATCTAACCCTATCCTTAGCCAATTCCGTCCTAATTTTATTTTCCATCAATATTTCAAAGTTTTTCAACTGTGGGTGGAGGGGAGGGTTGAAAGTACTTTTACGCTTTAACTCATTATTGGTATAACCACTTTGCTGTCCCTGAAACAGAATTTCAAAATTTTTCTTCCTTAGAAATATTTTTAAGTCAATCAATAATCTGGTGACATCTGCTTTTTTATTTGGATCAGATTTGAAGCCCTTGGAGAAAAGAGAGAACCAAGTCTCATCAATCTCCATATGACTATAATTAAAGATGTTATATCCATTATAGTTGAAAACATAATTTGTTTGTTTCAATGAAATTAGATAAGTTAATTTATAGAGTAATGATCTATGAAAGATTTTGTTAGAGCATGAGTTTTTATCTACATGAGGTATTATTTATTTTATTTCTGTCTTCGTGTAGGCACATTACTTAGTCAAAGGTTATATGCGTGCTATATGGATTCATTTGCTTTTTAAATGTGTTCATATGATAATGATGTTTTTCATGCTGTTTTTATATTATTTTAAAATGTTTGACCAACTAACTATGAATGGTTTTAAAAGTGCCATCTGTTACTTTAGGAATGTTTTTGAGTCCTAAGTAGTAGTGTTGGGACTCATTTGTATCTAAGGAAATGACATCATTTTGTATCTGAAGTTTGATAGGTGGTGTAGTTTTTTAAATATTTGTAACAACTCAGTTCAGTATGGTCTGACGAAGCTTATGTGAAAGCGCTTACCATTGACTGAGTGCACTCTGGATTAAAATTGCTGTTTTATTCTTCAAAAATATTTTGAGTCGTTTTGTGGTGGAATATTATGGTGTATACCTATTGGGAAGAAGACAAACTAAATTAATGCATGGTTGCTATTGCTGGTATCTTGTTGCCACATTAATTGTAACATTATTATTTGTAAGCCATTCCATTCACTATAATATTTGCTAATCATTCATCTATTCTAATATATATCAGTATCTATATTCTCATAATTTGATACTCTTCCCTTGACTGTCACTTATAAACACAAGCACAGTTTTGGTGGAATGTTTCTTTTTTTAAATATTATCCTCTGCATGTAACAGTCTGAACATTGTTCAGTCAGAATGTGCAGACACACAGAACAATGCATCAAGTGGTGGAAGTTTTCATTTCTTTAGCTGTACAAAAGTGTTGCTTTTATAAATTTCTTCTTTAATTCTAAGTATATATTGTGATGGTTTAAAAAATATATGCAGAAGTGACAGAGAGTTAATAATTTTGGTTATTTCTTACTAAAGTAATATACTTAATATTCACTTTACACTGCAGCAGTGATTGCTTTACTGTCTGAATGGATTTAAATACTGTAGACATTAGTATAGCACAACTTTACTTGGCTGGACTGAGGTTTTCAACGTGTATTTAATTATGGGATTTGTGCTACCTCACTTTTTGTAGAAGGATGACAGGCAGATGGTGTCAGTGTTGTGTGGTGTGACTGATGATTACATTCAAAGTTTTTCTTGGGGGTATGATTTTGGCCTTTTTTTTCATGTGCAGTACTGATGCAAAGCAAAGGATCAAGTCACAAAAAAGGGCAACTTCATCCATGAGGAAACTCACATCCCTTAGGATATTTGGGAAATGTCTATTTGGTAAAGGAGGGATCAAACAAGCTGAAAGGACAAAATTCTGAAATCAAGTTGTCTAGACATTAATGCAGTGAGTGGCAGAAAATGCACATTAACACAGTGCAAGAAAAGGCCAAATGATATTGTAAGACATGCTAGAAGCAAGGCAAGGCGGAATGCAATTGCCCATACCAGTGCTGCAAGGGGGGGGGGGGTCCAACAATTATCCCATTAACACCAGATGAGTAATACCTCCTCTCCATCCATGGTGATGACTGTGAGGTGACTATGACACAGAAGATGATGGCACTAAAATAATCAGAGGTGGTGTGTACAGTGGCTATTACCAATATCTGCAACAGCAACATGTGTTTGTTCATGAAGGTTAGTTTAGAAACAGTAATATATATTTATATAAAACTCCAAATGGTGGCAAGGAATGATAACATTAAATACATAACTATTACTATTAATAGGTGGACCTTTCACATCTGCACAGAATGACAATGAAGGTAGTGTGCATGGTAGGTGTCCCCCCACACCCACTTAATAAAGTAGTGAATGCTATTTCTTTATTAGTAATGTTTTCAAATCATTGTTTACAGGGTCAGCATCCAAAACAAAGAGTTGTAGTATACCAATATGTTTGGATGATATCAGCAGCAGAATGACTTTTGAAGATGATGCTGATGATAACATAATTATATAATGAGGCAGCCTGAGGAAAGTGGCACACAGTCCCTAAGTTTAATGTTAGGATGTCCCACCCTACAACATGTTAGTAACTCTGCAGGAAGTGACAGTTCATCATAAAGTCAGGCACATGCTGACAATACACTCACACTTGTACAGGAGTAACATCCACACGCCTCTACACCAGTATCTCCACACCAAACACTTTTAAGGTGATGAGAGTGCCCATCTTTACAAAAGGCAGCCAGGCACAGACATTTGTTACAGAAACCCCAGAAAACAAGAAAAGCATTGGGTGCCCAATAGCAAATGTGCAGTTACACCGTGCTCAGAACAATGCCACAGACAGTCATTTGGAAATAGTTTGAATCCACCAAGGTTTGTGTGAGGATTTCTGGAGTAGGGATAATGCCATAATCACACTAATGGATAGTATTTTGGCACACCAAGCATTCATGGCCACCTCCATTTGTTCACTTAGTTGGGACTTACAAGACTCAGCCAGGAATCAATCTTGGAAGGGGAAGAGGAAGGGGTACTGTACGGACATGCGAAGGCACATCACATGAGAGTACAAATGTTTCTCTGAAAGGTATTGTAGCTATTAGTGTGGAACAAGCATGACAGATCGTGCTCACAAACTGCTATCAGATCAGTGTCTGCAGGATCATCTGTATCAAGTAGGTCACAACATCAGACCAAGTCAGCAACCAGCTCTCATGACAGCCCTCTTCAAAATTATTTGCAGTATCACCTTGTCTATCTTTAGGAGATGTATATGACCCTTTTGAACTTGAACTACTGTGAATCAACTGTGGCAAGTCTGCTACTTTCAATTTGATCTTCAGAAACACAGATGAATGCTTGGATTAAGCCATGATTAAAAAAGGGAGGTCAAGGACACTTTACAACTCTATGCATTTCAGACCTGTAATGGTACTGTTTAAAAACTCACTGATCTGTGGAAAGAAATCTGTATGACATAACATGAGATTGCAATCATTAACACCAATGCACTATGTATTACCATTCCTACAGCTTGCAGTTATCTACAACTTAAAATTAATAAAACGCATATTTTCATGGAAACACAGATTAAAATGAGTATCCTGCCATATAAATAAACACTGGAGCCAGTTCACCATCACTACTGTGCAAATTATGATATTTTTGTCTCTAAAGTCATAAATTATTGTGTATGACAAAAAAATTATGTGATGTGCAAGTACCTTAGCAAATAACATACTTTAATCATAGAATAAATTGCATAATATAAAATATATTATATATTTTCATTCAAATCCAATGTATGACCTTATGTTAAATACTGAAATAATAGTTTTTACTAATTATATCACGCGAGGACATTCAGTTCTTACATACTTAGGTACTCCACTTCAACAGAATTTATCATGCAAAACAGCTCAAATTGTGATTATTATTTATATTAAGCCTTTACAGCATCACTGACTAGAGTTAGAGAGCGCTCAGGCATGTCTTTTACAAACAATATGCGTAAAAAATTATTTTAAAATCACAGAGAATGTCAGATAAACACTGACAGCAGACCATACCCCACACAGCATAGCCCACAGATATCACTAAATGCATCACTTATACTCCATGTGTTTTTTTACAAGAAAAGAAACACTAACCTGACTGTCATGGTCCATAGTTCTGGACTACATGCTGCATCTTTTCCTGCAAAGCTATATAATGTGCTGCATGGTTCCCTTACTACAATTACTAGATGGTCATCATTACTCATATCTGGATTGAAACTGTGAGCTGCAGTGACAGCATGGGTAACTTCACCACCAGAACAGCATATGATCATGTTGTGCCAAGCACAACATGCAATAAATATCCTGCACACAGTAGCCGGGGCATACTGAAGGGCCTCTCCAGACTAATCCAAGCACACAAAATGGCTCTTCAAGAGGCTGATGCCCTCTTGATGACAATACAGGTCAGGACAGGGATTTGTCACAGGTGTCTTCTGTGCTTTCACTTGGATTTCTCACTGGTTTCTTGAGCCATGGTTCCAGTGGATATCCAGCATTACCTGAAAGCTGAAAAAGAGAGAAAGAGAGAGACAGAGAGAGAGCAGGAAAAGGGTGGGGAGAGGACAATGCAAAGGAAAAGTGATTTCACCATGAATAACTACAGAAATACAGTAGATATATATATATATATATATATATATATATATATATATATATAACCTTGTGTGTGTGTATGTGTGTGTGTGTATATACACATATACATATATACACACACACACACACACACACACACACACACACACACACACACACACACACACACACACACACACATATTTATATATATATATATATATATATATATATATATATATATATATATATGATGGGCATCCTAACATGCAAGATAGAGTAAAAGTGAGAGAGTACCAGGTTTGGGAATATTCTGCACTGCCAGGTTGCTGAGAAGAGATATTAGTGAAGTACGGACATGTATCACATACTACTTGGCAATTGATTAAATGGTGTCCCTTCCTATGGCAGTACTGCTCACTCCATAGACCAGATGAGGCCATTATTGCAACAGAGGTACAATCTGTTGCACTGAGTACCACAGGGAATTGTGCTACTCCATAAAAGCCACACACAGTCCTGGCTCGGTCTTGAGGTAACACCAGGAAATCAGTGTATGATCCGCACCTGCCAAAAATACATCCAGCAATTGCTGGAGTATCCTTTAGGTCAAAACCTGTGAGACACCCAACGTGCACTCTGTCTCTGGAAGGTTTTTGTAGCAAGTATAGTGAGGGCTATGCATACCTTAGTTTCCACAGGAATAGAGAGTATGTGCCTTCCTTCAGTACCCCCTACGTGGGTCAAACATACCCACTAAGACCCTTATAATGTCCCTGTCCACTCTAAGCATATGAAGGATTTCCAGATTATCAAAGTTATAATGAGTTATCCTCTGCCTATATCTCCAGTTCTTGGCTGGTGAGTCCTTATGGGCGAGAGCAGTTTTTGGCTCAGCCAAGACAAGTGACTCATACCTGGAAATAGCAAGGCTAACAGCAAGAGACAGCAATTTCATGGATTGCAAAGTAAATAGGATTGGTGAGACCTCCCCTTAATATAAACAACCTGTGGATAGTGTGGAAAAGCTGGAAAATTCCACTTTGAATTGCAAACAGGTGGGACAATGCTTCATAAGTGTACACAAGGTTATAGCATTCCTGATTTCCATCTCATTATGTGTTCAATTACTTATGCTTATTTGAGGTCATTGCAAGTTAGTATAAGGGACCTCTATGAATCTCAGCTGAGCTGTGCTCATTTGTGGATAGTGCTGATAGCCTTAATATGTCCATATAATGACTATGAATACTACCAAAAAAAAATAAGAAAATAGAGAATTAAATAAATAAATGATGTATGAACCCCTTCAATATACATTTAAAGAATGAAAATGCATCTTATCACTTCAATGTTTGTAAAATATCAGTCTTCATGGCCTTCAGAGCCTTAATCATTTGCATGAACTGCCAGAAGATTATATTTCCATTTGTTTTACTGACTGAGCCCTCTAATGAGGCTTCCCAAATTCTTAAATATTTAATATTTGTCTTTCTGCATACATTTATAAACTTTCTTCAGATTCTCAGATGTAACATAATTCATTTCTACAACCCTTGTTTTCATTATATTAAACTTATATCCGAGATTTTATCAAAATTGTTTAATAGCTGAAACATCCACTCAGTACTCAACTCTTCATTAAAAATTGTATATCACAAGCTGCTACCCAAACGTTGAGACTCCTGTACGAAAATATAAGTAAAACAACAGAAAAATGGGTATAGCACCACAAACATCATTTTCACTATTAACAACTTTAGCATTGCTTTTTGTTCTTAACACATTTGATGCTGCTTTCCCATGTCCATTTTTATCAAAATCAGTTCTTGGCCAAGTCAATACATGACCGTCCCTAAAATCAATTGTGTCTTTACGAATCTTGTTCTGCTTTTGTTCGAGTAATTTCTTCTCGAACAGAAAAAAACATTATCTAGAAGTTTCTCAAAGTTCTTATCAACAACGGTAGATGGAAAAGTGTCACAAACAAACTGCTGCTGTTCTCTAATGCGAACACACAATGCAGCTTCTTCTGGACGGAAATAATCATTCAATATGTATCGCAGACTGGTTTCAATGTTAATCTGTTGCCATTTATACAGTAAATCAGGGAATATATAATATATAATAACATTTATACATCCTGTTAGTCAACAGTGCTTTCATTTCCATGCTATGGCCACTTGTAATAAGGAGCACATTGTCTATTTGGCCAACTGTACGTCTTGCCCAGCATTTTATGTGGGCAAGATGGACAGAAGGCTTAAGGACAGGATTAGAGAGCACCAATATAATATCCGTATTAAATCCAACAGAAATGCTCTCTCCAAACATGTCATGGAAACATCTGCACAACATAAGTTTAAGTTCCTTGTTATACAGGTTAATATACCTTCTATTAGAAGAGTTGATGTGGTTAATTTTACTGAACAGAATGAAACTAAATGGATTGTTAGGTTGAGAGCAGATAGGGAGCCTGGTTTGAATGATAGAGTACCCATGAGACCCATGCTTAAAGGCAGGAGACTCAAGGTTTAGTGTAGTGATTAATATGTATATACACATATATCTTTATTTTTATATATTAAGGTGTAAATTTGTCTTTGTCTTTTTTTAATGAAAGTTGTATTACATCCTGAATTAAGCTATGGTTTTAATGTGATAGTAACAGGTTTTAATGATTTATATGTTTTACTTTGTTTCTCACTATTGACCAGTGAGAATGAATAGACAAGAGTCACATGTTTTTTTAATTACTGATTGTTTAATTATAGTACAGGATATGATGTCATCTTTATAGAGTATAAATAGTTTTTGAAAGAGATTCTGTGTTTTGGCTTGAAGAAGCCCAGTCGGGATAAAGTGCTTGCCATATCTATTTATTTGTCGAACAAAAGGAAAATTATTTGTTTTATCCATGTAGTGAAGACTGCTTTTTCAACTGGTGAAGTGAAAACTGCCTGCCTTGTGTGTTGTTTTAGTACAGAGACCTGTGAATGTGGATTTTATTCTGCCGACTCGTACTCCTGAGTTTTTCTGTTGTCTTCATTAAAAATGTTGTGCCTTTGCAGAGTAGAATTCCTAATAAACACAAAGGCTCTAAATACAAGCAAATAAAACAATCTACAATGGCCATCCTTGTCTTGTACTCCTACATTTTCATAGGCTATGTGGCATAACTGCATCAGTTTCAACTCTTACATTAAGCTCATCAGAAATGATTTTCAACAATTCAGCAAACTCTAGCAAGAATCCAATTTCCAAAAATGCTTGTATCAACTGATACTGTTCTACCATACCAAACATTTTCTCTGCATCAAGTGTCACTTTATTAGTGTTTTATGCATCTGCCGGACAACTTTCAGCACTAAAGCAGTCTTTAATATTTTGTCAAATGCCTGTCTACCACTACCAAATTCATAGTGATAACTGTTCAATAAATATTGAATTTATGTAGCCACTATCCTGACTAGGATTACAATAAATAACTTACAAATGTGATTTAACACTGGCATTGCCCTATATCATGATGATAGACATAAATCATTTCTTTCATTTGATATCAAAGTTGCCACAGAATTGCAGTATTATATGTAAATCTATCTAGTTAAGCTTCCAAAAAAATAAATAACATATTATAATAACACAATTTAGACAATACTTGTGCTAGTTGTTAATTCCCAACCTTAGTTAGGAGACCCTCATTTCTGTCAATCTTCTCTTGGTCTTGGGCTGTAAGAAACTCTTTTAACTCTTTCACATCGATGGGGACCATGATGCATCTTCCAAAACCACCAAAGCAGAACGAAAAATATCCAGACGACAAAAGCCAGTAATATATCCTTTATTAAAAGCACGAAGACCTCTCTATACACTGCAGAGAATAATAAATCAAGAAGGCAAGAGCATTTATTTTGTTACTTCTTATAATATACTTTCTGATGAGATTATAGCTATTATAAAATATTATTGGTCTTTCCTGGTGAAGGGAAGACATAAATTAAATAATGTATGGCATGTGCTCTTGATTTCTTTTATAAGAGGTCGTAATTTAAAAGATATGTTAGTACATGCAACTTTTTCTTTACCTGATGTAAATGTAGGAAATTAAGTTGCTAGGTTGGGTACTTGGGCATGTGGAAATTGTTCACTTTGCCCATATGTGATTAGATTATTTGATAAAATTAATGGTTTAAAATTCAGACCGGTAACCGAGTTTACTTGTAATGCTGTAGGTATTATTTATGCTCTTAAGTGTCCCTGCAATCTTTTCTACATAGGAGAGAGTAAGAGGTCATTTAAGGTCAGACTGCAGGAACACATTCGAGATATTAAAAATAATAAGATGGAAAGTCCTTTTGCCGCCCATTTTAATTCTGTACATGGGGGAGCTTATTCAGAATTGAGAAGTTGCATTCTTGAACAAGTTAAAGCAACAAATATAACCTGTTTAAAAAATAAGTTACTGTTTAAAGAAGCAGTTTTTATTTTGAAGTATAATACTTTGACACCTAGTGGATTAAATCAGGAATGTAATTGGAAATATTTATTGTAAAGAGTTAATTGTACTAGATTGTTTAATTGTTTTATTTGTTCAATTGTAATTGATGCACCTTTATAAGAGGTGTTCTTTTTTACTATTGTTATCTCCTGGAAGGTTTTATGCCGAGGCGCTAGAGAGGTTTTTGTGCTTTTAATAAAGGATATATTACTAACCATGATGCATCTTGCCTGGCCCTGGATAAGACTAGGTAGTGTGAAGCTTTGCAAGAGTCACATCCCTGCTTTGACTTCATTTCATTTCATCAACAACATTGTCTGAAAATTCTATGTTGTCATCATAGAATCTCTATTGGTATGCAAATCTGCTTTGGTCGTCATACTAGCTATGGTCCTATTTGCTCTCTGCTTACTTAGTCTAACTGCCATTGTTTTAGATAACTCCGAAGAATTATAAAAATGTTTATCCTTCAGTGACTGCTGCATAAACTCATATTTCTTAACTAGTAAACCCATAAACCTTTCTTTACCTTTTTCATTTCCCCTTGAACTGTCTCTTCACCTTCAGATGTCTTACCCCGGATCTACATCACAAGCTCGAAGTTTCAAAACTTTGAATTGCAAATGGTTGAGACCATAAGATCAAAGATTTGAAACTTTGAAATTGTAATAAAAGAAAAAACTAAAAACCAAAAATAATTTTTGCATTTTTTAGGGGGGCAAGCCACCCTGCACACCTTCAGGTAAATAAATATACCAACTCCAAGACCGCACTACAGTGAGGAAAATGGAAAATTGTAAGTTCTGCACTGTATGGCGATCTCCATTCAAAATGTTTGAAGTTTCAGAACTTCAAACTTATGGTCTTGACCATTTGCAGTTCAAAGTTTTGGAAACTTCGAGGTTGTGAAGGGAATCTCTTACCCCACCCCACCCCAGTTTTTCCTCTAGTCACTTCCTGGTCCTCCTGGGGTCTTTTATCACTTGCAATGTAAAATGTTTTACCTTTTTAGGCATGGTCTTTAATTGGCTGCAATATGACAGCAGTATTTAGTTTACAATAATATAGTTAAATTCATTGTTATGAAGTCTGTGCCCCAATCTGTCAAATTCTGAATTTTTTAAAAAGCTGGTGGGAAAGTTTAATATTTTTCATGAGCATTGGCAGCAACATACACGTGACATTCCAGTAAAAAGGAGCTGAAATAACTACTTGCTACATTTTGATCTTCTGGACTAAATACACATGCAGTCTTGCTTCATGTCTCTTAGCTACACTTGATGCCAGATTCATTAATAGCTATACAAAGTGTAGCAATCATGTTGTCATGGCAGCACTCTATTTGATATTCATTAAGGGGCTGTAAATGATACACAGAACCACCAAACAAAGGGAAACAGCAGAATATGCTAATGAAAGCATAACAAGCCAAACTACATACTAATTAACCAGTCCAACATGGTGTAGTTATTTAGGAAACTATAAAGCAATCATGTACACAGTGTAGGCTTTTGCCTTGTACACCAAAATTCTTTGGAATAGAAGGACAATTATACTTAGGAAAAAAGAAACATGTTAGGGATTGCCGTTGCTATTATGTATGTGCAGCAGGCTTTAAATCAGGGTGTTGCTGCTGTTGCCAGACCTCAGGTAAGAAGTAGATGGCTGCTTTGACCAGTTTAACTTATCATGGACTGCATAAAACAGACATTTTTGAGAGATACTGGTTGGACAGGGAAATGGTGGAGGAAATATGCAGTTCTGCTGCCCCCACCTCAGGCCAAAGGGAAATCACAGAGAACCCATCCCAGTGGAAACAAAGGTATGTTCAGCATTATGTATACCAGACCTACAGGGGATATATTAGGGATGTCACAGGCATCAGCCTCTAGAATATTACATCAGTCTTTAAATGGAGTGCTACTGCATACAAAAGAACATATATTTTTTTCATGAACTGCAAAGGAGGCACCAACAACCATGCAGGAAGACTATGCAGTAGTACACCTCCCTGAAGGGCTGGGGGTTACAGATTACACACACATAGCAATAAAAGCCTCACCTGGGAAATAAGGAAGGAGGTACATCAGAAGAAAAGGTTTCCATTCTATAAATTGTCAGGTTGTCTGTAATGCCCAAGGGATCATCTACAATGTCTGTGCAGGTAACTCAGGCAGTTTCTGTGACTCATGCATATAGTACACTTGTGAGCTGTACACCAGGTTTGCTAGCATTCACCTTTCACAAATGCATCTAATGGGGGATGCAGGTTATACACTGGAGCCCTGGCTCATAACACCCATGAGAAACCCACACAACCGCAGTAAGCAAGGATACATTGAGGCCCACACTATAACTATGACTATCAGAACATTTGTTTGGTTTGCTTACATCAAGGTTCCAGTGTTTAGACATACCAGGAGGTGCAACACAGTATGAATTGGGCACCTGTGCCAAAATTCTTATAGTTTGTGCCATGTTACAGAATATAATTCTAAGGAAACAGTTTCAACAAGGACAGTAAGGGGCAGGATCATAGGCAGGGCCAGCAGCAACAGCAAGTACAGATGAGGAGTCTGAGGGAGAACCACCAGCTGCAGATGGTGCAGGCAGATGGAGGTTTGCACAGTATGTCCTGGATCTTGCTAAGAGGCAACGGATGGCACATGCAGTCACTATCTAGGTCAAAGCCTAAGAGCAAATGCACATAGAAATATGAAAACCATTGCCTGTTAGACTCCATAACCTTTATTTAACCATGTAATGGCTGTGTTCTGATAGCTCCAAACAGGGACAGCCCCCAAGGACACAATTGTTACCTGTAGTAATGACAAGGGAAGTTTGGATCCTGTAAAGAAAAAAACTTATATAACTATTTATTCTCATATGGAAATATGTATATGCCCTTAAGCAGAGCATTTGACTAAGATGTAAAGTTATATCAGTAATATTTGCTCTGTAAGATGTTTGCAACATACAATTACAAATTATAAACAAAAGTGTGCATCAAAAATTCCAAATGACCATTGTCTATAAAATATGGAACAGGACAATTATACCATCAGAAGCAAGACTGAAGTACCTAAAGCTTCCAATGACAATACTAACTGAAATATACCCCCGGATTCAGCAAGTTCTGCACGGCGTGCAGGAATAGTGCAGGAGCTGCTGGAGGCAATATGTCCACTGTGCGATCCAGGAATAAGCTCCAGGGATGTGAATGAGCGCTCCTGCACTATTCCTGGATGGACACAGCTCCTGTATGAAAATTACCCCATTTGCAGGTGAAAACCATGCAAATAAGGTGAATTTGTAATCCAGGAAGCTGTCAGCTGGCTGTGCAGAACTAGTGTAGTGTGCAGAAATGTACGAGTACATTTCTGCAAACTACAAAACGGAGCCATGACAGATCCAAATAAAGGGTGTATATTATGTGTAAAGCATGCCAATGGCCAAATATATGGCCATTGGCATGGAAAACAGTTGCCACAATAAAAAAAAACTTTTATCTTTTTAGCCGATTTCGGCTGTCTAAGCATACAGCAGCGGTGCGCAAATGAAATCGGGCCGAAAAAAAAAAAAAAAACTGAAATAAGCATTGTATCCAAAATCACTATTTTGACATTATACTCAATGGCAGGCAGAAGACAACATGGCCAATTAATAGTGGTTGCTAAGGGGGGATACTCAGTGTAGGGAATTGTAACTATGCATTAGCAGGCAATCCTATGCAAATGAGGGGAATGATACTAAATCCCAGATTTCCCCTCATTGCTAGCCAGCACCCAACCCTGTAAGTGCAGGAATACCATGGTGCAAGGCTAAGAGCTAGCTGACATCATGGGGGGGGGTGAGGCATATTGTAAGCTTATTGGTGCCCTGTGGCTCGGGTTCGCCCTTAGCTTAGCAGAGCTAAGCAAGGGGGGGTGTGTCTGAGGCTGCCTAGCAGTCTTTGCATTGTCTAAGCAGGTGTGCATGCCGCGCACTGGGTTTTAAAGGAAAAAAAAAGTAAACCTGGATATAGCAGCTCCGTGCACATCTGAGCACTGTGTTTGCACGGTGCACCCCTGGGCTTAAACAGGAAGGCAATGGCAAGGGAAAACATCAGTAGGAAGGTAATCAAGGAGAACTAGCATAGCTGAAAGGTAAAATGTATCAGAATCAGCAAATTACACAGGCAGCAGCCTAGTCCAGCACACTACTGTAAACTATGCAAACACCTTACCCTCTGTTTTTTCCCACATACTCTACACCACCGGTGTACACAAACGGGGGAATTTTACCAAATGAAAGCAACAAAATGACAGGGGCTGCAGCAGCTACCATAAATCAACATGTGGAAGAGGCTGAGGGTGGTGAGGATGAGAATGCTGTCGAACAAACCACAGTGAAGAGAAGGAGAAGAGTGGACAGACCCAGGGTAACCTACCAGGGGCTACATGAGCTGGAGATAGTGGAGTGCTATAGGGTGGACAGGGCCTCCTACAGAAAATTGTTGAGCTGTGCTGGCCACACCTCACACACAGAACTAACAGAGGGGAACCCATCCCAGTGGATACCAAGGTATGTGTAGGCCTAAGAATACTAGCCACAGTTACCTTCCAAAGGCCAGCTGGGGATATCATGGGTATCTCACAGGCATTAGCATCCAGGCTACTCCACCAGTTTCTGGATGCCATGTCAGCACATGCCGGTAAGCACGTATATTTCCTCAACACCTGTGATGCGTTGGCCAGCAATATTCATCTCTTCCACCAAATAGCAGAATACCCTGAGGTAGTGGGTGTTATAGACTGCATGCTCATATGCTTCAAAGCACCACCCGGTGAGCAGGGTAGGGTCTACATCAACCAAAAGGGCTTCCCCTCCATCAACTGCCAGGTCATGTGCGATGCCCAGGGCATTATAATAAATGTGTGTGCTGACTGCCCTGGAAGCTATCACAACTCCCACATCTGGTATCTGACATAGCTGTACCAGAGATTTGCCAATGGGGACATCCCTTAAGGTCACATAGTGGGGGATGCTGGTTATGCACTGGAGCCGTGGCTGATGACACTTATCAAAAATGCACACACACCCAAACAAGAACGCCATGATGAGGCACACGCACAGACCAGAATCATAATAGAGCATGTGTTTGGGATGCTCAAGTCATGGTTCCAGTGCCTGGACACATCCGGTGGAGCCTTGTAGTACTCTCCAGCTACATGTACCCAAATTGTCATCGTATGTGCCATGCTACACAATATGATCCTGCAGAAACAGCTGCAGCAGGAACAACTTGGGGCAGGGCCACACAGCCCCCCACCATTTCCAAGGCCTGCACAGGCACAAGGTGACTCAGAGGAGGAACGACCTGAGCCTACTCCAGTAGGCAGAAGGAGGCATGCTCAGTATGCCCAGGCCTTGGCAAAGAGGCAACACATAGCACATACACTGACACGGAAGGGACCCAGGGAATGACACCTCTCTCTGACTTGCACATACAGTAAAAGGGATGCCAAACATGACACTACCTGTGCTTTACCATGTATAGGGAGTGTACAATGTCCATCCGACATAGTCAGCCCTCCCACACCATCCTCAGTACTGGCACAGCCACAAGGTAAGTCACTCTTCCTACCAATTGCCGAAAGGAGTAGTATGTATTGTTACTTGTATCTATGGTATGGATGTGAGCATGCAAGGGAATCAGGTGGCTGAATGGGATGCCAGCAGATAGTAGACACTTATAGTGGCAGCATGAGATCTGTAACAAATACTGGTGTCACCATAGTAGCCAGTACTAGACAAGGTGACAAACCTCACTGCAGGAAATGTGCTGGGCCACGTGTATGTCCATAGGACACACAGATGCCAGTCGGGGAGGCTCACATACCCAACAACAGTCTCAGCCAGCAGAACAGGTGTAGGCAAACACAAACAAAGGCTGTGCTAAGGCCTCTAATTGATGGCTATGGAGAACATCCCCCACAGACCTACACAGACAGACTACAACAGGTCAGGCAGTGGAATTTTAGTTCTAAAGGGTAAGAAGTCAGAAACTCAAATGTAGGTCATCAAACCTAAGACCTGTAGTACACTGATATGCTTCTAGTCAGCATGATAGGTTAGAATGCAGAATGAAATGAAGTACCTGAAATACCACTACACCATAGCAAATGTGTACAAGTAATCCAATGAATCATAGCACTATAACCCGATCAGGTAAACAGCAAAAAAGCCACGGCTTCAGACAAAAGTAGAATAGAATCACTTTCTTTAATAGGACAATAAAATCCACAGATTCGTCAGCAAGATAAAAATCCAAAGTAAATCAAGCGCTTTCACCCAGGACCTCCCAGGCTTTATCAAGATAACAAACCAGTATTTTAACTTGTCTTTTATACTGCTTCTCATCAAGGCTAATTGATGTTAATTAATCTGTTAACCAATAAAAAAGCTTTTCAATAAACAAATCACATTTTCACTTTGTTCTTCTAGATTTTAAAAGACTACTTAAGCAGTACCAATCTGTTTTTCATAGTATTTCTAGGTAAACTTGGTACATTGAGAACCAGGTTTAAACTAACACTTGTCTTATAAAAAAACAGGTTAAAAACCTAAAATGCTCAACATTTATACAAATTTTATAGTAAATGTGTACAAGTGTCAGGTGTGCCCCCCCCTCCACTCCTATGTAGAAATGTAGAAACACTCAGGTGTGCCCCCCAAGCCTATGTAGAAATTTAGTAACAGTCAGGTGTACCCCCCAATCCTATGTAGAAATGTAGTAGCATGTATGTGTAGGTATAATAACAGTGGAACACAGATTACCTGAGCTGGCCAAGGTAGCAGGATAGATTATAGAATGTGTACAATATGCAGGTCTGTGTGTGTTAGGTTAGTGTGTGTTGTATATTGTGTGAAAGTGACCAGTATGTATGCATGGTGAGGTTTGTCCTGGTGGCCATTGCCCAGTACTGCCAATGACAGGGCCAAGTTCTCACAACTGCAGTGCCAAACAAAATGCTTCCCAGCAAAACACATTCCAGTTATAAACCATAGTAAATGTTTGGAAGTAATATGTGTCACCATCTGAAAGATGGACATGGCATGAATGTCGGCCCAGATATACAAGCAGTACACAGGGAGAAGTACCTCAGACAGACAGTGTATAATATGTAACTGTCAAATGGACACACCCTTGGAATTGTACATACAAGTTTGCAGTACATTATTTGAGCTTGCAGTAGGGAATACCGATGTCATCTGGTCAAACACTGGCAGACCACAAAGGTCATAGGAATGAAGTATTGAGAAACAGCTGATGTCTCTGCACAAGCCAGCATAAGTGGAATGCCCTATGTATATCTGTGAGTCAGATGCAAGTAGTGTCCATAGCACACATGCACCTAGCTCATCCCACCACTACCCACAGGTACCTCCCCGGTCTTATCTTTTCTGTTGGGAATGAGTTCAATATGACCCCCACCTGTGTATGGCAATAGCAAAAGAATGCAGCATGCAGAGCAGGTATCCCATGCAGGTGTGGCCTTAGCTGTAGGCAGCACCCTGCCAGCATCCCTACCACTGGATCAATAATGATGGAAAGTGTTGGCATGAACACCTTGCACACCTACCCTGTCACCCCAGGGGAATATAGTGTATTGCAGTCTGGGACTGTAGGAGTGACACAATGCAACAACCTGCTACAGCTGGCCTGCATCACTACCAAATGGCCTATAGTCCTCTGCCGAAGGCCTGTGTCTCACCCATACTGCCAATGTATGTTATGTCATGGACTCCCAAATAACAACATAGCACAGTCCACAGAACCCAAATGCAAGGCCATGTGGACAAATCACAGTAACATGTCCACCATATCCTACTGCATGAACTGTGGACCAACACCAAATTACTGCTGGGATGAGGTGATAACTATATGGAACATATCAGATAATGTTTGCATAATGTATGGAAGAGGATAAAAAATGAGGGGGGGGGTGCATGGATGCCATGGAGTGTGTGAAGTCCAAAACTCAGCCATGTGCGCATACTATCCCTGGCTGCAGGCTACAAATCTGCTCTTAAACTACAATGTGAAGGGGTAATGTAATGTCCAGAATTATGACCCCTGCCTCTGGGTAACCTGTGTGAATCTGTATGGCTGTGAGGTATGGCCACAGCAAGATATGGCCATGCTGTCACATCGATGGATATACAAGCATGGGATCCTCTGCCACCACTGTACCAAGGCACTGAACCATTTACGCAGACCCAGCAGCAAATGTCTGCAGCTTCCCCTCCAGAATGGCATGATTGTGCAAGAATATGTTGGCTGCTGACCACAATACTGGACACAGCGGCATTCATCCTGTGTTCCCCAGGACATCACTGCAAGCAAATATGTATACCTGACAGTACTTGATGACATAAAACATCACAGTGTATAACAGTACATATGTCTAAATATCTCTGCTAACACCGGGACCATGTAGCAGAAGCAGCAGAGACACAATTACCTACAGTAACCCACTATCCTTTGCCCATTTTGACCCCATATTGTCAACCAATATACAGATATCCTGCAGAAACAGTTTTCTAGCTGTAGGTGTAGAACACAAAAGTCTGTACTGGTGTACAATCTACCTGGAATGGATTCACACATTCAATACAGAAGGTCATACTGGGCATGCTCCCACACTTAGAGAAATGAAGGCCATGTCAGACAACAAAATACTGAAATGTCATACTGGGCATTCTCACACACTTACAGAAATGAAGCCCATGTCTGGCAACAACAGTGGATCATACATATCTGACAGTCACAGGTGTTAGTGCATACACTTCTTAGTACACACCAGTCATGCTTTGCACACACATTGGATAGGAATACACACATATATCCAAGGACAACACACTATAATAGGCCAAAAATACACATACATAGATGTGTGGAATACAGTGACAGTGACAAAGAGCCTCCCATCATGAGGTCTGTCCCACCAAACACACATCCAGTTGGCTAAAACCACATGATGTGCAAATGTCAATTACCGTAAACATTTGCCTCTGGTATCCTTCAGCACTATAGTGTCTTTGGTGCTTGTGCTAACTGTGTAACATGACTGTACAAGTCAGTAGACATCTAGCAGTTGTATGCATGTACCTGTGGAATATAAACCTGTGTGTGCCTGAGTGTTGTGTGTCTGCCTCTAGATGAATGGGTTATGCCCTATGTACACACACTGCACTCCCCATTGCCCTACTATGGCAAGCCTGCTGATATCTTCACCTTGAACTACACCTTTGGGGAAAGAGTAGCCCAGTAATCTCTGTGGTGTGCCCTATAACTGTGTAATGCTGTAGTGTGATGTACTATCTAGGTAGGGATTCTAATCCCAGACATGGCAACTGTGTGTGTGTTTGTCTCTGTAGGGATTAATGCTTTTTAGGCCAGTCACACTCACTACAATTTCAAATGTCCTACTTTGGCAGGGCTGCTGATGTTGTTCACTTTGAAATGCACCATTGGAGAAAGAGCAGCCTGATAATCTTCGTGGTTTGTCCTAAAACTGTGTAATGCTGTAAGGTGATAAAGTAGTTAGATAGGAATTCTATTCCCACACATGGCAAGTGTGGATGTTTGTTTGTCTGTGTAGGGATCAATGCTTTTGAGGCCAGTCACAGTCACTACAACCTCCATTGCCTGCTGATGTCATTCACTTTGAAATACACCTTTGGGGAATGAGTTGCCCAGTAATCTCCAAGGCATGTCCTATAACTGCATAATGCTATAGTGTGATAAAGTAGCTAGGTAGGAATTCTATTCCCCAGCATGGCAAGCATGTGTGTTTGTTTATCTGTGTATGGAGCAATGCTTTTGAGGTCATTCACAGTCACTACAACCTCCATTGCCCTTCTTTGGCAAGCCTGCTGATGTCATTCACTTTGAAATACACCTTTAGAGAAAGAGTAGCCCAGTAAACTCTGTGGTGTGTCCTATAACTGCATAATTTTGTAGTGCAATGAGCTAGTTAAGTAGAAGTTCTGTTCCCAGACATGGCAAGTGTGGATGCTTGTGTGTTTGTTTGTCTGTCTAGGGAGCAATGCTTTTGAGGCCATTCACAGTCGCTACAATCTCCATTGCCCTTCTTTTGCAAGCCTGCTGATGTCATTCTCTTTAAAATACACCTTTGGGGAAGGAGTAGCCCACTAATCTCTGTGGCACGTCCTGTAACTGTGCAATGCTTTAGTGTGATAAACTAGTTAGGTAGGAGTTATTTCCCCAGACATGGCAAGTGTGGATGCTTGTGTGTGTGTTTGTCTGTGTAGGGAGCAATGCTTTTGAGGCCATTCCCAGTCACAACAACCTCCATTGTCCTTCTTTGCCAAGCCTGCTGATGTCATTCACTTTGAAATACACCATTGGGAAAAAAGTAACCCAGTAATTTCTGTAGTGAATCCTATAACTGTGTAATGCTGTAGTGGGCTATACTAGTTAGGTAGGAATTCTATTCCCAGACATGGCAACTGTGAAACTCTGCGTGTGTATAGGGATCAATTTTCTTTGGCCATTCACAGTCACTACGCACACCTACTAATGGAGAACATTGATAACTGTGCAGTAACAGAGACCTGATCTAAGCCTCCAGAGAGCACCCCTGCAATACCAGGTACAGCTTTCACCACACCTGTTGGCCACCAAACCTGGACCAAAACAATAAAGGGGGAGGAGTGTCCATATTCACCAAGGATATTCACACCACCAGGCTACTTTCCCAACAGAATGTGTCTGAAATACCCCCGGTGCAACTAACAGTAGGTTAGACTGCATTCCAAATTGTATAGGTTCCTACAGAACCCCTACCATGCTCCATGATACCCACTACAGCTTTTGAAACATACTGTGAAACTTTATGATACAAGCAAACACCCTAATACTGGGTGACTTACACTACCCTGCCATTAACTGGGAAAACTACTTGTGTACCAACACGTGTGCCCAACAGTTCTTGGAAGTCATAATTCCCAATGCCCTAGATCAAGGAACCCATAGTCCCACCAGGGGCTCAAATATCCTCTACCTGGTCATTACCAGCATGGGAAATCAATGCTTCACACCTATGGTCACCCCATCGGTGGTCAGGTATGCCCATGAGCTAATCACCCTTAACATCAACATCCCTTCCCCACACCCCAGTAAGGAAACCTCCATAATACACATCTCCAAAGTCAATGTCATGCTACACATGTCAGACGTGACTAATAGCATGACATCCATGCAGATGGGAACTGAAAGGACGACTGCTGAATCATACATGAAGGCACTGTATGAGTAAATCCACTTGCGCATGAATTGTGCCATCTAATATTAAACCAAGATGCCCCCCACCAAGAAAAGGAAGCCAATGTGGTGGCCCCTACCATAAACATACTATACAACAAAAGGAGGAAACTGTTGCAGAAATGGGGGAATTTCAAGGATGCAAAATACTCACTTACCAGCTACAGTAAGAGGTAGAGAGCCCTCATACCATCCACCAAAGCTAGTTACGAACATAATATAGCCAAAGATGCCAAAGACAACTGCAAGCCATTCCATAGCTATGTGAGGAATCTAAATGGCAATGCTCAGAACTGCTGTGAGCTACAACAGGATGATATTAAGTTTACTGCTCCCAGAGATATTGCCAGTATCCTGGCAGATCGATTCAGTGCCAAATTTACCCCCCTCCCAACCCCCAAAGGGCCCATCTCAACACGGATAGATTGCCATGTTCCGGTAATAATAGCCACATAGGTAAAAACCACACTCTACAGAGCTATGACAACAGCAGCCATGGAACCAGTCAACATCCTGGCCTGTGTACTACATGAGCTACAAACTGAACTGGCACCTCACCTACATGCCATGTCTAATCATAACCACACCTCAGGCTTTTGCCCACTGTGTGGCGCACAGCTACAGTTATCCTAGTTCACAAGTGGGGATCCACCTTGGATACTGGGAACTACAGCTCCAGCAGTATGACATGTCTGATATGCAAGGCCATGGAATGTATAATCATGGATATTAAAACAAAAACATTGGCAACCTGCAAACACTGGACACTAACCAAGTTGTGTTTGTGAAGGGCCAATCATATCACCTCAACCTGAATGACAACTGTGAATCCATCTCCAGAGCCGTGGACAAAGGTAAGGTGGTTCACACAGCCTATCTGGACCTTGCCAAGTCCTTCGACACCATCCCCCATTCTGGAATCATAGATAAATGTATCAAGCTGGCCATTAATCCCAATGTCAACTGATGGGCTGTGAACTGCTGTACTGACAGAGCCCACACTGTAAATGTAGATGACACCAACACGAGCCCCAGACAAGTGACAGTTGGAGTACCTTAGGGTTCAGTCCTGGCACTGCCCTTTTTGGTATCTACTGCTCTGAAGTACAGTCCAACAGTAAGGGACACTGGCAAACAAAGGTCGCAAATGACTGCACACTGGGAGCCAATATTGAATCCCCACATGATGTGGATATTCTACAGAAGGGCCTTATAGAAAGACATGCTTGGTGCCTGAGCCATGGCCTCAAGATCAGTGCCAAGAAATATATAGTTATCCCCATTGGGAAAGGACATGTACCTGTGAAGTACCACATAGGTGGCAGTACACTAAACACCTAAAGTGTGATACAGACTTAGGGACACAGGTGGACAGTGGTCTCACCTTTGATAACCACATCACCACAACAGTCAGGAAAGCCACCTATGTGGCACACCTCCCACTAAGGGCTTTACATCCAGGAAAAGGAGGCCATTGTCCCACTGTAATCATCTCTCAGTAGACCCAGTACAGACAACAATGGCCCGTTACATATGTACCTCACAAGACATCTGCAACAAGTAGAGAGGCTGCAGACATACCTCCTGAAATGACCACAGGCCTAAATCAGATGCCCTATGCTGACCATCTGAAAATCATCCAGCTATACTCTGTCACATATTTTGTTCTCAGAGGTGATCTCTGCTTAACATACCATGCCAAGTCAAACCCATAGCTGTTGGACATGCTACACTTAGAGAATTGCAAACCCTCACAGCCACATGCTCCAGGGATCCAAATCTTATCATCACAATGAACAATGCATGCAGGAGGGATGTGTTCCTGACCCAGAGACTCCCCAGACTCTGGAATAGACTGCCCATACATGTTAAGCAGAGTGCCTCTTTGGCCCTCTTCAAAAGGAACCTGGACGATTGGATGGGAGATAGGATATTTACCTCAGGGATCATGTCAGCTTCCCTGCTAGACAGGGATGCAGGGAAGTAAATATTGTGGGAAGTAATAACGAGGGAATTGTCATGTCTAGGCATGTATAGGCCCTAGGGCCGATAGCCTAGTATCAACGTATGACCCTATCAGCCTATGAACTACACTTTCCATTGCCCAGCCTTGGCAAGGTTGCTGACATCATTCACTTTGAAATACACCTTTGGGGAAAAAGCAGCTCAGTAATCTCTGTGGAGCATTCTATAACTGTGTAATGCTGTAGTGTGCTATACTAATTAGGTGGGAGTTCTCTTCCCAAACATGCCAAGTGTGGATGTTGTGTGTTTGTTTGCCTGTGTAGGGAGCAATGCTTTTGGAGCCATTCACAGTCACTACAACCTCCATTGCCCTTCATTGGCAAGCCTGCTAATGTCATTCATTTTGAAATACACTTTTGGGGAAGAAGTAGCCCAATAATTTCTGTGGTGTGCCCTATAACTGTGTAATGCCATAGTGTGATATACTAATTAGGTAGGAGTTCTATTCCCAGACATGGCAAATGTAGGTGTTTGTTTGTCTATGTAAGGAGAAATATATTTGTTTCCATTTACAGTTACTACAACCTCCAGTGCTCTTCTTTGGCAAGCCTGTTGATGTAATTCACTTTGAAATGCACCTTTGGGAAAAAAGTAGCCCAGTAATCTCTGTAGCACATCCTATAACTGCATAATGCTGTAGTATGATATACTAGTTAGGTAAGAGTTCTATTCCCAAACATGGCAAGTATTGATATGTGTGTGTTTGTCTGTGTAGGGAACAATGCTTTTGAGTCCATTCACAGTCACTACAGCCTCCATTGCCCTTCTTTGGCAAGCCTGCTGATGTCATTCACTTTGAAATACACCTTTAGGGAAAGAATAGCTCAGTAATCTCTGTGGTGTTTGCTATAACTGCATAATGCTGTAGAATGATGTACTAATTAAGTAGGAGTTCCGATCCCAGATGTAGCAACTGTGAGACTTGGTGTGTGTGTGTGTGTGTGTGTGTGTGTGTGTGTGTGTGTGTGTGTGTGTGTGTGTGTGTGTGTGTGTGTGTGTGATATGTATCTTGTGTGGAGGTGGCTGTGATTGTGTAACAACTAGAATCATTGTGCAGTGGGTTTTGCAAATGTCTTATATGGTGGGCCTATTATATGTCACAATGTCCACCTTACAAGGATAACAGATGTCAAACACTAGAGAGGCTGGGGTTGCCAATCCATACTCCTACATGTGACATCAAGGCCTGGCAAACAAATTAGGCAACCCTTGTATTACCCAGAAAACACTCTCAACCCAAGTCTCATACACAAACACACTCACCTAGGCAACAACAGCTTTGTTGGTAGTACCCTGCATATTGCCCACAGATAGTAACCATGGTGTGATTGCAGCAGACTACTGAGGGCATGGCACCCTGTCTCATCACTACAATAGGTACATAATTGCATACAGTGCTCCTTCACTATGTTCCCCACTGGACGCCTGCAACAACTGTAGTGCCAGCAAATGTAACCCACAAAGGACATACCATGCCTTATACACATGCCCTGTATGAACAGATTCCACTGACACCAGGGAATACATGTATCATGCTGTCAATGTAGGTGTAGGGTCAAGCTGGTGTCCATTGCCAGTTATCACCACATGAGGTCAGGAATGGTACATCTGATGATAACAATCTGTGTACACAACATGCCCCAGACACCCAAAGTACACTTTCACATGTTACAGAACATGCATGTGGGACGTGTGCACATCCCAGACACCATCCATGTCATGGACTGTAGAACACATACATGGCAAGCATTGCACAGCACTGGCCACCCACAATAGTAACCCAGATGACTGGATGGTGAATACAGTATCCACCTGTGTGGTCCAATCCAGACACTACACCCCCGAGCCACACTAAAGACCATTTTCATATGGCCTGATGCCAAGGTATACCCTTTATCTAGCCTTGTACAGCCTTCTGGCACAGTCAACCACTACACACCTGTGAAGCAATGCACCCATGCATGTCAGTATTGGCAATGTGTGTGTGTGTGTGTGTGTGTGTGTGTGTGTGTGTGTGTGTGTGTGTGTGTGTGTGGAGTATAATGATTCGGACACCATCCACACTCACTACACTTCCCATTGGCCTACTGAAACATGCCTTCTAATGTCAGACACCTTCACATACCCTTTGCCCATATATCATCCTGATAACCCCTGCGGGGAATGTGATACCTGCATATTACTGTATTGTGGCAAACTAGCTAGTTAGGAAGTGTAACCCTGATGCTGCCAACTGTGATAATGTGTGTGAGTCCCTGTGAGAGTGTGGCTGTGTCAGAATTGACACCTGTTCATGTAGACAGGCATGTGTACTACACCTACCATATCCCTCCTTTATCACTGTTGCAGATGTCACTCACAATCAAATATGCCTTTGGACAGATACCTACCATGTAAGCTCTGTGGTGCATGCAATAGCTGCATAGACATATGATAGCAATACATAGTCAGACAGAGGTTTGAAATCCTGTGCTGGTAAGTGTGTGACACAAACATGCTTAGGTTTTACTCTCCCACCCCCTCCCTGTCTTACTTTGTCTCTGTCTGTCTCTCTCACTCCCTCACTGGTGGATGTGGAGAAGTACACCTGCTTTGCTTAGGCAGCAGCTTGTGTTTTGTAAGTGATGCTCATGATCAGCTGATGGCCTTTGCATGAATTGCAGTCCCCCACTAGCTGACTGCATGTGGAACAGCTGGGTCTATATTACCAGATCGAAAACCCGTTTCAGCGAACACCACAAGACCGACATGTATAGCACGAACGACGGTAACAGCGAACATTCAAAACCACGAAACACGAAATGTCGAAGTGTCATGGTTGGCCCATCTGTGGTATAGCTTCGTAAGGTAAGTGTGCGATAGTTATGGACCTTAGGGTTAGGGTGTGTGGGTTAAGGTAAGTGCATAGGTTTAGTGTAGGGTTAGAAGTAGGGTTTTGTTAAGTGTATGTGTGTGGATTATTTGTTTTGTTTGGGTATATGTCTGTAGGGTAAGTGTGCGATAGTTACGGACCTAAGGGTTAGGGTGCGGGTTAAGGTAAGTGCATAGAGAGTAATGTATGTAAGGTTTAGTGTAGGGTTAGAAGTAGGGTTTGGTTAGTGTATGTATTTGTTTTATTTATTATGTTTGGGTATGTAGTATGTAGCGCGCAGTGGTGTTGGCCGACTATGATGGTTCGAGATTTGAAAATTTGCGGTTTAGAGGGTTCGGCATATTTGTGGTTTGCACTATACGTGTTGGTCTTGTGGTGTTCACTGAAATGGGTTTTCAGTCTGGTAATATAGACTCGGAACAGCTGTGGTAACATTCCCATAGCCAACTGCATGGAAACACACTCCTATACCTAGGAACATCATGTGGGTGTTGGGCCTTTTCATTCACTGTGAGCAGGACCTCATGTTGGTGTTTGGCAAACAGCACCACAGATGGTAGTGGGATATACCTCTAACAGCATACACTGTGGAGACAGGCCAACAAACAGGAGGGGGATGTTCCAGACATGACTACAGAATGTAAGTGTTGCTCTTCTGCATTTGCAGTAATGTTGGTTTAACAGGGTTTGTGTGGATATGGCTGGTCTACATGATTTAATACCTGTCATGACAGTCTTATGTGTTTGAGGAAACTCCCACTTGTAGAGTTATCTGCAGACTGGGCAGTGTTTGGAGTCTTATGTTTCTTGTGTTACTCACAGATCACCTATCTTAGAACTGCAGAAGCACAGTCTGAGGATTGCAGTCAGTACATGGTGACAGCCATGGGGGTTACTGACTTCATATCCTTCATTGGACATATGTCACAACAAACCCAGTATGTGTATTGTGAATACGTAGCTTGGCCTGTGTACAGACTGTGATAGATGTCATTATTCTTGGTCCTGTTCTATATGATGTTACATGCTGCTCCAGTGTATGGTACTCTATCGGCTCACATGTTTGTAGAGCCAAACACAAATGTGTCCCATACCACAGACAGGCATTGGACCACACCAGTATATGTAGGGGTAGTGTGTGAGTGGCACATATGAGGATGGTGTTGATCAGACAGTCCATATAGTGTCATATTAAGCTTGTGTACCATATGTGGGTGTGGCTGTGTTCACATTGGTTGTGGCTATGCACGTTCACACAAGTGTCTGTTACTCTGTGCTGTGACATGCCTGTAGAGCCTGCTATATTTGCAGGTACATGAGTATTCCCACATATGAAAATGTAGGCCAGTGTTGTGGCAGTCTGCCTGCAGTTTGCATAGTGCTTTGTTACATGTCTAGCAGCTTAGTGTAATTATCCAGTGTGATGTTATCTCCAGATATTTGCAAGATGTACTGCTGCCAGGCCACCATAACTGTTGTGTATTATTGACAAAGCAGTGGGATTCTGTACAGATGCATGTCACTAACTACTGGGTAGTATGTGGTCATATGACCTCTGCACCACCAGCTATGTGTCAGGGCAAACAGAAGTGCGTGAATGCATA
>NC_056740.1:87788969-87793969 GCF_019279795.1 Protopterus annectens | reverse complement strand
GTTGCATACATGTCAACTAGAACACCTCACCGGCCATTTGCATGAGGCACCCAGAGGATTGGCTGATGCATGTCACTCTCACCCTGAGGGTCACCACAGTGGTGTCTGTAGTTAGATTGCCTGTTGGCACATGGCAAGTGGCATAATACCACTGTACACACATCCCCCTACACTTCCCATCTCTCCTTGGACAACAGCCAGGTACACACCTATGACCACCTGCAGCGATGCACCCCAGTACTGATAAATATGTACATGTGCATTACTGAAGATATCAGTGTCTGTGTGTTAGTACACCTGTAGTTGGGAATACCTTGAGGCCCTGCACACCCACCACAACACCCATTTCCATAGTTAGATGTGGCTGCGGCTGTACCAGACATTACATGTAGCTTGTTACACTCCTCTCCCTAAAGGCTACCTGAGCCTTGCAGTACCAGCGCAACATTGTTGTACAAATGGGTTGATAGGCATGGGATACCCACTGAGGTCTGGCAAGTGTGTGTATGTGTGCATATCTGTAGGGTACAGCATTCCAAGGCCACATACTCCTATTACAATACATATTGCCAAACAGTATTACAGATAGTGATGTTGCTGCCCATAGGAGAGGCATGACAATGCATCATGCTACTATGCCTATAGCATGTGCATTAGATGCATATCCCTGTAGTACCACTCTTGGGATTGACAATGGGTTGTATTGCAGTCCTGGTCAATACGTGATGGTGGGTATATCAGAGTGTCATCATCGGTTTCAGTGTGTACAATATCCACAGTGGGGCATGGGTACTGTGTATATTGTCATTACACCATGGTACCCCTGGATGTCCCATGTACCACTGTATGGTGACCACTGTCACCATCAACCATACAGGTAACTGATAACACTATCCAGCCCAGTTATGCATGTGCTGTGTGCAGCTTACTTGTAACACATTGGACACACTGACAAGTTAGTTAGCACTGATAGGCCCAGGTCTCTCGGATGGGTGTCTGCCTCTTATGTGTTTGTTAATGTGTATATGATGGTATGTCACACTATATATTGTCCATATGCAACCATTACATCCCCCATTACCATACTGTACATGCCTGAGGATGTTGTTCATTTAACATGTAACCTGGAGCACACCTCACCCTAAACGCTGTGTGGGTGGGTAAATTAAAGCCACACACATCAGTAGCACTGCATACCTAGGTAGGGGTCTAGTCCCAGTGTTGCCAAGTAAGAGTATGCGTGTATGTGGAGGGATCTACTTCAGGTTGCTGAATATACATGTCCCAGGGGGTCATCTGTTCATGTGGCACAGGCAGTAACTGTTATACAGACCTATGACATGTGTTCAACTGTACCCAGGATATGGCACAGCCATGGTTTCGCCACAGTGCCATACCCCCTTGTGAGATATGACAGCAGTCCATCCTCCTTCTAACGCATGTACACCTACAACAGAAATGGGTAACATTATGGAGACCATCATCACTCAGTGTTATTAACAGCTATAATGCATCATGGCTGGACAGCTACACTACCTGACATGTAAGCATTAAACATTACTGCTGAAAACGTGTTACACAGCAGTACATTGGTACACTGTAGTACAGTCACTGTGTGCATCAGGACCATATTAGCTTGTCCCTGCATTGATGGTATGGATGGCAGGGATGTGGCACAGGTATCATCATATGCACAGGGTGTGTTGTTGGTTTACCACAGACCTAGGGAGGGCCATACATTTGAGACCATGTGTGTGGGTGAGGTGTGTAAGTTGCTGATATGGGTGTGGTGATATGGTGTGTGTAGGTATGGGGTTGCCCTAGGTGTGTTTGTATAATGTGTGGGTATGCATACACACAGTTCTGCCATGTGGCTGCCCTATACAGGTGTTTCTTGGACAGCTGCAGACCATACCTGGCAGTGTGTGCAGCTCACTGTATCTGGCCATGAACACATGGACTGTGCCTGCAAGGGGTTCCATGTGCACTTCCAGGTTCAGGCCTCGATATGCTACTCTCCCCTGATGATAACATATGTTTGCTGGAACCAGGACCCTCCTGGGACTGGCCAGGGCCACATGCATGTGGCCTTCTGTGGTGTGGTGTGGACAGTGTCCCCCTGCAGTGCAGGGGCTGGTACTGCCACTACGGGAGCTGCTTGGTGTCCTTACACCTCCACATCGACCGCCAGATGTTGGTGTTGCTAGCCTACATCCATGCTGCCATCTCCCCACTCCCACCACATGCTCTAGCATGGACAGTCCATGGTCGATGAGGCCAACCATCTCACCCAATCATCTGACCATGACCTCTGTATAATCACAGAGGGCACTTGAAAGATCATGGATGTTGTCACTTACAGATGAGAATGCAGCCTCAGACTGTGTCTGGTGTACAGTTCCATATGTGCCTGCACCCACATGACAGCATGAAACATGCATCTGGTGGTACCAGTGGTGGCACTTCTGCCAGGGGCACGATGACCAGTGGCCCTCCCAAGGTACCCCAGTACATCTGCCTATGTGGTGCCCTGCCTGACATCTGGCTATGCCTGCTGTGACCAGACATAGCAGCCATATATACCACACTCTCCTGTGCACTGCTACCAACCACCAACTGTCCCTCTGCTATGGCCACTAGTGATGGGGTATCTATAGGCACTGTGACTATGTGCGGGGATGGGGTGGATAACAGGAGGATGTCAAACAATGGTGCAGTTTCGGCCTCTGACAACCCCTCCTGTGCCTCAACACACCTATCATCATTTTCAGTGTCTGTATGGACACCAACATCAGATTGCATGCAGGAGGGACCATGACCTACCTCGCCACCTGTGAGCGGAAAACAGGAAGTGCACTTTAAGACCTGTATGGCATTGCATAACAGTACACACACACACACACACACACACACACACACACACACACACACACACACACACACACACACACACACACACACACACACCCTGAAATTCCACCATAATACCTACCTGTCCCTGAGTTTACAGACTGTCCCAAGTTTATTCACGTAAGTTTCGCATCCTGCATCACACTTGGAAACATACACTCATTAATACCACTCATTAGCGTATCATTCTTCTAATTGCCTAGACAAGTAATCACAACACATGACATATTACTCCATTACCTCTTTGACTTGATTGGAGTAGGTTTTACAAGGACTCACTGCTGTCATCCAGTGTTCACTCATGGTATGTCCAGACATCGTGAGCATGGGCCCCATATGTTAGGGGCTACTACAGTCACTCAATAATGTCATGCACTGGAGTTTCATACATAATTATTGCTCAGTAGATGCAAGATCTGTTGCTCAATCAACTTATTATGTGGATAACAGTAATACATGGATACACTCTCTGGTGTTGTCTAGTAATTCCCCAATGTATCTGTAGTGCTGCATAGTTGGGTAGTAGTTCACCTTTCTGCTGATTGTACTTTTAATAGTATACCTGGTGTCTAGTTTCCCTCCCAATGCATGTTCCATGCTACAGAGCTTATTATACTATCAGCTGTCCTGAGATTACACATCAGACAAGTATTCCTGGTGCATCATTTGTCAGTCCATGTCCATGTACTGCAGGATTCCAAAGGGAAGTACTGACATATGAACAACCCCACAATCACACACATGCATACATGGACACCCACACAAACACACATGCACACACACATCCTACATAAGCATCCTGGCTCCACTCCATCAGATTGCACTTACAGACAAAATACCCCCCAACACACACACACACACACACACACACACACACACACACACACACACACACACACACACACACACACACCTACAGGTGAGGTTGCACCTCCCATTACCCATCTGTCAACATGCATAACATATGGTACTCAACAGCATGCAGTGCAGCTATAGTCAATCCATGCTAGCAATAGTATACATGTCTGTGATGCATGGGCTGTGTTAGTAGGTGATGCCTCTTCCCCCGTAAAACACTGCACCCGTGTACACAGTATTGCTGTGCACCTGTTCTGCACCTTGCCATGTACTGTGCACCATACCTCACAGGTGTACACACCATTGCTGAATGCGTATTACTGTGTCAGTTATGTCTGTTCTAATGCTCACAGCCCATATGTGTTTGCCCGACACATACCTGGCATGATATGTGGACAGATGTCATTTGTTAATGCCTGATGTCTGATTTACAGATGTCAACATCAGCGGTACATGTATGACCAATACAATACTATTACACTAACAACCGTGAAATCTTACTGTGGCTATGGAGAGTGTACACACCCTTATTGATATGATGCCCTCTTCCTTGATATGATGCCCTCTTCCTTGATATGCCATGGGACCACATCACTGCATATGTTAACATTACATGAGCCTGATATGTGACATATGTCCTGTACAATCAAATGCAGTGTCTAAAATGTGTTAGTTGTGCTGATGCTGACCACGATGCATACACCTTGTGGGTGCATATGTGTGCACTCCCTTATCATGGCAGTTTGTTGCACCTACTGTTATGTGTACTACAGCAGTCACTATTCCTGGCAGGGGTATACTAGCATGGGCCATCTGCATTTACCAGTATATGGTCAGTCTACCCTACATATGCCCCCCAACTCTGCATGATTGCAAGATCAACTCATGTGCACATCCCTTGGAATTCAGACACTGCCGTCACTATTGCTGTGGAATCAGGGTTACATCTGCCACAGTTCCTGACCCTGACAGCGTGCAGATACAGGCATTTGTAGCATCCTTAGGATCCCTGCTGCAGTGCACTGGTGTGTCATGATGATAACCTCTCCCCACCTTCAGCCTTTTTGCAGATGCTTGAAAACTATGGCCTACACATGTGTTTTAGTTTGCAGTGTGCTAAACACTGAACACCACGTGTAACAGCCTAGTCCCAGCTAATGAATGGCAAACATACAGGTGTACACTGACACCCAGACGGGGATGGTGGGCCTGAGGTGGGATGAGGCATTGTT
>NC_056740.1:87763969-87783969 GCF_019279795.1 Protopterus annectens | reverse complement strand
ATACATATCTCTGTGTGAGTATGTGTAGTTACACATATATGTATGTATATATATATATATATATATATATATGTATATATATGTGTGGGCGTGTGTGTGTGTGTGTGTGTGTGTGTGTGTGTGTGTGTGTGTGTGTGTGTGTGTGTGTGTGTGTGTGTATCTTTGGAATGTTTATTGCTTCCACATTGTACATTCCCTGTGGTAGCCAGACTGTACTTCATGATATGTTATTGATACCATCCTGACATCATATAGGTGGGATGGATTATTGTTAACGTCTTGTGCCCATGTTGTGTAGGGTCCTGGGTATGGCACTTGCAAGAATTGGTACTGTATTGCAGGGGAGATCTGTTTTTCTGTGGGGGGGGTGATATCAATACTTGCAAGACATATTTAGCCCCCTCATCTCCATTAATGGTGTCTTTGGTCATATATGGATTTATGTTCTCTTTTATATCTATAGATATATATTTGTATATACATACATATATATATATATATATATATATATATATATATATATATATATACTTACATTTACATAGCTCTATATATATATATATATATATATATAGATATATATATATATATATATATATATATATATATATATATATATATATATATATATATATATATATATATATATTCATATGTATCTATAGCTGTATGCATATATATATATTTATAGCCATTGGATACAGTGATTAATGCACTTTTAAGCAGTTATAAGCAGGTTTGCACTGGTTTGCGTGGAGGTAAGCACTGCTAACTTCTGGTTACAGTTTCTTATACTGATTTAGCTTCTCAGTTGCTTAATCTGTGTAGGCATTGCTTACTACCATGCAAACAAGCTTGTACCCACTTACTGCTGCTTAAAAGTGCTTACTTCCACTTACCCCGTGCTAATTTCTTTAAAAGAAATGAAAAGAGTTGATAGGAAAGTGGTGAAAAAGGGGCACAAAGAGGGAACGACAGTAGGGAAAATAGCTAGGGATGTTCAGGATGAGTGTAGGGAAGGTCCATAGCTGTCCATTTCTTCTACAGCAACAGCTCTGCATATGCACTGATTTAGAGGTACATTTGGACACTCATACCCATGAGGGAGGGGTGAGAACTGCAATAATATGTTGTGAAACCAATTAGCCCAGATTACACGTGTCCACTGGACACATGTGTGAAATGGACAGCTATGTATTGGGCGAGATTTTTTTGGGGGGGAACAGATTGCCCTTTTTTTTTAAGGTGAGAGTGGGATGTTGGGAAGGGATAGTAGGTATATTTGGGGAGGTAGGTTGGGTAGGATAACAGACAAGACAGCATACAGGGGCATTATATGACACATGTATGGGGTAAATACCTTGAATGGGAAGGGGTGTTTTGAAGTCGGAAGCCATGAACCCTTAGTAGAAACAGTGGGACTGAGGCCCCCACCCATGGACAGTCACCACTGCACCTTCACAGCTCTGAAGGTGGCTGTGCTGGGACTGAGTAGGAGGGCCAGGCCGACCCTCTGGTTGCACCATGCAGCCCTCAAGCTGGCGTAGCAGATCTCCAAGCTCCCTGCGGACCTCACTATGCACCACTCCCCGGACCTGGCGAAGGGTGACAGTGTCCTGTCCGTGTCTGCTCCCAGGGGGGTGAGCCCCATCCCCTGAGGCGGTTCCACCTGGAGGTGGTGCAGGACTAAAGGACGAGGAAGTCCCAAGATGGGCCCTAGATGTGATGGTGCCCAGTGCCATGGCCAGATGAGGTGGGAGAGGTGGGTCCGCTGGGACCGGCCTTCTCAAACGTTCTATGGTGTTTCAATTTTACAACATATATGGGTTAGTAATAGTCAACACATTCCAGGACTAGGTATAACAGCATGCATAGATATTCCCATTAACCCAAAACACCAGATATGGAACAGTTGCATTGTAAACAGAACACATGCATATATGGAACCACAGTGGCCATTACAACAGCATGCAGGTACATTGATGGCAGTATGCCACCAATGTGGGAGTATTTCAACATGGCACATGCATAGAAACAAATTTAAATATTTATCAAACAATAGGACATATGTCCCAACAGTAGATTTAATGGAGCACATACCGATTGAGTTGTGTATTTAGTTTCTTGTAGCAGAAATGGTGAGGGGTAGAGAAAGATGTCAATTAACAACTAGTATATTCCTGTAGTTCTCATTACTTTCCTAGTCAGTGCTGTGATCTGTACCTTACAGGTATTAGTACACTACCCTATGGCCTTAGTTTGGACAGTGGTATGGATGTGGATAAATATATACATGAACTGAGTTTTACCTGCAGTATACACCTCTTACCTGGTATACCTGTGGAGGTATTGTTTGTTAACACTACCTGACTGTTTCTACACATACCTGTCCATTTCTTATTGCACACACTCTGGGCATGTTTTGACCACATGCAGATGAAACCAGGACATATTTTGACTATTGCCCTCATAAACCTTTGGTAAGTTGTACAATGACTGGTTTGTTTTCACTGACATTTTCCAAATATGTACAGACCTGACAGTCAGTTGTATGACATTAAATGCTGCCTACATGTTAGAGATTAGCACGATGATATGCCAGGGGGACAGGGTAACAGCCAGCAGATATGGACCAATTAACTGGACATTCTGGACAATTCTGTACACTTGTGGGGTATGATTCTGCATACAGCTTACTACCACTCCCAGGATTCGAACCATGGCTGTGCCTGCTAAAAATAAAACAGTGCCCATCACAGTTGAGTGTGCTATATAGATATTTCTGTGTATCTCTTCTCTGATTTCTGTCTATACGTCTCCCATGATTTTACAATCTGACCTTGTAATTACAACACTCTTATACAGGGTTTCCTAGACAGTTTTGTTATGTAGCAGAGTGTGGATGACAGTGATGAGTAATACCTTATTATTCAGAGCAACTGCAACTCTAACAATGCCATAGAATACCAGAACAAACAGTAACAGTCCAGGATTTCAATCTTTTATTTCTTGGCACAGTTTTCATATCTGACAGACTTGTGGGGGCAATGTTTGTTAGCACTACCTGAATGTTGCCACACATATTACCAGATTCCACATTAGCATTATACACATACGTCTCACTCTGTTACTGCACACACTCTGGTCACAGCTTCACAACATGGGGATGGAGATGGTACATACTTGGCTTATTACTCTCATAACATTTTGGGGAGTTGCTAGAGCGCCAGGTTTGTTCTTATAGATGTCTGACAATCAGTTGTATGTCATTATTTGCTGCCTAAACATCTCGGATAATCCCAGTGATTTGCCAGGGGGACAGGGTGACAGGCAGCTGATATGGGCCAGTTAACTGGACATTCTGGACATATATGTACAGTTGTGGGGTATGATTCTGCATACAGCTTGCTACCACTCCCTGCATTTGAACCGTGGTGGTGTGTGCTAAAAATACAGCAGCTCATGTCTCAGTTGAGTGTGCGATTTGGATTATGTTGTCTATCTTTTCACTGTTTTCTGTCTAAGTATCTCTCAGTTGTACAATATGACCTCTTGTGATTACAACAGTCATATACAGACATTCCTACACATTTTATTTATGTAGCACAGTGTGGGTAACAGTGCTTAATACAAAGTACTATTAAGAGATTGCAACTCTACATTACCATATGATACCAGAGTAAACACATGCAGTCCAGCAGTTAGACCTTTATTGTCAGGCTGTTAACCTTTTATTTACATACAACCTATATGAGACTCTTCCTGCCACGTTGTCTTGTGTATTCAGTACATGCCTTAAACAATACAGGTTTTATACTGGCAATTAACTTACTATCACTTTTAGATTTATTTCTTATGACAGTACATGCAAGAATATTACTAACCTGTCTCACGCCACAACCTCTGCAATCTACAGGCATATGCTTCCCGGTTCACATCCCACTCATCTGCCACTTTCAAAGACATGAGAGGAATATTTAGCCATACCTATCCATAATATACATAAGCTGGCAATTATTAAACAGGTAGTGGACTGATACTTACATATGGCTGGGACATCCCCCGTCCTCATAGCCTCTTGAATCTTGGATCCACTGATCCAAGAGCTCCGTCTTTCTCTGCTTCAGGTCGGCATAGTGATGCCTGACCTACTCACCAATTCGAGGTATGCCAGTGGCACTGGTGAGGTCAAGGGCGAGACGGTCCCAGGCTTCTGCTTTATATTGGTATCCCTGGTACTGGCCCTGCAGCAGTCTCTGGTCATGGTCTTTAACAAGGAGTCCTGCCATGACTTTGGACTTCTGGATGCCCCAGTGCTGTGCCCGAAAGCACACTCCCTCTCCCATACCAGTCATAGTGCCTACAGGAGGAAGCTGCAACCAGTTATGAGATGTATTCCTGCCTGTTGGGTTTAAATAGGGCCGGTTTCTAGTGTACAGGGTCCTGGGTTTATGACCTGCGAGGGCTGTTTATTTGGTTTCTTGGCCAGAACAGTGGCTGTTGCATACAGAGTGATTAAGGCACTTTTAAGCAATTGTAAGTGGGTTTGTGCAGGTTTGCGTGACAGTAAGCAATGCTAACTTCCAGTTAAATATGCTTACAGAGAGTTAGCTTCAATATTACTTTACCTGTGTGCGCATTGCTTACCCCCACACAAACGGGCTTAAACCCACTTACTACTGCTTAAATATGCTTACTCCCGCTTACTACTGCTTAATAGTGCTTATTCCCAATTACTCCCACACTAATTTAGACAGAAATGTAAAATGGTTCTTGGAAGGCGGTGGATTTGGACACTATGGATTTATCATTCATTACACATTATACCTTCAATTTGTATCCCTGATTCATGTGTACATATACTGTATGGGACACTTGTGTTTATCTGTGGATTTTACAAAATTATTACAATGACACCTCACATCTGCATTTAATGCAGTACTCCAGTTCACAAATATATGTTATTTAGTAGGTTATGCAACAAAGCATATTGTTCATAAAGTGATTTGACATGGAAAATGGAATGTACTGGAGAGAGACTCGAACCGGGAATGACTGCTCATAACACAAATGCTCTGATCACTATATTATTGCAGTACTGCTTCATTTGCATATATCTTTATATTTATCCTCTTGTGCCATTTAAGCTGCAGTATACGTAGCTAAGTAATGGACAAACCCGTGCATCTATGGTTAAATGTTATCTGTTTGATAAAAAAAAAAAATAACTTGTTTATATTATTATATTTTAGCTATTGTTCTTATAAACTTGGGGGGATGTTGCTGGGGCATATGCAACCACCTATGAGCGGTTTCACTCATTGTTATTTTTAAACTGCTGTTCTTGATTGCAGGGGTGTGTTTATTCTGAGAGCTCTGCTCTCAAACATGCCCCCTGCACTCATATACGCTCCATGTCCGTTTAGGAGCTCAGGCAGTGTGTCTTCATTAATATGCATGGCTCGCTGGTGTACTGCTCTGAAACGGTCGCTTCCATTAGGGACTAAGCTAGTCCTGCATGGAAGATTAGCGAATCTGGGATAATATCTCTGTAATACCAGCCTTACTAAATATGAGCTGGCCCTATTAAATAACTCTTCCCTCAAAATTATCCTTTGTCTTCCACTAAACCCAGCTTCTTTTATACCCCCAGCTATGTAGGGTGAACCACACGACTGTCTCTTTGCCATTAACCTTATGCTTTCTCCTAGAAGTGATCTACAAGATACGCCTCTGGAAAATCCTAATCTGATTCTCTTTGTGGATGGCTCTTGCTTATGAAGGGAAGTTGGCCAGCTAGTTGCTTCATTTTCTGTCTGCACTGTCAATACCATCCATTTAACTGGATTTCTGCAAGGAAAAGTGTCGCACGAGCAGCTAAATTGGCTGAATTAACTGAGACTTGTAAATTAGCTAAAAAATAAGACTGTCACAATTTATATCGATTCAAGATATGGACATGGTGTTGTGCATGATTTTGAAACTTTGTGGAAGCAGAGAGGGTATTTCACATCCTCTGGAACTTTAATAAAAAAGATTCTTATTTTGTACATGAATTGTTAAATGCCTTACTATTGCTGAAACATATAGTTATTGTCAAGTGTGCCACCCATAAAACAAAGGAAAATAATTTATCTGACTGGGTGGCTAAACAGGCTGCATTATTATCTCCTGTGCAGGCAATGCAACTGCAGCCAGTACAAACTGTAACCACTGAACTTAGTACTGGTCTGTCAGATTGTTTGACTAATGTGCTTTCATTTCAGAATTCAGCTAAAGACCATGAAAAGGTAAGGTGGATTCAAGATGGCTGCACTGGGTCATAGGATAACCTTTGGTGCCACCCCAACAGCAGACCTGTAGCACCACAAAATTCCTTTCATCAATTGGTTTGAGCATATCATTTACCAACTTACACAGGTAAAAATGTTTTCATTAGGCAAATATCTGATTGGTATGCACCTTGCCTTTATGAGGCCATCTATCATTTGATTAAAATGTGTTCTGTTTGTCTAGCCTATAACATTTCAAAGTCTACTCTTGTACCCCCGCAACATATTGAAAAACCGTTTGGACCATTTTGTACTGTACAATGGGATTTCATAGAACTACCACAGTGTGCAAGGTTTAGGTTTATTTTTATCATTATTGATGTTTTTTTTCTGGGTGGACTGACATTTTTCCTTGTGCTAAGAATGATGCAACTACAGTTGCAAAAAAGTTAGTGACTAAAGGGATTCCATGCTTTGGGGTACCATGTGAAATACAATCTGACAGGGAATCACATTTTATCACAGAACTTACTGAAGATATTTGCACCATGTTAAATGTCAAATTGTCTTTGCATTGTCCTTACCAGCCACATGCATCAGATATGATTGGTAGAGCTAATCAAACTGTAAAAACCAGACTAACAAAACTTACATCTGAAACAGGTTTAAAATGGCCTGAGGCTCTGCTTCTAGTGTTATTTTCTGTTAGATCTGCAGTGAGTGCTGCTAGAAAACTGTCACCTCATGATATCCTAATGGGCTGTTCCATGCAGCTCCCAGCTTCCCCTCCAGTAAACATAGAAACTGCCTTAACTGATGATTCTCTGTTGCATTATTGTCAAACCATTGTTTCTCTTTTGCAGTGCTACCAGAAAACTGTTGTTATCATCCTTACAGCCACCTGATCCAGAAGTTGCACATTCTATTCAGCCTGGTGATTGGGAGTACAACAAATATTTCCTACGAAACAATGCTTTGCAGCCCTGTTAGAAGGGGTCATTCCTCATTCTTTTGACTACAGCATCATCTGTTTGCCTGAAAGGCTCATCAACCTGGATCCACATATCCCATGTTCGAAAGGTTCTGCCAACTGATAATCATCAACCTCTCACCTTTGTAAAAGAAGACGTCATTGAACCTTTCAACCACCATACTAGGAGCAAAAAGCCTATTGATCATGACAACAACTGATCAAGTGCCTCTTGTCAATACCACTGCAACCAGCTTTTCTGCCCAATTCAAACCCTTTGGTGCCTCACAACTTGCAAAGTCAATGACCTGGACTCCTTTTCCCTAATGACACTGGGTATGTGCTCTCTGTTTTGTCTTCATATTTATTCTAGTACTACTTTGGGCCTTTTTTTCCTGCTTATGCCATTCATACTCACTCACCTGGTGCCAATGTGTATATTGCCATTATCAAAAGAGCTACTTCCTGGCATCCCATCTGTAACACTTAGGATATAAACCTAACTTATGGCTTGTATTTCAATGTTACTAATTGTTGGGTGTTTACTGCTATCCACACAGTACAAGCTGGTATTTTGTTTACTGCTTCACCATTAAATATAACTATGTACAAACCCATTTTGACAAACTCTTCTGGGGGATTGGTAGAACATCCAAATAAGACACTAGCATTATCTCTTGCATTTCATCAGTGTGGCATTCTCTGTCTAAAACAAGCAGGAGTTTGAAAAGTAGGATGGAGCAAGTGCAATATTGCCATTATAAGAGCCTGCATGACTCATAATGCCACCAGTCTCCTTCATGTTCTGAGGAATCAAAGCAGCAAAAGAATTATCAGCCAACTTTGTTCTTACTCTAATTGGTGGTTATGCTGTAATATAGATATTGCATGGAACCAGACAGGTGAATCATTACTGAGACAGGAGCAGAAGTGGCTCTTTGAGAATGGTACTGATAAAAACAAGTATAACCTTACCCAAATACGAAAACAACTTGGACTTAATATTTTCTTTCAGACTGTAACTAATAACAATGACTCTTAAAATGCTTCTAAAGTAATTTTAGGTGAAGGATGTTATTTTATTTGTGACACAAAAGCTTATAAGTGGTTACCTAAAAATTGGTCAGGAAGTTGTTTTCTAGGCTATTTGGTTCCTGCTATCTGACATACTGATGCCCTACCAGCAGAAAGGATCCGAAATGTGAGGGAGGCTAAAAATGTCAATAACCCAGTGGGAAATTGATGCATGGTGGATATATCATCATGATTTGAAATGTGTAGCATTAAAGGGTTCAGCTCAAATGGACCTAGGTAACGATGTAATCACCAGAGCAGGTATATCTCCTGCCTATGAAGATCCCAAAGCAATTTGGAATTATGTAAACTGTCTAAACTGTTAGAAGTGCTCGCAAATGCTACATTTGAAAGTAAGTCTGACCAATACGAAATTAAGTACAATGCAAACTGTAGTGCTGCAAAATAGAATGGCACTTGATTTTGTGCTTTCTTTTAAAGGGGGTGTATGCGCACTCATGCAGAAAGAGTGCTGCACATTTAGTCCGGATAATGAGCACACAATAGAGAGCCATCTTGAAATCATACAAAAGGTTGCCAAATTGTCACATGATAAAGAAGAGGACAGTTCACAGTGAGCTTGGTTCACTAATCTGTTTTCTGGATGGGGAGGAAGAATACTTAAATTCTTTATGCTTATAGGGATGGTTGCTATATTGTTGTTTGCATTATTGTTAATATTAAAAGCATTATGTTTAAAGTTGTTAAGCGCAAGAGCACTCATAAAATTACAGCAAGTAATTACAGACAAAAGCAAAAGTGTATCTTTGACTGCACAAAATATTGATAAAGAGTATACTGAAATGGACACAAATGCTGATAAGGTAATGAAGGACTTTGGGGAACTGTATGAACAAATGCATAAGAAGTAAATTAGGAGTGATACTTACACAGCATCAAATGGGGGATTGCAAGGGAAAATGTGCAGGAACATATGTTTTTGTAGAAGTACGTGATTGAAGGCATGTGTAAAGACATGAAAAAGTGACGGACATGTGTCAAGAAGCTGTTTGTGCTTTTGACCTTTTAAGGAAGGGTGGTTTTCTCTCAGGAAACATTAACCTTGTATGTATAGATATTCCTAGCCTAATAACAAGAATATTATTGTACTAAAGCTATGAGCCTTGAAACTTGTCCAAAGTCAATTGGTCAATATTATACTTCTCTGTACCAACAAACTGCTGATGCTGCCCATTAAAAGGTATATAAGATGTCAATTTTTATACTTTAAAGAGACTCTGTTGCTAAAACTTTGTCTCCCACATGCATGTGTGTTGAATAAAGATTTGAACTGCTGGCAAGAGACTGACTCATTTATTGTCTATCTTAACACCCTACAATTGCAGAAGGAAGTAGCAGTCCACAAAAATCACAAAAACTGATAGGCTAAAAAAGCCATAAAAATGATAGAGTGAACTATTGAGGATAATAAATAAATTATGCATTGTTACTATTATGCAAGAAGCCCAAAATTTCCAGACAGAAGATATACAAAAAGATTAAGAGAACTTAAAGGACAGAAAAATACTTGCACAAGAAAAACGTTCAGAAGCATCAAATAAAACCTTATGTTAATTATTTATTTAACATTTGTTGACATGGAAAGTCTGACTAGGACAGAACCTATTTTCAGCAAAGGCCCAGGCAGAAATATTGCAGATGCATGTCTTTGGAATGTGGGAGAAAACTGGAGTACTCAGAGGAAACCCATGCAAACATGGGGAGGACATGCAGACTCCAAACAGAAGGCACCCCACCCAAGAATCAAGCCGTAGAATCTGTGAGCTGACAATGTTAACCACTGCACTACTGCACTGCCCAGTAACACAACAGATTTATGAAAAATATTATATAGATCAAGACACCTTGGGCCATTTAGAAAAATAAGTGACCAAGGAAGTGCAAAAAATATAAGGAACAAAATCTAAAGATTTTTGAAAGGTATAAGATAGAAATATGGACATGGGGGAGTAATAAAAATAGATCTGATATGGTACAATATTTATGAAAAAGGAAAAAGCTAAATTAATATGAAATTAGCAGCCCCAAAGATATTTGAAGAGAAAATACAGGCAAAGGTTTCCAAATATGGAAAACATTCACAATACAAAAAATAAGATCACAAAAAGGGGTTGTAGAATAAATAATTACTAAAGTAGAAGTTACAAAAAATAGAAGCTAAAGTTATAGAATACATGAAAAGTGAAGGATTTAGTGTGGAAAGTCTAACATAGATTATATCACAACATGATGGAACAAGTTCCCCAAGTAAGGAGAAACAAGAGGAACAGGAGACATCTGAAGAAGAAATATTGCCATGCAAAGGAGAAAGCAAAACTAATCAATACAAAAAGTACAGCACCACAGATATTTGAAGAGAACTATAGGCAAAGGCATTTAGATATGGACAATTTTACAATACAAAAAAATAAGAAAACAGAGGAAAAGTAGAAAAGCCGATTAATAATGGAGAAGTTAAAGAAATAGTAACTGAAGTTATAGATTACCTATGAGGTGAAGGATTTAGTGTTGAAATTCTGATATCACAGTATCCCTAAATTAAGGAGAAACCAGTGAAGTGAGAAACATCTGTTCAGTTGCCATATGAAGTTAATTTGGAGCTTTCCATAGGAAGTCAGTACAAAAGTTTAGTTGGAGTTGCACAGCAAGGGAAGGAACAGGAAACTATGGTAACTCTGACACAGTCAATGTTGTGGAGTGATAGGCCAGTGAATGCCCATATAAAAGAGGAATGGATGACACATGATGAAACTGAAGGGAATATGACGGAGGAAGATGCTCTGGAACTTTCTGTAGAATATCTGCAGGAAATGGAGAAAAAAATGTGCCCTCAGTTTAGAAGAAAGTGATCTAAGAGAAGACTTGCTTGATTTAATACAGATGGACAGACATATTAAGATCAGTGAAAGAAATAGATTACAGAAAGTCAATAAAACCCCAAAAGTTTGAATTTTGATAAAACAAATGAACACAGTAATTAAGACTGTTCATAGAGATTTATGCAGTATAACAGAAGTAAATGGAATATATTACTGTGCAGCTAAATTAATAACAGATAAAGTCTTACCACAAAAACGCAGGGCATTAAGGGAATGGAAGGGGAGAAATCAAATGCCAGCATGGAAGTATCGAATAGAGAAAACTATAAAGCAATTAATACAAGAAGTGTCACTGTTAGAACAGTATAAAAGAGGGAACAGATCAACAAAAATACTTAGAAAGATAGACATGGTAAAAGCAATGCACAGTAGAACAGATCAGGATCTATCATGCCCTATTGCAAATAATAAACTAAAAATATCAGCACAAGCAGAAAAACTTAGAAGATATGCAGACAAATATTAAGGAAAAGTACAAAATAAGCAATGTATTGATGACCAACAACGTTTTAAAAAGAACTGGGAAACAAGGCAAAAGGAATTGAAACTCCACCAAATAAAGAAGAAATAGATACATTTTGGAAAAAATATCTGTGTAGATCCTGTGGAAAAGAAAAATATACTGAATGGATAGAAGAAGTAAAAGAAAGAATACGAAGTTCAAATGTACAGCATATGAAATGGGATGAAGTAACGGCCAGAGAGATTAAAACAAAGTTAAGAAAAGCTGTTAATTGGAAAACCCAGGCACAGATGCAGTTCCTAACCTCTGGCTAAAAGTATTAACATCTTTACATGAAGATTTAGCCATGAGTAAAAACTATTTATATGCACACCCCGAACAAACACTAACCTTGTTAACAGCAGGAAAAACAATACTTCTACTTAAGAGTGAACCTGCAAGTTATCATAAAAACTATAGACCAATAGCCTGCTTTCTGATGACGTATAAACTATATGCTGGAATTGATGCCAACAGACTTTATAGTCCATTAGAAGAAAACTCTGTCATGTCACTAGAACAAAAGGGTAACAAAAGAAGGTCATATGGAACAAAGGATCATTTTGTTGTTGTTGGAGAACTGTAAAAAAGGTGAAGATTCTAAGTATGGCATGGATAGACTACAAAAGAGTATTCCACATTCATTGATAAAAGAGTGCTTAAAAATGTGTAAGATACACCCTACACTGATCGATTATATTACAGCAGCCAAGAAACAGAGGCAAACCACTTTTCAGTTAAGCCATGACAAAGGACAAATTATTATTCCAGGGATAAAAATTCAAAGAGGGATATTCTAGGGTGACTTTGTCACCACTGCTCTTTGTCTTGCTTTTAACTCATTAAGCTGTCTACTTAATAGATTAGGAAATGGCTAAAATTTGGCTCCCAGAAAACAAGAAAGTATAAAGACTTTTCATATTCATTTTGTGGATGATTTAAAACTGTATGGTTTGTCAGATGAGGAACTGAATGCACAACCGCAAGTGGTCAAAGCTTTTTTAGATGATATAAGAATATTTGTATTTGATAAATGTGCAAAAGCAACCTTTAAAGCAGGAAAGCTGCAGCACCAAGAAAACATCAGCCTGGGACAGGAATGTGGTATAAAAGAACTTGAGCAGGAGAGAGTGTATACATATTTGGGAATTAATGAAGAATCAACAAAAAAATGAACAAATGCAAATAAAACTTAGTAAGGAATATTTTAGAAGACTAAAATTAATACTGAAAACAGCGCTGAAATCTAGGAACAAAGTCCAAGCTATAATCTTGTTTGCTCTTCCTGTCCTAACTTACAGTTCTGGAGTGACTGACTGCCCCAAAAGGTGCTGGATTGGTTGGACATGAAAACCATAAGGATGCTTTATGCTAATTAAATGATTTATAAAAATCAGTGTATACCAAGACTATGAGCCAGATTCAGCAACATTTAATTTCCGTGCAGGAACAGTGTAACTGCTCCTGATCAGAAAATGGTTGCTTTGTAATCCACGTACATGCCATTTTCACGTGCACAAGCATCCCTACATTGTTCCTGCACAGAAAAACATTCAGCATGCAAATCACCTAATTTGCTGCTGAAAACCATGTAAATGATGTGATTTTGCAATACAGCAAGCTGGCTGGATTCCATATAGGAAACAGTGTTAGTGCAAAAATGTATTCAGCTAGTAGCCGAATACATTTTTGCATCTGACAAAATGGAGACATGACAGCTCGTGAAAAGCATGTATTCATGTTGAGCAGATATGCCAGTGGCCAAATATAAGGCCATTGGCATTAAAATCCACTTAATTTTGTTAAAAATAAACTTTTTTTTTGGCCGATCTCAGCTGTTTAAGCTGAGGGCAGCGGCGCACAAATGCAGGGGTGCTGAGAAAGAAAAAAAAAAAGGGGAAAAAACTGCATTTGAACAGAAATCTGCATTTTGCCATGATAGTCAATGGCATGCAGAATGTAAACAAGACAAGGGAGCACTGCTTGTCAAGGGGAAAGGGGGTGCTTGAGAGTTGCAACTATATGGACCTACATGCTGGAGTATGCAAATGAGGAGAATTATACTGAATCACAGATTTATCCCAATTGGCAGCCTGCACTCAACTGTGCAGGTGCAGGAACAGAAAACCATGTAGGCAGGACAAGATGATGACTTCAGTAGGGGGTGTGTTATGCTTGCTATAAGCTGATTGGAGCCCTGCAGCCCGTGTTTGCCCTTAGCTAAGCACAGCTAAGGAAGGGGGAGTGTCAGCACTGTTTACATTGCCTAAATGGGTGTGTGTGCCACATACCGGGTTTTAAAGGCTCAAGAAAAAAAAAGAGGAAATAGCAGCAGTGTTGACATTTGAGCACTGTGAATGTGTAGAGCACCTCTGGCCTTAAACTAGGAAGAAACTGGAAAGGGGAAACAGAAGTAGGAAGGCAATCAAAGAGAGCTAACATAGCTGGCAGGTGGAATGTATCAGAATCAGCCAATTACACAGGCAGCAGGCTAGCACAGCACTATAAACCATGCAAACACCTTAGAGATAGGCTTTTCCCACAAACTATACACCACCAGTGTACACAGATGGGGGATGTTTAACAGGCAAAACTAACTAAAAATGTTAGAGGCTGCAGCTGCTTTACTCTATCAATATTTGCTAGAGACTGAGGGTGGTGAGTAAGAGAATGCTGATAACTGACCCATTGTGATGAGGAGGAGAAGAGTGTACAGACCCAGGATAACCTACCAGGGCTTACATGAGCTGGAGATAGTGGAGCGCTATAGGGTGGAGAGGGACATTGTACAGCAAATGATTGAGCTGTGCCAGCCATGCCTCACACAGAAACAACAGAGGGGAACCCAGTGGTTACCAAGGTATGTGTAGGCCTAAGAATAATAGCCACAGGTACCTTCCAAACACCAATTGGAGATATAATGGGTGTCTCACAGGCATCAGCATCCAGGGTACTCCACCAGTTCCTGGATGCCATGTCACTGCATGAGACGTTGACTAGAAGTTTGCATCTCTTCCACCATATAGCAGAATACCCGGGTCTATATCACTTTGTTGAAATGGCAGAAGTTTGAACACCATATATTCGAACTTCTAACCTTGAAGTGCCAAACAATCAAAGGCTTAGAACAGAAAAAAAGAGGTCTTTGTTCCCCTCTACTCATCACTCATTAGACCCATTATAGAGTATAATGCCCCTTTTGGTATGTACCTCACAAGACATCTACAACAACTGGAAAGGCCACAGAAATACCTCACAAAGAGGATTATCGGCCTCAAACAGATGCCCTATGCAGACTGTCTCAAAAAACTCCAGCTTTACTCCGTCGCATATCGCCTACTCCGAGGTGATCACTGCCTAACATACAAAGCTATGTCAAACCCAGAGCTGTTGGACATGCTCCACTTAAAGAAATCCCAATACCTCTGAGCTACATGCTCTTGGGACCTAAACCTTGTCACCACAATAAACAGAACATGCCAGAGGGATAGATTCCTGTCCCAGAGACGTCCCATACTCTGGAATAAACTACCTATCTATATCAAACAAAGCTCCTCATTAGCACTCTTCAAGAAAAATCTTGATGATTGGATGGGAAATAGGAAATTCATCCTGGGGATCACCTCTGTGGCTCTGCTTGACAGTGGCACAGGAAAATAATTTTCTTGGGTGGCAAAAGCCAGGGCACCTTTTTGGCTGGGCTTGTATAGGCCCCAGGGCCGATAGCCTAGTACCTACCTACCTATTTTTTTTCCCAGGGAAAAAAAAAATCACAGTTCCAAGAAACACACACACAACACAAGCACACCAAAAATCAGCAATCCACACACATACACTTAAAATCCTACATCTAACCCTATACTAAACTGTACTTACACTACTATCTATCCACTTACCTTAACCCAAACCCTAACCCTAAGGTCCGTCACTATTGCACACTCACCTGACCCGTACCCTAACCCTAACTCACCTAACCCGCACCCTAACCCTAACATCCACACAATCACACACTTACTTGAACCCAACCCGTAACTTTCCATCACAGTGCTAAAAATCGTGAAGCCACAGAAATGGCCCACCGAGGTCTTTCCCTGGGAAAGAATTTGGTGTTCCGCAGCTACGCGATAATCAGTTTTCGAACTTCACAGTTCGAACATATGGTGTTCTAACTGCTGAAGTTTCGATGAACTGATAGGAACCAGAATACCCTGAGGTAGTTGGTGCTATAAATAAAAAACTCCAGCTTTACTCTATAGCAGATCGCCTACTCCGAGGTGATCTCTGCCTAACATATAAAGCTATAACAAACCTAGAGCTGTTGGACATGCTACACCTAAAGAAATCCCAATCCCTCCTAGCTACATGCTCTAGGGACCTAAACCGTGTCACCACAATAAACAGGACATGCTGGAGGGATAGATTCCTGACCCAGAGACTTCCCATACTCTGGAAGAGGCTACCCATTTATGTCAAACAAAGTTCTTCATTAGCACTCTTCAAGAAAAATCTTGATGAGTGGATGGGAAAAAGGAAATACACCCCAGGGATCACTTCTGCATCTCTGCTCGACAGTGGCACAGGAAAATAACTTTCTTGGGTGGTGTAAGCCAGGGAATCTTGTTGGCTAGGCTTATGTAGGCCCTTGGGCCGGTAGCCTAGTACGTACCTGTGAACCTATGAACCTATGAACCTATAAACCTATGAACCTATAGACTGCATGCACATCCACATAAAAGCACCACCTGGTGAGCAGAGTAGGATCTACATAAACTGCAAGGGCTCCCCCTCCATCAACTGTCAGGTCATATGTGATGCCCAGGGCATTATCATACAAGTGTGTGCTGGCAGCCCTGGAAGCTATCACAACTCCCACATCTGGCATTCTTTGCGACTGTACCAGAGGTTTGCCAGGGGGGACATCCCATATGAGCATCTAGTGGGTGATGCTGGCTATGCACTGGAGCCGCCACTGATGACACCCATCAGAAATGCACACACACCAGAACAAAAACGCCATAGTGAGGCACACACACAAACCAGGATCATTGTAGAGCATGTGTTTGGGATGCTCAAGTCATGGTTCTACTGTCTTGACATATCAGGTAGAGCCTTGCAATACTGTCCAGCTACATGTGGACAAATGTTCATAGTGCATGCCATGCTACAGAATATGACCCTGCAGAAACAGCTGCAAAAGGAACAGCACAGGAAGGGCCCCCACCACCACCATTATGAAGGCCACAACAGGCACAGTGGGACTCGAAGGAAGAATGTCCTGAGCCTGCCCCTGTAGGCAGACGTAGGAGTGCACAGTATGCCCTAGTCTTGGCAAAACTGTAACGCATAGCACACACAATGACACTGTAGGGGCCCAGGGACTGATACCTCTCTTTACCTCGAACATACAGTAAAATGGATGCCAAACATGACACTACCTGTGCTTTACCATGTATAGGGAGTGTGCTATGTGTATCCGACAGAAAGCCCTCCAGCACCATTGTCAGTACTGGCCCAGCCACAAGGTAAGTCACTCTTCCTATCAATTACTGAATGGAGTAGTATGTTCTGATAGTTGTATCTATGGTATGTATGCAAGCATGCAAGGGAATCGGGTTGCTGAATGGGAATAGCAGCAGATAGTAGACACCTATATGGGCAGCATGAAATCCATAACAAATACTGATGTCAACATACTAGGCAGTACTAGACAAGGTGACAAATCCCACCACAGTACCTGTGGTGGCTCAATACCAACCACCAGCCTCAGCCAGCAGGACAGGTGTAGATGACCATAAAGAAAGGCTGGGTTAAGACCTTCAAATGATGGCAATGTTGAACAGCCCCCCCCCCCCTCCAGACCTACACAGACATACCACAACAGGTCTGGCAGTTGTATGTTGGTTCTAAAGGGTAAGAAGTCTGAAACTGAAATGTAGGTCAATAAAACCTACGATGTGTGCTCTACTGATATGCCTCCAGTCTGCATGATAGGTCAGAATACAATATGAGATGGAAGCCAACAGAGAACCTGATATACCAGTACAGTCATAGCAAATGTTTAAAGTCATCAGGTGCCCCCCCACACAATCCTATGTAGAAATGCAGTAAGATGTAAGTGTGAGTAGTAATATCAGTGGAGCACAGATTGCTTGAGTTGCCCCAGTCTACAGGATAGATTGTTGCATGTGTACAATATGCAGGGGTCTGTGTGGTAAGTTGCTGTGTGTTCAATTTTGTTTTGAAGTGGTCAGCATGTACGCCTGGAGAGTTGTGTCTCAGTGGCCTATGGGCAGTACTGTGGTTGACAGGGCCATGTTCCAACAACTGCAGTACCAACCACAATGCTTTTCAGCGATACCCATGTCAGCAGTCCTCCATTTTCACTGTCCAGATGTCAATATATTTCACCGTCTGAAAGATGGACATGCCATTAATGTGGGCCCATACATAGACACAGTACACAGGTGGAAGTACCATAGACAGAGTGCATATAATGTAACTGTCAACTGCACACAACTTTGAAATTGTACATACAGGTTAGCAGTACATTAGTTGTCTGTTGAGTATGGAATACTGGAGTAGTCTGGCCAATCACTGGCCAATCACAAAAGGCACAGTTATAAAGTAATGAGAGACTGCCTAAGTCCATGCACAAGACAGAATTAGTGGAATGTCCCAGCTATATCTGTGAGTCAGCTGCCAGTAGCTTCCATATCACACATGCACTTAGTTCACCCCACCATCAGCCACAGGTTTATCACAGGTCATATCCTTGCTTTTGGGAATGAGTACAGTATGACCCCACTTATGTATGGGAATACCCACAGGATGCAGCATGCTGAAGAGATGTCCTATGTAGGTGTGTCCCTAGCTGTAAGCAGCACCCTGCCCACATCCAGACCAATGGCTCAATATGGACAGAAAGTATTGCCAGTAACACCCCACACACATACTCTGTCACCCCAGGGGAATCTACAGGCTCATAGCCTGGGAATGTATGAATGACAGAGTGCACCAGCCTGCTACAGATGGCCTGCATCACTAACAAATGGCCTACAGTGCTCTGTCAAAGGCCTGTGCCTCACCCATAGTGCCAATGTATGGTATCTCATGGGGTCCTAACTAACAACCTAACACAGTCAACAAAACACAAATGCAAGTCCATACTGATAAATCCCAGTAGTATGCCCCCATGTCCTACTGCAAGAACACTGGACCAATCCATAAATACTGCTGGGATGAAGGGCCAGCTATAGGGATACTTCTCAGATATCGCTCGCATAATGTTAGGAAGAGGATAGAATAACTGAGGGGGGTGTAGAAGCATGGATATCATGGAGTGTGTAAAGTCTGAAACTCTGATGTGTGCCCATACTACCCCTGCCTGCAAACCCATTAATGGGTGGCTACAAACCTGCTCATAAACCTCAATGTGAAGGGGAACTGACCAGATATATGAGTCCTGCCTCTGGGTAACCTGGGTGAATCTGTATAGCTGAGAGGTATGGCCACAGCAGGATATAGACATTCTGTTAAGTCAATATATGTAGAAGAAGAGGATCCTCAGCCACCATACTACCAAGGTGCTGGACCATTTACACAGACCCATCAGCAAGTGTCTGTAGCTACCTCTCCAGAATGGCAGGAGTGTACAAGAATGTGTAGGCTGCGGCCCACAATACTGGACTCAGCTTCATTCATCTTGTATTTTCCTGGTAAATAACTGTGAGCAAATAATTATATCTGTCAGCAGTTGATGACATAATACATCACAGTATAAAACAGTATATATGTCTGAATATCTTTGCTAACTCCAACCATGTAACACAAGCAGCACAGACAACAATAGTTACAGTATCCCTCTATCTTTCACCCATTGTGACTCCATATTGTTAACCTATCTACAGATATCCTGCAGAAACAGGTTGCTAGCTGTAGGTGTAGAACACAAAACCCTGGACTGGAGTACAGCCCTACCTGGAATGGATTCACATACTCAATACAGAAGGTTATACTTGGCATGCTCCTACACTTAAAGAAATGAAGCCCATGTCTGACAACAGTGTGGACTATACATATCTATCATTTTCAGATGTTTGTACACACACAAAACTGTACACCATTTATGCTTCACACACATTCAGTAGGAATATTCACACATATCTAAGGCCAACAGACTATAATATGTCAAACATGCACACACAGAGATGTGGGGAAGAGAGAGGCAGGCAGTGACAGAGAGAATTCCATTATGGGGCCTTTCCCACCCACTACAATCCCAT
>NC_056740.1:87648969-87756469 GCF_019279795.1 Protopterus annectens | reverse complement strand
CTCTCTTTCACACACACACTCACACACACACACACACACACACACACACACACACACACACACACACACACACACACACACACACACTCTCTCTCTCTCACACATACACACTCTCTCACGCACACAGTCTCTCACACACACACACACATACACAGACACACACACACACACACACACACACTCACACTCTCACACACACACACACACACACACACACACACACACACACACACACACACACACACACACACACACACACACACACACACACACACACACACACACACACACACACACACACACACACACTCTCTCTCTCTCACACACGCACACACTCTCTCACATACACACTCACACACACACACACACACACACTCACACTCTCACACACTCACACATTTATTATTATTTATTTATTTATTTTACATTTATTGACCGGGCTAATCTAACTGGATACATGTCCATTTTCAGTAGAGGCCTGGGGAGATAAGCTCCAAGATATAACAATGATATTAACAAGATAACAAATAAGGTAACATTAACAAAAACAAAATCATATTTACAATTCATATTACTGGATATCACAGTAAAATTCAGCAGTGCAGAGTACAGGCATAAGATAGCATGCTGGTACAAAACAAGATGTTCTAGAGGGAGATAGTATTGTGGTTAATAAGGAGGAGAAATTACAGCTAATGAGATGAAGGGGTCGGAAGAGCAAAGTAGTTAGAGATATATAACTAGTCAGGTTTAGTACAGGGGCATAACCAGTGTGTTCTGAGGAACACTTTCAATTTGTTTTTGAAGCACGATAGAGAGGGAATTGAGGAGAGTTCACTGGGGAGGAGATTCCAGGCTTTTCCAACTGTATTAGAAAAGAGGGAGTCACTTGCCTTGTTGTTTGGTTTAGTGATATGTACCAGAAGTCTCTGAGAAGACCTTAAGGATTTCAGGTTTTTATAGGGCATGATGAGTGTGGATAGAATAGGAGTTTTGGAAGGTTTATAAAGAGTGTTGTGGGCTATAGATAGTTGATGGAATTTAATCAAATTTTGTAGTTCAAGCCATCCCAGCTGCTTTAAATTAATGCAATGGTGGGTTCTAAATGGGTATCCTGTAGCAAATCTGGCAATGTTATTGTAGGACATTTCCAATTTGCTAAGATTATTTTTAGATAGATTAGTGAAAATGGGAGAGGCATAAAGAAGTGAAGAGACTAGATGAGTGTGTGCTATAGTGGTTTTTGCTGAAGGTAGAAGGAAGGATTTAATCCTATAGAGAGAGCCTAGTTTTTTGTTGACAGTTTTTATAGCATTGTTGATATGGATATCAAAATTTAGATTGTTGTCTATGGTGATACCTAATAGTTTGGTGGTAGGTTCAGGGGATATAATAAATTATTGGTAGAGATAACTGAGAAATCAAGAGGAGAGGACTTATTGGTGGGAGAGAAAAGGAGGAGTTTAGTCTTTTTGGGGTTTAGGAGAAGGCAACTATGTGTGAACCAGTTCTCAACAGTGTTAAATAGTTGGTGTGTAAGAGATTGAAGTTCAGTAGAGGTGGTAGCTGAGCATATCAGAGTGGAGTCGTCTGCATATTGAATGCATGTGGCTTGGGGGATGGCAAGGTGAAGGTCGTTGATTAATATAGAAAAAAGTAGAGGTCCTAGGATGGAACCTTGGGGGACACCAAGGTTGATGGACAGGTGAGAGGAGAGAGACTTGTGCCATAGTACAGCCTGTTGTCTTTTATCAAGGTAGGACCGGAACCACTTTATAGTAGATGTATCTAATGACAGGGATTCCAGCATTTTGATGAGAATTTGATGATTAACCATGTCAAAAGCTTTAAACAAGTCAATGAATAGTGCTGAAGAAAGCTTGTTAAGATTGCAGTTTTTGTTGATACAATCTGTGAAGGAGAGAAGGGCTGTGGTAGTGCTATGTGAGGGTCTGAAACCATGTTGACAGTTGGAAAGTAAATTATTTTGGGTTAGATGGTCAAGTAATTGTTTGTGAATGCATTTCTCTATGATCTTTGCCAAAGGTGAGAGAAAGGCAATGGGGCGGTAGTTGGAGAGTTCAGTGGAGTGTCCACCTTTATGGAGGGGGATAATATGGGAAATTTTCCATAAACTAGGGATATGATTACGGTAATAGTTCTATTGATCAGAATAGAAATGGGATAAGCAATAGCTTTGGCTGATATTTGTAGGAATTCAGTGGGTAGTTGGTCTGTTGAGGGTGAACATGGTTTTAGTTTCTGTAAAAGGGTTAGAATATATGTTGTTGGGACAGGTTGAGTATGAAAAGTAGGGGGTAAGGTTGATTTATAGGAAGGCAGAGTGAAATTATTGGGTGATAGTTGACTAGCTAGTGTTTGTATAGCATTAGTAAAAAAGGTAGTGAAAGCATTAGCTGTATTCATTGGATTTTTGTGGTCAGTGTTTTGAGGGTCTGGAGTAGTAGATTGACCTGGATGGAGTAGCTGGTTAATGCTAGCCCCAAATTTTTGTGGGTTGTTTTGATTAGCTTGTTGGGATTTCAGGTAGTAGTTTCTTTTATCAGATATTATAGCTTTCTTGGTTTTATTTCTTAGTTGTCTAAATGTTAGTTGGTCTATAGGGTTTTTAGTCTTCCTACATTTTGCCCAGAGTTTGTTTCTAAGATTTATTTTGTGTTTGATTTATTTTGAAAGCCATGGAGCAGATTTGGTTTTGAATCTAATTAATCTAGTTGGAACATGGTGGTTGAGAATGGCAAGGAAGTTGGAGTTAAAGTAATTAACGGCTTCATCTAAAGGAAGGTTAAGTAAGGGAGACCAGTTGCATGCTCTTAGTTCCATTTGGAATAGTTCAGTGTTAAAGTACTTTTTAGATCTGATGTTTCTGACAGATGTTGGAATGGGAGAGGTGATTTTATGTCTGATGATATATGTAAGAAAGTGGTCACTTAAATCATCAGGGAGGGTTCCTGAATCATAAATGTGAGGGTGCTGGTTTATGAGAATCCAGTCGAATAAGCTAGATTTCTTGTTAGATTTATTTATCCTGGTGGGGGAGGTAATGGTTTGGGAATACCCATATAGGTTAATATGGTTTGTGGGGAGGCTGCTGCAGTAGCAGCTCCAGTTAATGTTAGTGTCGCCTAGGATAATGGTTTCTTGGGGCAGATTTTGGGAAAGCCAGCAAAGTATGTGGCAGTGTTGTTACTGGGTGGTAGATATATACAGATAATATAGAGGGCTTTGGCATTGTTAAGATGAAGTTTGGAGATAAGAATTTCTGCATTGGTGTCTATAGGTGGTTTAAAGTTGTTAGTGGTTAATTGTAAGCTAGATTTATATAGAATGGCAACCCCACCACCTTTTTTGGATACTCTGTCTAGTCTCAGGATATTATATCCAGGTGGGATGATTTCATTGTCTTTCGTTACAGGTTTTAACCAGGTTTCTGTTAAATAGAGAATATCGAAGGAGTAGATTTCAGTTAGAGCCTGGAGTTGAGTTATTTTATTGTTTATGCTACGAATATTGAGATGAGCAATTAGAAGGGAGTTTGATGGTTTAGAGAGAGCATGTGAAGGTGATTCTTTGTGGTTAAGGAGAGAGATAGGAGTTGTTGGTGGGCCTGGGTTAGGGCGAATGTCACCATTCTTTAAAGACAGTAGTAGAGTTAGATAGTTTGAGTTAGAGAATCTACAGTATAGAGGTAAGCCTTTCCTGGGGTTCTGATTGTTGTATTTTAAGTGAAGTGTTCTGTGGTATTTAGGAAGTATGTAGTTGGATGAGGATGTTACATTAGCATGAATAAGGAAGAGAGGAGAGTTTGGAGAGTTGGTTTCTTTCTTGGGGTAATTTAGGTGTGGGCTTAGCAGGTTTTCAAAGGAGGTGAATAGATGGGTGAGGATTAAAGGAGGTAATAGTGTGAGTGTGAATAAGAGTGGGAAATAAAATTGGATGGGTTGTTTATACATTGTATGAGAAGATATAGATTGTTTGTTGATAGAAAAATAAATACCCTGGATAGGGATGACAGAAGGGAGTAGGGTGTAGTGTGAGAAAAGGAGATTGGTGTGATGTTACTTTTAGAACAGTTGGGTAACTGGAGAGTGTTTAGAAAGTAAGGTAGAAGGAAGTGTGTGTTTGAAGAAATAATGGTAGGAGAAAGAGGTATGTAATGAGAGGAAAGGTAAAGGAAAAGGTATGGTTAGAGAGTAGTGTGAAGAGCAAGAGGTGTGTTTAGAAAGTAATGGGAAGGTGTGGTTAGTATGTATAAGGGTAGGACCCCTGGGGGTTGGTGGAAATTGGGGGTAAGGAGGGGAGCAGAGAGAGCCCATAGGGCGAACGGAGCAGGTAGCAACAGATACTGAAGCAGTTAGCAAAAAACAATCATTTAGGCTAATTCCAGTGCTAAGTTGGAATAGAACAGGGGCTAGAAAGGTGTCCGTGGTCTGTAGCTATGGAGGGGAAACAAACGAGGACTAGAAAGATGTCTGTGGACAGTAGAAATGAAAGAAAAAACAAAAAGAGAGGTCTGAAATAACTCTTCGGGGACTACTGAAATTAAAGAGATTGAGGTAAGTAGTTGATCCTGTGAGAAAGATAAGAGGAGATTATGGCTGAAATAAGGGTGCCATCTAGTGGACAGTTCAAGTATTGCAGGCTGGTTTGAGGGGGAGTAAGTTGGTAGACCGCAAGAGCAGTGTGTGAAAAGACGAGGGGGGTATCTATGCAGGTAGGAGGAGTGAGGTAGTGAAATTACAGAAGGGGGAGTAGAGGCTGCTGGCTGTCCTAGCTCAGGACTGACTTAATTTCTTATGTTAGTGGTACAATAATAAAAAGTCTTTCTTGTAAGAGTTATTCAGCAGACATACTTCACTGTTTTTTTTGAAAGAGGGAATGCAGGATTGTTATGCAATGTGGTGACCCGCCGATATTTGGAGAGGGTTCTTTAGCTTCCTGCTGACTAGCACTGGAAGCACAGGATTAAAAGAGTAATTTTAGGAGGCAAGAGAGGCAAGATAGAAAATGAGAAACAAAGATAACATAAAGCAAGGTATAACTACTCAGAATAACACTAATCAGTCCCTGAAGACAAATATTTCAGTATCAAGTATGCATTTCAAAAACCTAGTTCTGGTTAGCAGTACTACATATTTAAACCATTTGTAGCAGCAATGCAAGGTTCAATAATGCGAATAGTTGTAAGCCCCCCCCCCTTTTTATATCAGTATAAATGAAGAAAGCAGTTAAAAACAATTCTTTTCTACTTAACAGCAGCAGTAAAAACTAATGCAAGGTTCAATAATGCAATAGTTGTAAGCCCTTTTTTATATCAGTATAAATGAAGAAATTAGTTAAAACAATTCCTTACACATTACACAGACCTCACACTAGGCAACAGATGACAGTCATGACACACACTCAAACTCAAAGAGGCACACTCTGGACCAGACATCAACATCATGCAGAGCATACCTTCCAATTTACTTTAACTACAAATGTACACCACTGGGATATGTAGATTGTTTTTCGTTGGTGGTAAGCCTACAAAACACTACACCCATGTAAACATTACTGCTGTTCATCTGTATAGCACTGTAGCCAAACCTATAGAACATGCCTACCAACTGTACAAAGTTTCCAGGAATATCTACATATGTGGTTCATCTTTCTTGTCTGCTGCTTATACCTGCTATGTTGGTCTGATAAATTACTGGTTGCTCCAGTGGATTGGTTACCCTACATAATGTCATACTGTGATTTGAAGATGGCATAACCTGCAGTACATGTATGTAAAAACAAGGGCAGTTACTGAAACAACTTCACAAGCTTACAGTGGATACAGTAAGTATAGAAATCTTTTTTAACATGCAATAATTTAGTGACAGATCACATGAGACAACAGTGATATTGCTATAATATTCCCAACATTTCATATGACATATAGCCTGTTCACTCAACTGGAGAACATACACATCAGGTAAGTTTAAGATATCATACATGATATGACTACAGTAGTTGGGTTGCATAGGGGTGCACACCTGTAAACTGATACTTTGGTAAAGCACCTGTTCATCTCATCCCAGCATTCAGTACTCTTTGGAACGTGTGTATCAGCATGGCACATCTTGACATGGCAATGTTTCCACACTCTCCCTTGGATAACACCTCAAAATATGTCAGATTTCAAAGTCATCCCGTGTGCACAGCATTTGTCAGGTCACCACACAGACTGTGTATTATATGTAGGTGTGGAGTCAGGCTTTGCCATTGCAGACTGTTGATTGTGTTCTTGTGAAGCCATCCTTTTATCTGGTGGATGTAAGGTGTGGGCCATTGCTCTGTGCAATTTTGGAATACCACCCCATACACAGAAGGACTATAGCCACAAGGGACTGGTGTATGAAACTGGTCATAATACACTCCAAATCAGCCTCAGCCCCAATACAGTGTTGTGAACAACACACCTATAGCAGGACACTGCCACCAGCCTGCTTCACTGTGTGGGTAGTGTGCTTCTGCTGTTGTGCAGTGGTTTTATGTGTCCAAAATGACATGACCACATTGTGGACAAAGACAGTTTAACATCATTCTGATAACATCTTAACACATTTACACACATGCTTTTTGAAAAGCTGTCTTGTTGTCCAGAAGGTACCCAGGACTGGATGTTGTTTGTTATGAGGAACAGCTGCCATCTTCCAAACACAACATATAGCCAAGACATGTGAAGACCATGTAAGATTGTTGTCACATGTGGTACACACACAGTACTTGCCAGAGATGTCTGGCACTCTTTTGCTGTTGCTGTATGGCTCCTGGCAGCCTCCCTGGACATTGTTGGTATTGTATCCTCCACATATATTTAGAGATATCCACTTCTTCACAATGTCACTGTTGCACCATATGTGATATACCTTTACATGAGTATTTGCACTGTGTTTCATGGCATATGCAATGTTGTGGGTATGCTTCTGTAGCCTTCTGCAGGCTGATACCTTTATAACATGTGATCCCTTTGCAGCATGTTAAGCTGTATGTGAACAATGGCTTTTGCTGTAGCAGGCGACTGTGGGTCTATGTTAGGATATCCTAGGTATGTGAGCTGAGTGTTATTTGCAGTTAATCCAAGAGTCCATAATTGATGGCAGGTGTTTACCCAATATAATGTACTACTGTGTTTTTTTCACATGGCGCTACACCACAGTATGAGCCTCATCCTGTGTGCACATATGCATCTAGTTTATTGGACAATGTCCATGTCACATATTTGTTCCACTAACAGATTTGTTTGTTTGTCAATTGCATTGTACAAATTATAGGTCACAGGAAAGGTTGGATATATGTTTGGTCTTCTGTATTGTGGTCACATTGTCATATATCAAATATACCTGCCATTCTAACAGGGTGTACACCTTTCATATGCACTGTATAACAGGACTGTGTACAATATGTCCCTATTCCTGGCCCTTTGTCCCCGCATTTTAGTAAGTTTTGTCCATATGTCCTGCAATGACAGGTTTGTGAGGTAGGTATGCTACAGATATATGACATCCCATGCAAATAGTCCCTTGTGATATCCCCTGTGCTACTACTCAGTGAACCCCACCACAAGTGATCATGCAGATATTGCCAGATGGCTGTGTGCAACACCTTAACATGCTTGGGTAGTGGTGAGCCAAAACAGTAAAATCTTATACTTAGCGGCTTCAGGCTGCTGTACCTCATGTAGAGTTGAGGAACCTAGGTAGTAGGGAGGGAGAGGTATTGTTAGTTGATTCACAATATACATTGCTCCATGATTACTGCTACATTTCTGCATAGGTACAGTATAAACTATAGGTTATTACACAATTTGTTGTCCTTCACCACAGATGTGCACTTGTGTGCATTACTAAACCCCACCTACTGATTATATTAAGTTATCAATTTTACAGTTTTTTTCTGGGATAGTCCATTTGTCCATGAAGGGCCTGTTTTCAATGGAGTCCTGTGAAGAAAAGCTACATGAACAACAATATAATATGAAGACAATAAGTTGCTATTATGCAATAGTACTGAAGAACAATGGTATTACATAACATTATAAAAAATCTACAATTGCAGTGAAAATATGGTCACAAATATAAATGGTACTATCACACACATATCAGTCAGCTAAAATGAGAAAACTGCATTGCTGCTTATTCCTGTTACATTTGTTAGAATGTTAAATAACACATGAGTTGACATTACAGTTTTACATGAAATCTTAGCATAGTTAAAGTAGAATGCGTGATAACAGGTGAAAGTGTTGAATGTAAGAAGGGTGGGACAATAACAAAAATGCAAAAAAGTAGAGAAAGAGTACAAGTAAATGACACAGATGAAGAGTGTGGTAGTCAGAGAAGGGCAGTATGATGAAGAGAAGATATTAGTAAAGGAGTGTGAGAAATGGGGAAAAACAGGCATGTCATGTGTGATGAGAGCAGGAACATTCCCAGAGGCTTTTGAGATGTGAATGAAGCAAGGTCTTAAAGGTGGAGTGGCTGTCCATAGTACCAAGAGGAGGTGGCATGTATTTCCAGAGGTAAGCTAGGGAAAAGGATGGTAGGTATCTACCTGGAGGATGAGCAGGCTTCTGCAGTTACTGAAAATTCTGGTTATTGGATCTTAGAAGTTTGTTGGGTATCTGCATTTTGTAGTAGGAGACAAGGGAGGGGTAGATGGAGGGATTACAGACAGCTTTATGGGCATGAGTAGGTTGAATGTAGGTGAGATGATTGGGAGGTTCAAGCCAATGTAGTCTGTGCAGTGCATTGCAGTGGTGATAGCTGGATTTAGAGCTGGTAGCAAACAGACATTTTCTCATAACAGGAGGATAGCTTTTTTTTAGGGAAGATGGAAGGTTCGTAAGAAGTGGGCCACCATATAGGAGACAATGAATGAGGAAGGTGTTAGAGAGTATGATTATAGTAGTGGGGGTGATATAACAGTTATAGTGGTAGTATTTTGGCCTGACATTTGCATCTATAGACTCTATAGAACACAGTTGTAATGCAATCTCAGTACACTGATGTGCACTTCTGCCTTACCTGGATGCTCCTTTTCTGTTGCCTGGGTGCCACCCACCTCCATGACTGGCAGTTCATGTGTAGATGTTGTTGTGAGGGCTACCCTAAGGTTGGTCAGGAGCTCCTCCACTGCCATTAGAGGAGGCTGTGTGGCTGACCCCCCCCCCACCTGTAGTGGAACAGTCCCTCGTTATGGCAGCATCCCTTTGCCGGGCACGTCAAATCAGGTTACTTTCTCTGTGACATATCTGCTCATACGTGCAGCCATGGTGGGCCACGTTGTTCACTGTTTGGATAATCTCATCCCAAAGTGCAGTCCTCTCCTGTAAGTTTTGGTGACCCCGATGAAAAAGGATGGAATAGTTTTGCAGGATGCCCTCAGTTATGGACACATTCTCCTGCTCATTACAGTCTGGCTGCCATGGCATGGCACCTGGAAGACATGAACAGGGAAACACATCACAGGACCTCAGACATTGCACAGACTTCTTTACGGAGATAGCACATGACTAATTATCTACAGTGTACACTACATACAAACACATGCAATGCAACACTGTATGAACGTGCATTGTACTCCTGGTCCTGTTGTGTCATATTCCCCCTATGAGGGCCAGTACATGTCAGAAACTACCATTCACATTTGTGTAGAAGGGAGACAGTGTCTGTGTTCCTTGCAGATGGGCCCCCAAGATAACTTGCTAGTTTTATATTTCAGTGGGCAGTTTTCACCTGATCCATGATGATGATGGTAGTGGTCACGTGGTGTGCATATCCACCTATAGTGATGTTGAACCAGGGGGGGTGATGTTTGGCCTACACATGTCTGCAGCAGGTTAGCTGTAGAGAAGTGGGATTGTGAGTCACATGAATCAAGTAGACAGGAGTATAAGGGGATGGGGCACATGGCAAAGACAGTTGTGGTAAAGGCTAGGGATGGTGCATCTGAATGGCTGTATGTACAGTTGGACAGTAAGGATGGAGAGTTAGGACCTGTACCAATTGGCTACACAGAGGCCCATAGGAGGGATGTGCAGAAAATAAGTCTGATAAAGGATAATGTTGGAAACATACAAGCGAGGAGAGTGTGTACAGCAGAATTAAACAGTACTCTGATGGTCTGTTGCATGAGGTTAATGAGAGAGAGAGGAAGTTGCATGATGTGTGTTTGGTGAATCAGGAAGTGCAACAGATTATCACAGATGAAGTATGGATTGCTATGAAGAGGTGTAGCATTGGTAAGGCTCTTGGTCCACAACACATACCTGTAGACACCTGATGTTGTTTAGGAGAAATGTCAGTGGTCGTTAACCAGATTTCTTACTGTGATCTTGGAAAGTGAGAGGATGCATGAGGAGTGTAGAAAATGTGTTTGGGTACTGATTATGAGAATAATGGTGGTGTGGAGAGCTGTAGTAACTACAGAGGGATAACACTCATCAGTCCCAGCATGGGGTAAGGGTAAAGGGTGGTGGATGTTAGGTTAAGAAGGGTGGTGAGGATTCCTGCTCAGAAGTATGGTTTCATACCAGGACAGATCAGTGGAGATGTGATATTTGCTATGAAAGTGTGGATGGAGACATACAGACGAGGTCCGAAGTAACTGTGTTGTGTTCTTGTGGATTTACACACAGCATATGACAGGATGGCTAGAGGGGGGTTGTGGTACTGTATGGGGAGATCAGGAGTGGCAGAGGAATCTGTAAGAGTGCTACAGGATATGCACAAGGCTAGTGTGACAGCAGTGATTTTTGGTTTGGGTGTGACAGGTGCATTTAAGGTGGAGGTGGAAGTATATCACAGATCAGCTGTGATTCCTTTACTATTTGCAGTGGTGATGGACAGGTTGACAGGCATGACCAGACAGGGGTCCCTGTTGACTGTGATGTTTGCAGATGACATTGTGTTCTGTAGTGAGAGTAGGTAACAGGTTGAGGAGACCATGGAGAAGTTGAGTTATGGTCTAGGGAAGGGAGAAATGTTGATCAGCAAGACTAAGACAGGATATCTGTGTGTGAATGGAAGGGAGGATGGAGGAATGCTGAGGATGCAGGGCATACAGTTTGCAAAGGTGGATAACTTTAAATACTTAGGAACAACAGTTCAGAGTACTGGGGAGTGTGAGGGAGAGGTACAGAAGAGAGTGAAGGCAGGATTCAGGTGGTGGAGAGGAGTGTCAGGTGTGATTTGTGACAGACAAATACCATTAAGAGTGACAGTAAAGGTCTAGAAGAGGGTGGAGAGCCCAGCTGTGTTATATGTGTTGTAGACAGTGACATTGCATAATACAGCAAGATTCAGAGCTGGACATGGCAGAGTTAATGACATTTTGATTTGCACTGGGTATGAAAAGGGTGTATAGGAGTAGGAACATGTATGTTAGGTGGTCATTCTCCCAGGTTGCATGGCTTGGAGCCAAAGGCAGACAGCAGCAAGATTATACGTTTGTCATGTGATGAGTATCTATGCTGAGTATATTTGTGAAAGTATGATGTTGCCGGGTAAGATGAAAATGGGAAGGCCTGAGATAAGGTGTATGCATGTGTTGATAGTGGACATACAGCTGGTCAGTGTGAAAGAGCAAGATGCAGAGAACTGGGAGACAAAATATCGAACACCATAAGCTCGAACTTGGAAGTTCGAAATGTGATATAATCGAAAGCTCAGAACAGAAATTTTTTTCCCAGGGAAAATAATTTGCTGTTCCAAGAAACACACACAACACAAGCACACCTATGTCTAATGTGGGGGGCTTCGCCCCCACACACCCTGATGTGGGGGGCTGTGCCCCTCACCCCCCTACTTAAATATACCTACTCCAAGATCGCACCACAGTGGAGGAAATAGCAAAGCCATGGAACGGCCCACTGAATTCCTGCCCTGGGTAAGAATTTGATGTTCCATGGCTTCGATATTGTCAGCGTTCATGATTTCGTGTTCGATGCAATGCCGTTCGGTATTTTGAGTTTTCGCGGTTATGATATACACCCTATCTGCTGTGGCGACCTCAAACGGGAACAGCCAATTGAAAAGTAAGGAGATGTTGTAATGTCGGTGTTCGCAGGTTGCCAATTATTTGCCAGACATTACACAACTCTTTGAGTACATAACCACAAACCTGAGGCACACATATGGGCAGTGTGCATAACAGTGGACAGCTGAATGTTATGAGCTCACTATATGATATGCAGTTCAACACACACAGCTGCAACAGTATTTCAGTATGTAAATACCCTGTACAGGTCCCTCACATTTCTGATACACACATGTATATCATACTAGTATTCACAATTAACATATGGATATATGCAACATCCCAGTAGCTGGCCTAGGAGTGTCACAGTCAGTATTGTTCAACACACACTCCAGTAGTACTAATATGTGCGTATCTCAGGTGCATGAGCTGTGTTCTCTGTCAGTACGGACAGCTACAGATGCTATGGCCATAGGTTGTGATCAGCAGTATATCAGTACAGCAAGTACTGTTGAGAGATATTTGTTGAACTTCCTATTTACCTCTTTTACCTACCCCCTACTACATTCCATTACATGATTACTTGTTTCACATACCATTTTTTTGCCTGTTTCAGTTGCTGTATTTCCCAGGTAGACAGGTGTGTCTCAAGGGTTGTTTGTTGTAGTTTCTTTGTGATTATTGTCCTGTTTGTTGGGTTTCTTTATTTTTCTGTGTGTGTGTGTGTGTGTGTGTGTGTGTGTGTCTCTCTCTCTCTCTCTCTCTCTCTCTCTCTCTCTCTCTGTGTGTCTCTCTGTCTCTCTCTCTCTCTCTCTCTCTCTCTCTCTCTCTCTCTGTCACTTTCTCTCTCTGTCTCTCTCTCAGGTAGTACACACATCAGTTTTGCATAGGCAGCAGGTTGACTTTTGTAGGTAATGCTCATGATCTGCTTATGGCCTGTGCACAAATTGGAGTCACCCACTTGCTAATTGCATGTGGAACAGCTGTGGTATCATTCCTATAGCAAATAGCATAGAAACACACTCCTATAACTAAGTACTTCATGTGGGCATTGGCCCTTTTCTTTGACTGTGAGCAGGACTTCATGCGGGTGTCTGACAAACAGCATCACAGAGGGTAGTTAGAAATATCTCTTACAACAAGCACTGTGGAGACAGGCCAACAGACTGGAGGAGGATGTTCCAGATATGGGGACAGAATGTAAGTATTGCTGTTATACATTTGGAGTAATGTTAGGTTAACAGGGTTTGTGTGGATATGGCTGTTGTGCATGATTTAAAGTCTGACATTACGGTGTTATGTGGTTGACATAACTCTCACCTGTATAGCTATCATCAGACTGGCCAGAGTTTGGTGTCTTACATTTGGTGTGTTACTCACAAACATTTTGTCCTAATACATTCAGTATCATACTCTAAAGATTGCAGTCAGTAAATGGTAACATCCATGTGTGTTTCTGACTTCATATCCCTCAGGGGAGATGTGTTACAACAAACACTGTTACACCAACAATTTTCTCAGTTTATAACAGCAGTATGTCACTAATGCCCCTGTGTTTGTGCCTCTGTCCCCCAAGTCTGTTACCCTTTCTCCATATGTCATGCAGTAAGAGGTGGATATGTACAGTATATCATTATTTAATAACTTAATTCCTGATATCAACCCAGTGATATACCAGACTGCCAGACATGTTATGTATAGGAGGCCTTATATTTGAGGACCAAACCTGGACATTCTTTTAGAGTCTGTACAGTAGTGAGGTCTGTGAACTTATGGCGATTGTTGACAGAGTGTCAGTATTGTTTATCAGTGTATTGAGAATATGTTATTTGGACTGTGTACAGAGTGGGGTAGATGTCGGTTTTCTTGATCCTTTTCTATCTGACGTTGCATGCTGCTCCTCCAGTTTCTGGTAACGTATCAGCTTATGTTTGTAGGGCCAGACTGAGACATGTCCCATACCACAGTCGGGCATCAGACTACACAGTGAATTGGACCAGTATATGTAGGTGTAGTGTGTGACTGCCAAACATGATGATGGGTTTTGTTCACACAGTCCATATACTGTACTATGAATTTGGCTTACCAGTGTGTCACTGTGACTGTGGTGTGATTGGTTATGGGTATTCACTTTCACACTGGTATCTGTTACTCTGTGCTTTTACATTCCTGTAGTGTCATCTATATCTGCAATTACATGTGTGTTCCCCATAGCAAAACTTGTAGGTTGCTGTTGTGTCAGTATCCTGTAGTTTACACAGTGCTTGTTGACATGCCTAGCAACTGAGTGTACTTGCACTAGTGTGATGTTATGTCCAGATATTTGTCAGATGTACTGTTGTCTGGCTGCCATATGTGTTATGTATTTCTGACAAATCAGTGGGGTGATGTGTAGATGTACGTCACTAACTAGTGGGAAGTAAGTGGGCTTGAGAACGGTACTCTTCTATTTCTGATATGTTAGAACAGACAGGAGGGTGTGACTGCATCAGCTGTGTCAAATTAACTACTTCAGTATTTGTAATATATCCCCATTTTCATGGCTTTAAACCCGCCCTTTGTCAGGCTTGGTCCTGCTTTATTGCACTAAGGGGTTGTATGTATAATTCTTGACTGACCAGATTGTATCAGACTGTCCAGGTTTTTTGCTCATATTTGTGGTCTAGTCCACAAGACTCATTACTGTGGTTTGTGTGGTACTGCACTGTGATGATATTAGTATGTCTGTCAGTAAGTGATGGTGTACATTTAAATGTCATAACTGCCTTCCCTCAAGACATGTATGCTGACACAAAGCCTGTTACAGTAGCAACATCCTACATTTATAAATGCAATACTTACATATTATGTCCACCCTGCACTGAGACGTGGAGATGTATAGTGCTGAGGTATGACTCTACTGTGTGTGTGTGTGTGTGTGTGTGTGTGTGTGTGTGTGTGTGTGTGTGTGTGTGTGTGTGTGTTTCAAAATGTCGAAATTCATATGGCCAAGACCATATGATTGACATTTGAAATGTTGACCATGGGGAACCCGGCATCTCTCTACAGTGTGGAATGGAAAGATTTCCACTTCTGCACTATAATGCAATCTTGGAGTTGGTATATTTAAGTTCGGGGGTGTGGGGGGTTAAGCTCCCCCTGCTAGCAGCGTTAAGGTACGTTTTATTTTGATTTTTTATGTTTTACTTGTATGGTCGAAATTTCAAATGACGACCATATAGTCTCAGCCATATGAATGTTGACATTTTGAAATGTCAACCATATCAAGTAGACCTATATATATATATATATATATATATATATATATATATATATATATATAGTATGTACATATGAATTATGAATATCTAGAATCCTTTTTATATGTATATGTGTGTTGTACACCTTCCCATATTTATCTCACCATAGTTATCCTATATGTGTATAATTAGACATAAATACATGACTGTTTCCACAGTGTTTGATTCAGAACAAGGGGGTAAACATTTCAAGTAGTACATGCAATATTTTTCACTACTCTTCTGTACCTGTACTGAATGATATATTTGAAAAATCAGCAGACATTTGTACAACTTGGATGGTGTAGTGGTACATTGCTCTGACTATAATGTATGTGGTCTTAAGTTTGAGACTTGGAAGGGCTGTTTTTTTGTTGCTAGGCAGAAGAGTGGGTGATGCAGGCAGTGTGATTAAAGCAGTTATAAGCAGTCTTTCTCCACTTCAGATCAGCATAATGATGCCAGACCTGCTCACCAGTCTGAGGGATACCAGTAACACTGGTGAGGTCATGTGTGAGATGATTCTAGGCCTCTGCTTTGTACTCCGAGCCCTGGTACTGGCCCTGCAGCAGTCTCACTTCATGGTTTTTGCACAAGGAGCCCAAACATGACCCTTGACTCCTGGATGCCCCAGCGTTGTGTCTGAAAGCGAACACCTTCTCTAACTCCAGCCAAGGTGCCTGCAATGAGGAGCTGCAACTGGTTATGGGCTGCATTCCTGCCTAGGAGGTTTAAATAGGGCTGATTTACCACACTTTGCCATGATTGGATGATTTTGAAACTGCTGAGCTAAGCTAAGCTCTGGGCACTTCTGCTTAGCTAGGTTGGTCACTGCTTAAAGAGGTAGCTGCTAAGCAAAGCTTACCAGTGAGCATATCTACTTATCTACAGTAATTCCTGCTTAGCATTCACATTTCAGCAATGCTTACAGTGCCTCAGCTTAGCTGAACATAACTTAGCATTGTTCAACTTTCAGTTTTTGGACTATCATGATGGTGGGTTTCATTCATTATTTAGGATAGTTTATGATATGTATGTTGACCTTCCATAACATCCCCCTACATGCTTTTCTGACATTAAATTTTGTGTGACTGTCTATGGGACACTTGTGTTTCTATGGGGGTTTCAGAACTTCAGTACACCGACACCTCAAATCTGGGCCTTCTACACTACTCTGGTTGAGAAATATAAGTTACTTAATACATAAATATATAAATACATTAAAACTGTACTGATTTCACACACAAAATGGAAATGGCTTTGGTGGGGCTAAAACTGTGAACGACTACATGTAAAGTATATGCTCTAACCACTACACTATTACACTACTGTTTTGGTTGGATGTCAATTGCTATTTAACTTCTTGCACTGTTTAAGCTGGGCTAAGCACAGCTAAGCAATGGGCACATCCATTTTATTTGTTTAGAGCTGTGTTTTGCAAATGTTGATGACATATAACTTTTCACAGTATGTCTGGATTTTTGCCTTATATTCTTGGTCCACTTTTCATAAACGTGTGCCTTTTTGGCACATCTTAAAGATTGAAGTTTGAAAATAATGACAGACATTTGTGTTTTAGACTTCATACCCTTCAGAAAATTCATGCTTATGCAAAACTTGTTATTCTATCAACTTTCTAAGTTTGTTATAACAATATTTAAAAGTTGTCCCCCTAGTTGTAACAATTTCTTATGGCTTTGTCCTGATTTCTTACTCTAACGGGTTGAGAGGTGTGACGAGCGATCTCACTCTTTTTAAATTACGGTACGGCAATTCTGGTGTGCAGGGGGCATATGTATTGTGAGAGCACTGCTCTCAGACATGCCCCTGAGCTTGTACACATCCCCATGTATGTATTAGAGCATGGCAGTGCGCCTTCATGAATATGCATGGCACATTGCCATGCTGCATGGGAACAGTCCCTTCCATGCAAGAATAAGCTTTTAGTGCACAGAAGTTTGCTGAATCCCGCAGTATATATTTCCCATTCTGAAGGAGGTATGGGCCTCCTCAAAACTGATTACATATATAGATTTGCAATTGTAGGACTGCATACATATTTGCTGACCTCACAAGATTCAAACATAGTGAAAATTTTAAAACATGGGGAGAATAAGTCTAAGATGACTCCTCTGCTTAGTTTAGCAGAGGCATATTGATGTCAAGCAGGAATGGAAATCAAACCAGAAGTAGATAAAAAGCAGGCATCAAATGAATGTACCAAAAACAAACAAACAAACAAATATAAGGTGAAGGATCAGATGAAAAGGCAAGAAATGTGGAAAATGCATAAATATAGCTGCAAGTATAGAAAACTCTTGGAAAATCCTCATGTTAATCAGGACCAAATGCAGGAATAGTTAAGGAGAGCTGAGTTTAAACCAAAAGGCAAAAAGTTAATATTGCCAGCCCAAGATAGTGAACCATGTACATGGATTCTGATGAAGTTCGTTGGTACGAACGAAACCTAGGTAAATAAAGGAGCTCTTTTTATGCTGGCGGTGTGCTTTTTGTGAAGAAATTTCGTATTTTTTGGAATACTGGAAGTAGTGTTTTCGTTTGTAGATTGCTGATACCATTCTCCTTATTGGCGTTTCACCACCATCTCGCTTCACTTGATTTAATTGTTGGCGTTTGTTTTTGGTACCATGTACATGTTGGTTTACAGAATCCATTTAACATGTGGGAGTAACAAACATATGTAGGTTTTGTAAGACAATGGGAAAAAGTTGCATATGTTGCTGCTGGTTGTGATATACTAATGGCAGAAGAACTGTATACTGAAAGGCATAATAATGTGAGAAGAGTGTTGCACTGGAGATCATGCAAACATTATAACACTGAAGTAGCTGAAAAATACTGGAAAATTATAGAAAATAATGAAGTTTGTATCACATGGGATCACCCATTACCAACAGTTCAAAAAATAGATGTGAGAAAACCAGATATACTAGTCCATGAAAAGAAGACACAAATAACATTGATCATTGAAATTGCTATACCCAGAGAATACAGTGTCTTACATACAGTGAGACACAAAGCCATAAAATAACAAGATTTGCAGGCAGAAATGAGGGCAATGTGGAGGAAGGATACCCAGACATTTCCAACAGTAGTAAGAGCAATGGGTCTTATAAAAAATAATTTACCATTGTATTTAGATATGTTACTGATACATGTAACTTCGGTGGTGGTGCTGCGGTAGCGTTGTCACCTCACAGAAAGATGTTGTCCTGTTCGATTCTCAGCTAGAGTGTCTTCTGTGTGGAGACATGCATGAATGGGCATACCTTCGTTGAAGGTTGTGCATCAGGGCTGGCAACTCGCCACGTAAAAATCTACTGCCAATCATTAGTGGACCGGAGTTACGCTGTGGCAACCCCTAACCAGGAAAAGCCAAAAGACACAACTGAGGCATGTAATTTCATATGAACTACAGAAGGATTTGATACCGGGCACATTAAGGGTGCTGCAATGAGCACATTTGTCTAACATCAAAAATTGAAACGATACAAGTTTCATGAACTTTAATCATACTTTGACTTAGGAATGGGGTCCCTTCCCATCATCGTATTAGAAACCCAAAAGACTTTGAGAAATTAAAAAAAGGAAAATAACATTAATGTAATTGTAATTATTAATTCCAATCCATCATAATTGTAATTAATAATTTCAGTCCATGATAGGGAAATAGAGGCTGTTGTTTCTTATATCTGAGCAGTGATATTTTTACAGTGATTTTTATTTAATGACACATAAATGCTTTTACATTATATCTGGATGTTGCAAAGGCGTGCAATAGTAAATGATTGTTATTGTTTATGTTTTGCCAAACTACGTTTATTTAAAATATACAGTACTGTGAAATGCCTTGTATCTAATTATCTCTTTTTTCTCCCTGACCCTTTCTCTTTCTTTTATTTATTTATTTTGTTGGGTGGTTATAATTTATTAAAAACCTGCTGTTTGCATAACTTGCTGTTGAAAATTAATCAGCAGCATAGAGCGGTACACTGACCACTGTGACTCAGCCCAATATACCTCCACAGGTGTCATCACAGACACCCACCACTTCAGGGTCATAACCTGTCAGTGTGTCAGGTATCTCTGCCCCAACTGCTGTTGTTGTGCTACCCTCAGGGGGCAATAGTAGTATTGGTGGTGATTTTGTCACCTAGCAGGGGATGACATGACTGCTGGAGGATACAAAGGAGAGGGGTCTTGGAGCATCTATCAGCAAGGTTGCAAAGGTCCTGTTTTGCATTGCAAAGATGAGGTCATGTCAAGTGCGGACCCTGGGAGCTGCTCCAGGAAAAAGTAATAACAGTTCTGAGGGTGAGGACTAGATTTTCACTGTTCTCAAGCCAGATGTGGGTGAGCCTCTGATATCTCCTGCCTCTGCCCAATCATGGTGTCCCCGAACCTTTTGTCTTCATCACCATACCACTCTGTCTTGCATGTGCTGTATGTGTGTGCATACTTCCTAACCTACCCTACCTACCTGACCCTCTCATTCCTAAGGACCTTTCCAGCATTCCTATCTCTCTTAAAAATGTGCGCCTGTCACACACACACACACACACACACACACACACACACACACACACGCACACACGCACACACGCACACACGCACACGCACACACACACACACACACACACACACACAGACACACACACACACGCACACACAAAATAATTATACCTGATACATAGCTTTCCACTCTGCCTATATGTCATCTTGACACAATTCGGTTCAATTGGCTATGCAACAGTATTCTGCTGTTATCACCCATCACTGATGTGGTGACTTTGCAATGCCATGAAATTGCATGTACAATTGTACATTTATGTGGTGAAGAAGCAGATAGCTGTGGTGCTCTCCCATAACCTTCTTGCAAATTCCTGCATCCTTTCGCCTGTGTCCCACCATCTGCTTTCCAACCCAGTTTTCACCACTGTCCTATACACCCCTTTTCACATGTTTAACATGGTCAAAAACTAGATCCTCACACACAACGCAAATGGCCAGAAATTACTCATAGAAACGCTTTTATTTTATGTCCTTGACATTTGTGTGGAGTTTGGCACAGCACAGTAATGCTGAGTAATAGTGAGCACTGTTTAACTTTTTATTGCAAAGCTGAAAATTTCAATTTAATCTGCAGTGGTCCATTCACTGACTTGCAAATGTGCTTAAATCTTCTGCACTATGGGAATACAAAGTAATGGCAGCCTAAAGGTCTGCCTGTGCTGATCGTGGAAATATGGGTAGAACCTGGCTAGGCTTGTAAGGGCCCTAGGACCATTAGCCTTGTAACTTACTGTGATCCTATGATCCTATGAAAGGTAGTGCTGTGGAACAGGAAGGCACTAGATGTATTAAAGAAGGAGTTCCTCTGTGACATGTTGACATAATTACCCTGTTTGTAGCCTGATATTGTGCATAGTGTCATGAGTTTTATTACAGCTGTATGTCAATTTATTACTTCATGAAATGTTATATTTCTATCATATATTTAACTGCAAACGTATGTATTTCTCTCCATGTAAATCATTCCTTAACAGAATATTGGAATAGTGCAGCAAGACATCATTTTCCAATACATTGCAGCCCCAACAGGGAGACTTATTAAACTGAGCTTATCTTGGTTTGGTATTTTTGTTTTTGTACTGTCTTGCTTCTTATTTGTATCTATAACAATCAGTTTATTGACAGATTAATGATGATTTAATAAGTAAGACTAAAATAACATACAGATGTTCCTACACGTCCCAGATAACATCTTGTTGCAATTCCTCTCTGTATCTCTCTCTATCTCTCTTTGTTCATCCTGTCTGCTTCATTAAGTTGTCAGTGAACTCCAATAGTGTTATTTTAATGTTGCAAAACAGCAATTCCTTTGTGACATGAAGAGCTAATGCTCACACATGTAGAAAGATTTTTGAATAATCAAAGGTTCTAATCTAGCCATTTGCTACATGTTATGAGTGTTTTGGTACACTAAGTTATGTGTACCTGTTGGATACATATTGTTGTGAGTCACTGGTATCCTTCTTCTGTCTCAGTCTACTTTGTCTCTGCCTCAGTGTCACCCTGCTGATGTACCTTCTCCCTTCTGTATCATTAATCATCTACCTCTGCATTTGTGCAGTTGGGCAATAAATACAACTAAGGCTAAATGGAAGTGCACAGCTTATGGCAATATCTTGGGATTTGATTGCTTTCATCTACATTACTCTGTTGAACCTCTTGCCATTGCGCTAAGCTATGTTTATTCAGTTTAATGTAATTTTGAGCAAGATGAAGAGTTGGATGTACAGATTACATCAGTCAATAGGGTAATAAAGATGAATACATACATTTGCATTTCCTGAAATCTGCTGTGAAATAATAACTAACATAATTATATTATGACTTTCTACATCTTGTGCTAAGATAATACTCAGGTATCTAGGTATGCTGTAAATGTTTGAATACACATGGATGAAAAAAATGTTTCATGATGCTTTGTCTGACTACTGGGGCTGTAAATGTTGCCGAAACCTTTACCTTACTGAGGAAGGCTTGACATTAATGCCGAAACCGGTCTGTTTGTGATAACTTTATATTAAAAGTTATATAGTTTTTTACACCTTGGTGCTGGCTATTTTGTTATTGCATTAAACCTTTACCTAACACATCATTACCTTGCTGCTACATTAATTTCCAGATGATTGCAAATTAGGAGCTGTCATTGAATCTCACACTGACACAAATGTTCTACAGGAGGGGCACAGAGGCTCCTCACTAAAAGAATACAGGGCATAAGTAATATGTCCTATGCAAACTGCCTCAAGGCCCTATCCCTGTATTTTGCATTCTACAGGCTTTTGAGGTGAGATCTATGCCTGGCATACAGGACATTGTCAGACTCCACTCTGATGGACCTCTTGCATATCCATAAAGTAGACAGTACCAGAATTACCCATTCTAAAGACTTAATCCTTGCCTGTGATATGAATAGGACCTGCTGGAAAGATAGGTATGTATCCCAGAACTACCCTATCTATGGAACAGGCTCCCCATCCATGTGAAGCAGAGTTCCTCCCTAACCCAATTCAAATGCAACTTGGACAATTAAATGGGAAAATAGAAATTCATCCCTGGTTTGGCACCTATGTCTCTAATGCAAACAGGTAATCTGTAAATGGTTCATCTCCCAGGCCCATGCTTACACTTATCAAGGGTATCAGAACTTGTCAGAGATTTGCGCTGCATGGCTAGCCTTAAAAAGGCCCTTGTGTTTGTTAGCTTGGTAAACACCTATGAACCTGTGTGCATGCTACCTATCATGAAGCCTGTCTTATACAGATCTTTGCACAGAAATCAGTACAGAAAAACATAAATTACTGCTAATTACCATTTTAAGTTCAATACTTCAAGATATAGTTACCATGTGCTAATACTTTCAGCAACACAAATCAGCTTAGCGGTGTTACGCTTTAAGAGCACAATAAAGATAGAGAAAATCAAAGAATTACACTTTTCTGTTGCACAACATTTGTATGTTTTCATTACTGCTGACAGCAGGCGATCTTGATTTCAGAATGATATTGCAATGTGTAACCAGCTGGGTTAAGCTATTCTCACAGAATCCATCTCTGTCATTATGCAGTGCACTGTCCTATGTATGACTTGCATGTTTGTCTTGTCAATCCACATACTGCAAGTATGAGACAATACAAGAGTGAAATCATCCTTTCATGAAGTCATAGAAATGTCTGATTGATAATCCAGTGGAGTGCAGCAGTCAATGGGTATGTGATACCATTATGTGAAACATGTTTATGTCCCTCACAATAACACAATGTACAATAAAAACAGTATCTACATTTCATTAAAAACCTATATCATTACATGCGGCAATCACAGTGATATTTCATTGTCCTTTGCACATGCATGCATTTATTGCACAACCTGTGATGCACAGTACCATCTCTTCATAACATTGATTTTTACAAATATTCCAATCTCCAATTTCATATAGGTATTATTCATCTTCTTTTGTCATGTGTATGACTAGTACAGTGGTCTCTACATTGTGTAACCTAGATAAGTAGGTGGTTTAATGTCCAACATGGAAGATGTGTGTGTGTGTGTGTGTGTGTGTGTGTGTGTGTGTGTGTGTGTGTGTGTGTGTGTGTGTGTGTGTGTGTGTGTATGTGTGTGACTGTGTGCAGCACTTGGTGCTCTTTCCAATTCTCCTGATAATAATTCATTTAACTGTTTTCACAGCTCTCTTATCCCAATTTGTATTCACAACTCCCTTATTCCAGTTTTCACAGTAACATCCTGTATGAGACACACTGATGAGGTCATCCTGACCAAAGTGCACTGTCCCCTTAAGAGTCAGAATTTTCCTGCAGTGCTTGCAACTAGTACATTGCTCTTCAAATAGTGCAGCCTAGATAGGTAGGAGACTTAATGCCCATCATGAAAGACGTGTGTGTGTGTGTGTGTGTGTGTGTGTGTGTGTGTGTGTGTGTGTGTGTGTGTGTGTGTGTGTGTGTGTGTGTGTGTAAAATTGTAAAATACTTGGTGCTGTATACACTGTTGCTTAGAATAATACATTTAAATGCTCTCATATCTACATTATCTCAATTTTTATAGAAACATCCTGTATGATTCATAATAATGAGGTCATCTTGACAAAAGTGCATTCTCTTCCCGTAATAGTCAGACTTCTCCTGTTGTGCATGTGACTAGTTCAGTGCTCTCTATACTGTGTAACTAAATAGGTAGAAGGCTCAATACCCACACTGGAAGACTTGTGTGTGTGTGTGTGTGTGTGTGTGTGTGTGTGTGTGTGTGTGTGTGTGTGTGTGTGATGGTTGTTGCTGCCTCTGCTTCCAAGAAGAATACATTTAAATGTGCACACTACAGCAATTTTTGCAGAATCATCCTTTATGAAACACACTGATCAGGTCATTCTAACAAAGGTGCACTCACTCCCCTTAGTAGTCACATATCTTCTGTGATGCTTGTGAGTAGTACAGTGCTCTCTAAATTGTGTAATTTGATAGGTAGGATGTTTGATACCCACCATGGAAGATGTGTGTGTGTGTGTGTGTGTGTGTGTGTGTGTGTGTGTGTGTGTGTGTGTGTGTGTGTGTGTGTGTGTGTGTGTGTGTCTTCCTCTGAAGATAATTTAAACGCACACACAGACTTCCTTTATATCAATTTTTATGGACATATCCCATAGGAAACACATTGATCAGCTCTTCCTAACAGAAGTGCCCTGTCCACCCTTAAGTGTCAGACTTTTCCTGTGGAGCTTGCAACTAGCATGGAACTCTCTAGATTGTGCAACTATATAACTTGCAGGTTTCATGCCCACCATGGAAACTTACAATATGTTTGTGTGTGTACATGTGTAATGCTGGTTGCAGTCTCCACTTCTCCTGAATATACTGTATTTAAATGTGCACACAGACCCCTTATACCAATTTTTATGGAAACTTCCTGTATGAAACACAATGATCAGGTCATCCTGACAAAATACACTATCTCCCCTTAAGACTCAGGCCTCTCCTGTGACAATTGCAATTGGTTCATTGCTGTCAAGATTATATAATTAAGTAATAGGTTCAATGCACAACATGCAAGATGTGTGTGTGTGTGTGTGTGTGTGTGTGTGTGTGTGTGTGTGTGTGTGTGTGTGTGTGTGTGTGTGTGTGTGTGTGTGTGTGTGAGGGTGTTTCCAGTTAGATGAACATGGGCTCAATCAATCTCTTCTCTGGTATGTACCTTAAAATGATAGATGAGTACACCATCCTCTAAGCCTACCTTTCATACCCACAATTCCTTTGCAACATAAGGGTGTAGCTATGCATTCTGTTTGTGCTGTAATGATTACAATTTTCAATGAATTATGTAAAGGCATTGTTGCTTTATTAAACCACCCTATGTCCACAAATTTATAAATTAGTGCTTCAAATAATGGTGTCATGGGTTGAAAAATATCCATGTAATATTTTAATAGGGAAAGTGGTGCAAACGTTTGTTAAGTGGGGTGGGGGAAGAATATTTCCATTCTTTAAATGGCAGGTATTTTGTGTGGCATCAGTAAGACCATGTGATTGCAATATTATATCGTTTGCCTACACCCCTGGTTGAACACACTGATGAGGTCATTGTTTTGCAAGTGAACTGAAGCTATTTAAATATCAGACCTCTACTATGGTGCCTGCGTTTCTTACACTATTCTCTAAAATGTGTAACTAGATAGGTAGGATTTTCAAGTACAGCAGTCCTTAACTTCTACGAGTGTGACTAGCAATGGAGTCATGAATGTTTTCACACATTTGTAGTGACAACTTTTACAACTCCTAATTGGCTACAAAAATAATGTTACCAGATACGTCTCCTTGGCAATGCACTGAGGATGTCATCCCTTCAAATATGCTGTATGTCTCAACTGCAGTCATTATCCTCCTGTGGCAATGGCTGCTAATGAGCTATATAGATGGTGTAAGTAGGAAGGTGGTTTCAGTTCATCACTGCTTCAACAGTGTGACAGTTACTACTGTCACATGCCATTGACCACCTCACAACCACTTTTATGTAACCTTCTAAGAGATTGCATTACAGTGGTACTCAGTTGCACTATCAAATCCTAACATCATCAGGGAAAATAGGTTTTTGGCCACACAATGATTGCATAATGCTGCCATAACTGCAGTATGTCAGATTTGGAGTATGCAATCTCCTGTGTTATTTTATGACTTTGATAGTGTGTTTTGCACATTGTGTAACTACATATGTAAGATGTTTGTCTGGCTGTGACTGTGTCTTTAATTCTCATACTGTGTATACTATTTTGCAAATACACATATGATGTGTAGCTGTACAGTGTTATTGTAAACTTTGAACATTGTTTACCATATGTTGTTTCTTTCGGCTTTTCCCGGTTAGGGGTCGCCACAGCGGAACTCTGGTCCGCTAATGATTGGCAGTAGATTTCCACGGTGCCGAGTTGCCAGCTCGACGCCCTTCCTTCAACGAAGGCACACCCATTCACGCATGTTTTTTAGCATGCCACTCGACTCACGGGGAGGACATGCAGTCTCCACACAGAAGGCACTCCCCGCACACTAGCTGAGAATCGAACGGGAGAATCTCTTGCTGTGAGGCAACAACGCTACTGCTGCACCACCACAGATTCATCCAGCAAATAAACAGCAGTGATGTCATCCATTTGACTGTGCACTGTCTCAATTGTACCTCAGCATAGTCATGTGGTGCTTGCAATTCAGGCAATGATGTTTAGTTTGTGATTTTGTGTACTTATTTGAAATTCATCCATTACTGCTCAGACTATATTATGTTAGTGTTATTGTGACTGTACATGTCACTAACACTGTTGGCAAGCAGATTTGCCTTGTGTGTGTGTGTGTATATATATATATATATATATATATATATATATATATATATATATATATAGATATATATATATATATATATCGATTTTGATCCCTCTTATTAAAAGCTAGGACAATTTTTCACACAGTAATGATTTTATTCAGAGTAATACTGATATTGGATTTCATATTACTTGCATAACATATGCAAGACGTGTTATCTTCTGGTATGAAAGAATGAGACAACATGTCTGTTGTTGGACACATATCCCTTGCAGAAATAACATGATATAATGCCTTCACTTAACCACATATGTCACAATTGTATTGACATTTCTACCATGATACATTCAGCCTGTAAAATATCATGTATTATCTGCTGTCAAATGCACAAGTTCAACATTCCCATTCAGTGTCAGTTACATTTACTGTAGTGCATGAATGGCATGTACCGCAGTTATAATGTGTCCATTTCCCAGTGTGAGAGTCCACTACCATCCCTTTCATCTCAGAGATTGCTTACTATGCATGCATCTGATGTAATAAGTTAACATTGGTGGGTTGTTGTGCTAGTTGTAAGACTTCCACTGTGGTGCTCATAGTTCATCCAGACGTTATTAGCCAGTAACATTGCACCACTTACTGTTTAATTACGAAAGGGGAAACTTTACATGAATATACTGATGTTGCATAAACATCATTCTGTCTAGTTATTCATATCCATCACAGGTTGTTATTCTATGGCATTGACATTTTTATTTGGGGCATATCATGCTGTGAGTGCTTCTTTTTCCCATGCATTAGTAGTGGCTTTTATAGCACACCTACACAGATAGACTGGTATTTAAATCTGGGACTGTGTGTGTCCTTCAGGATGGAAACAGGTTCCTGGTCAAGGAAGCAGTCATATTGTAATGCTCAGTGTTGTGTGTGTGGACAGTAAGATAAGTAGCTCCTTTCCAGAATTTTGAATAAAGAAGATTGTTCATATTATATTCATGCCTCCTTTGTTAAGACATACATTCAATTCAATTATTTGTGATAGTCTCCAATGTGTCCATTCCCAGTGTGAGAGTCCACTACCATCCCTTTCATCTCAGAGATTGCTTACTATGCATGCATCTGATGTAATAAGTTAACATCGGTGGGTTGTTGTGCTAGTTGTAAGACTTCCACTGTGGTGCTCATAGTTCATCCAGATGTTATTAGCCAGTAACATTGCACCACTTACTGTTTAATTCCGAAAGGGGAAACTTTACATGAATATACTGATGTTGCATAAACATCATTCTGTCTAGTTGTTATGACATACATTCAATTCAATTATTTGTGATAGTCTCCACAACTATTTAATGTGGCACATGCAGACAATACAAGAGTCTGGAATGAGCCATGTATAACAGGCAGAGGTTTGAATCTGTTTACATCAGTCTGTCTGTCAGACAAATGTGTTAGACAGCAGTGGCTTATACACACTCAAAGGGCCACCTTTTTTGGGTCTATATTATATCATCGAATGCTTAAAAAAGCGAACGCTGATTGATCGACCTAATTTAAGCGAAAGCTTACAATCTTGAACTGTCAGATCAGCGATTTTTTTCCCAGGAAAAAAAATCGCTGATCCAAAACACATACACACAACACAAGCACACCAAACAAACAGAAATCCAAACACATACACCTAAAATCTGATACCTAACCCTACACTAAACTATGTACATACCACTAACTACCCACTTACCTTAACCCAAACCCTAACCCTAAGGTCCGTCACTATCGCGCACTCACCTCACTTGCTCCCTAACCCTAACTCACTTAAATTCACCCTAACCCTCATGTCCACTCAATCGCACACACACTTAACCCGAGCCCTAACTCACCTAAATCACCCTAGCACTCACATCCACACAATCGCAGACTTACCTGAATCCAACCGGTAACTTTCCACCATAAAACTGAAAATACTGAAGCAACAGAACTGGAGAACCGAATTCTTTTCCTAGGAAAAAATTTGAGTTTCTGCTGCTTCGATATTTTGCAGTTTCATGAAAATAAGTTTGATCAATCAGCGTTCGCTTTTTTAAGTGTTCGAGGATATAATATAGACCCCCCTTTTCAGGTATTTTCCTACCAGGTAGAGTATCAGTACACCTTTTATGGTATGATAGTGCTGTAATCCCTTCAAAGATGTTCTTACTTACATGACCAGTATGTGTATGTCTGTGGTGACCATGTTTGATCTGCATCTCTCTGATATCTGTTCTGGCATGTGTTCGAAAATACCATGATACAGATGTTTCTGTCATTCATTGCTCATATGCATTACCTCTTCACAAGATAATTACACTCTGTACTGTATGTCTTCTTTTGGACATGTCTTTAATACTGCAATTGCTTTCTTCACAATATACAGCTTAATGGCAGATGAATGATTCCAAAAAACATCTTGCAGTATGGCATGCCATGAGACCATCAGGAAATGTGACTGGTCCTCTGTTACAATGCTTTCTATTGCGTTGCTGCTGTTGAATTACTATTATGTTACTGTTACCTGTAATTGTATGTGAGCTTGACCAGTATTATCACTATGTCAGACATGTTTGCAAACCAGCAATGACAAAACTGGACTCCTGACATGTCATCCACACTGTCTTGTCATTTGTCATTTAAGTATGGCATTTATAATTAGACTGGCATGTTGCATTTACACAATACAACACTTGCTTGTGTATTACATACTCATAGGTGATGGACACTTTTCTTACTGGTGCCACTGTCATTTCTTTGCAAAACATGTCTATTTCTGATTTACCTGACATTACACCTGTAAGGTCCTTTTGTTCTTGTGTGTACATGGTGAGAGGAATAATAGAGCGGTTCTGTTAGCTTGCATACATAAATTCCCTGTATATACATCTTATACACAATAACTACATTCGATGACTTCATGCCTTAAAGTATATTCTGCCCTTGCTAACTGTTATCTCAAGTAAGCACTTAATTAACATGCATGTTACGTTTTCACTCCCCTTTGTTACACTGCAGCTTTATGTCCCTATAACATTCTTTATTAGCATGTCCATTTTTTTGTGTGCATAATTGCAGGATTGTAATTTGACATTAAATATTATAACAATATTGCAAGATTTATGTCTGAAATTGATCTTATACACTTTCTTCGCAATTGCATGTGGGATACAAGTACACTTTTAACATTTCCCCTCTTCAACATTACTTATTCATTATAACACTGTGTAGTGTACCACTTCCCCTCATTTTGTACTGTTTATCTGTACTTGTCCTTAATATGTCTGGGCTACAGTGCATGCTCATATCTGAGCATTGCCTATATGCAAACCATTTTGCTTACATTCTGTGCTCGAGTTTGCAAGCACCTTTCCATGGCCACTAATACTAATGTGGTCATGAAAAGGTGCTTGGAAATGTGCAGGCATGATGAACAGCATGCATATTTGATTAGCATGCCACTCATCTCACAAACATACTTGCATTGAGTAGGCATAGCGCGGCGAGTACACGATTGTTAATGCATTGCAGGGTTGATCTTCATCTGTGTCTCCTAGACTACTATGTATACTGGGTGACTGATAACTTAATATTACAAAATGAGCTATGTCCCATTATGTTAATATATTCAGTCACATACCTACTCATACATGACACAAAGTACAGAGAAGTATGTGTTTAGTGGATGTAAATAGCTACACTTAATTGCACTTTTCATGTAGTGGTATATAAGGGTAGTAACAGTTTTGCAAATATGAACTGCAAAGGATTTGCTTGCAGCAAAGTTTGCATCTTTGAAAGGTGATGGTAAGTATTCTTTTCCACCCTCCTCTGGCATTGCACATTACAGCAATATTTTCATTCAGCACATTTTATATTCACTTATGTGCACAGTTAATTGTGTGCATATCAACCTTGTATGTTCTTGTTACAGGGAAACCAGTCCTTTCAAATACTAGCATATATATCTTTGTACAACTTTAATATTAACAACACCCTAAATAAGGCTGATCTTCTGTCAAGGAGAAAACTAAGGGATTAAAGAAAGCATATACAATAAACATTTTAGAAGAAGAAGAAGACAGTAAATACTGTTACTTTACTGCTAGCAAGCGCACGCTTCATCATTGAAACAGTTTCACTTGTGACAGAAGGTAATGATTGTGAGTCACACAGGAAAAAGGCAAGAAATGGAAATAATTTCACTGGAAAATATACAGTTTCTGCCAAAAAACTGCTCAGCCATTTCCTCAAAATATTGCTCCCAAAACAGGTCTCAATGAATTAATGATATCCTGACTAGTTTTATGAGCACTGAAGTAATAAGATATTAGTCTCTGTATACTTTCTATATTCATAATTTTCATAATAAGATGTTAGTCTCAGTATATTTTCTATATTCATAATTTTCATAATAAGATGTTAGTCTCAGTATATTTTCTATATTCATAATTTTCATAATAAGATGTTAGTCTCAGTATATTTTCTATATTCATAATTTTCATAATAAGATGTTAGTCTCAGTATATTTTCTATATTCATAATTTTCATAATAAGATGTTAGTCTCAGTATATTTTCTATATTCATAATTTTCATAATAAGATGTTAGTCAGTATATTTTCTATATTCATAATTTTCATAATAAGATGTTAGTCTCAGTATATTTTCTATATTCATAATTTTCATAATAAGATGTTAGTCTCAGTATATTTTCAGGCAGACATTCTTCTTTTCTTTTATTAATTTCCCATGAGTAGAGTGCTGCTGCTCCTGGCTATACATGCATTTCATTACACGCAAATGTATGTGAGCTTATACTGTATAGTCAAATTATATCAAAGGTGTATGTTTTTTTTTTTTTTTGTCTTGTTGAGCTATAAAGTCTGAATTTTCTGCGCAATGGATATTATGCTAATCTGCTGCAGCTACATGCTAGGAAAAACATGAAAGCTTGAGTCTGGTGTTGAAGATTCTCTAACGGGATTTAACTGCATGTGACCCTAGAACACTGAGTACTACCAGATCTAAGGACTGATAGATAAATGATTCATTTCCTAGTCTTCCAGAGCTGTCCTCATAGCACCCTAGTGATTCAGAATGAACTACTAGTTATTCCCTACATTAGCTTCTGCGTATTCATTCATTCTAGGCTGCTATATATAAAGTTTATTTTTAAAGTTTTTTTTTTTTGCACCAAATACATCCATTGGTTTGTGTATGCATTTGCAGCAAGCTTAGGGTTTAATTCTGTTGCAACTAATTTGTCCTAGCATCATCTGCATTTTTTTCTGGACACCAAATAACTCCTTCACTTTGTATATATAATCTATCACTATTGTTTCACATATACTAACTACCTGACAGTTGTTTGGGTACTTAATTTATTGCTTAGCATATTCACTTTGCCCACATACAAACTGCGTAGAACCAAAAGCAAAACAGGAACAGCACATAGCTTAACCAGGTTAAGGAAAAATACAGGATAAAATCAAACAAAGAATCCAAAGCCAGGAAACGTGGGGCTGAGTTAAAACAGAAGCACCTTATTCCAAACCAACTCACAAAGATTTCATGATACTCCCTTCATTAGTGAGTATCAATGAATTAAAACAAGCATTTAAATACTCAATTACTATCACATGACAGTCTAATCAAACCTAAAATAAGGGCTAAAGCTTTATAAAGTTATATAACAATACAATAATATCTATATAAAATATACATATAAAAAACTTGTTCATATGTATAAAAAACCTGTTTTGCGTATATGTACTAAAAGTATGTACTAAAACTATATGTATTAAAATATATGTAAAATTACAGACCAACTCATTTAATAACATTGGTGTCTTTCTCAAAATGGGTTTCATATTGACAGCTGTGGTCAGACCTGGTGGGTGGTGTGCTTGCAAAAGTGTTATCCAGGAATAGTCACTTATTTCTAATTCATTATTTAAATTACCACCCCTTTTATTCACATACTTCACATCTATGGCTTTAAATGTAAATCTATGTTTAGGTCCACTTTCTCTTATATGTTTTCCTAGGGTATTACTACTCTCCTCTCTATGTATCTATAATAGTGTTGGCTAATAATGTATTTATGTTTAATGATCATGTCTTCTTGCAGAAAAATGGTGTGGCCATGGGTACTCACATGGCCAACACATATGCTAATGTTGTTATATCTAAATGGGAAAAACAATATGTATATAATACTTCAAATACTTTGTGTAATAAGGTGCTGTTTCTTAGATGATTTGTTGATGATGTATTTTTGATATGGGCCTGAAGTGGTGATGAACTTGAAATATTTGTTAATTACTTAAATAACACTCCCGATTTTTTACAGTTTACAATGCAATTCTCTCTTAACAGTTTTAATTTGGATGTATGCTTAACTAAATGTGAAGGTCATATTACAACATTAATTCACAGGAAGGAGGTTCACACTGACCGCTATGTTTATAGCAGACATGCTACACATACTTTTAGGGTAGTGGTTAAGGGACAAATGCTGAGGGTCAGTCAGCTGAACACTGAAGAATGCTTCCTCTCAGAATTAGATAGGATGACCATCTAATGTAAACAATGTGGCTATAGTGATACGATTTTACAACAAATATCTCATGAGGTTATATCTAAATGTACAAGTGGTGCAAAACCTCATTTTGCTGAACCACGTCAATGTAATAATAGTAATCAGAATTATACTAATAATAGATGTATGAGATATGTGACAACATATAATAGAAGATCTAATGGTATAAAAAATATCATTACTAAGAAAAGAGATATTTTGAGAAGTATGCCTGAAGTTTTACAGTTAGTGGGAAGTATTCCAAGTTTCTTTTATTGAACGTGTTTGAATCTTAAACAGAGACTATGCTATAAAGATCTTCATAGTCATAGAACAGAATTAAGTATAAAACATGGAACATTCCCCTGTTATAACTGTAAATGTTGTGATGATATTGTAACTGATATGGAATTTATGCATCCAAATACAGGTAAGAAATATATATTTAAATGCTTTGCCACTTGCAGCACCATTGCCATTGTGTATATGGCATGTTGCAAGGTATGTATGTCATTTTATATGGGGAAATGCACTAGAAAGTTAGAAGATAGGAGCATTGAATACAAGTCAGCAATAAGTAGAGAGGTGATCAGTAATGCCCTAGGAAGGCATATAAGAGAGAGAGGACCTAATCATAGATTTACCTTTAGAGACATAGATGTGAAGTATCTGAATAAAAGGGGTAGTGATTTAAAAAAAGAATTAGAAATAAGTGAATATTCATGGATGACACTTTTGCAAGCAGACCACCCACCAGGTCTGAACACAGTGGTCAGTGTGAAACCCATTTTGAGAAAGATACAAATGTTATTAAATTAATTGTAATTTTACATATATTTTTAGTACATATATTTTTAGTACATACATTTAGTACATATATGCATAAACAGTTTTTGTATGCATATGAACAAGTTTTTATACATATATTTTATATAAATATTATTGTATTTTTATATACTTTATTAAGCTTTAGCCCTCCTTTTAGGTTTGATTGGACTGTGTCATGTGATAGTAATTGAGTATTTAAATGCTTGTCTTAATTCATGTGATATACACTGATGAAGGGAGTATCCTGGAAGCTTTGTGAGTTGGTTTGGAATAAAGTGCTTCTATTTTAACTCAACCCCACATTTTTGGGCTTTGGATTCTTTGTTTGGTCACATACAAACTGCGACAGTGTCCAGGCATACTTGTTGTTATTTATATGAATCTGATGGGGCATTTTTGGCTGTAATGTGAATTAAAATCATTCTCTCTTGCATAGACAGGTATAATACAGTGTATAGGTTATTAAGGTTTGAATGAGAAAGTCACCTTTTGGATTCATAGCCCTTTCCTTTCTGTAAGCTGAAAAGCCATTTCTTATTGGCACTGCCTTAACTGTAGCAATCTGGCAGTAAATATATATATATATATAGATATATATATATATATATATATATATATATATATATATATATATATATATATATATATATCAGAAATACAATAAAATATGCTAAAAAAAACAACCAACAAACCGTGGAACAAAAGACACTACTGCAATGGTGAGGAAACTAGTATAAAATCAAAAAAAAATTTAATGCAAAAGAAACTTTAAAAAGGATAAGCACTTTCATCCAGACCAATATGTGAACTTTATCAGATAAAGCTATACTATTTGTAATTCCTTAAATAGTTGATTCTTCCCTCCCCCAATTAGAAAGAAATGTAATTTCCTCTACTCAATAAAAAACATTGTTCTGTATGTCATGTTGTTGTTGTCTTTCAGCTTTTCCCAGTTAGGAGTCGCCACAGTGGAACTCCGGTCTGCTAATGATTGGCAGTAGATTTGCACGAATGCCAAGGTGCCAGCTTGACGTTCAAACTTCAGTGAAGGCACGCCCATTTACGCATGTCTTTCAAACGCCCACCCAACCGCAGAGAGGACATGCAGACTCCACACAGAAGGCACTTCCCGCACTCCAGCCGAGAATTGAACGGGAAGACCTCTTGCTGTGAGGCAACAATGCTACCGCTGCACCACCATATACATTTGAAAATTTTATGAAATATGTTAATAACAAAACAATTTTTTTTTAATTTTAAATTTTTAAAATCCGAATTAAGCAAAAAGGCAATGACATTCACTCTCATCTGATTAAAGCCATTAATTTCAAAAATCTCCGAATGGACAAATAATCATTGATTTCCTGCCAATGAATAGTGTCCAATAGGATTTGTCACATCAGTTCCTTTCTCTCCAAATACAACATCCAAGGCCTGTCCCTATTGCTTATTTACACACTATCAATGGCCATAAATTTAAAGACTGGTTCCCAAACTGCTGGACATGTCTTACTAGAGTGTTATTACGGTTATTCTTCCTGATACAGTAGACACGTTAATAAACTCACTCACGTAATTTAGTTTCAGTATTGCCCATGTTAATACATGGGCATCCTTCCCACAGTGCAATATATATACTACCAATCTGGATTTAGAATTACGTTTTCCATGTATTTTATATACTTTTCATCTATTTTAATCAAGCTCCCTGGTACCATAAATTTACAGTGTGGACAAAACCCACATTTCCTCATACCTAACGCATTATTAGTTACTGTTATTTGGGACAATGAAAAAGTCTTGCGACTTTCCAAAAGGTTTTTAAAGTTACTATCCTTTCTGTAAACAATCTATGATCTTTCTCCTATTTTATTCGCAACCATAATGTCCTCTTTCAAGATTTCCCAATTCTTGTAGAGAATTTCTCTAATTTCTTTTTAATTCATCCCAAAGGTGGTTATAAACATGGGTCCTCCCATCTTAGTCCTTAAATTAACATTGGTCACATTATCAACTAGAAATATATCCACTAGTGGGCTAATAGAAATATCCTGGGGGGGGGGGTTCTTCCTTTCTCCAATGATTTTATTCAAAATGGGCCTAAAAATCCCATCACCTCTCTTATAGGTTCATATGTTCATAGGTTGGTACTAGGCTATCAGCCCTAGGGCCTATACAAGCCTAGCCATAACAATTCCCTGGATATTTCTTCCCACAATATTTACTTCCGTGGACCCCTGTCTAGCAGGGTGACTGACGTGATCCCTGGGGTGAATTTCCTATCTCCCATCCAGTCGTCAAGGTTCCTTTTGAAGAGGGCCAAGTCGGTGCTCTGCTTGACATGTATGGGCAGTCTATTCCAGAGTATGGTGAGTCTCTGGGTCAGGAATCTATCCCTCCAGCATGTTTTGTTCATTGTGATGACAAGGTTTAGATCCCTGGAGTGTGTGGCTCTGAGGGATTGGGTGACAATTGACCAGTTCATTCAATAATTGCAGGGGATATCCTCTCTTGAGAAAAATGCTCACAAGCTTATTTATTTCATCAAAGAAGTCCACTTTTAGGTTACCATTTGTGTTGTTCTCATTAATTGGCCTTTTACAACAGATCTCTTCTGATGTGGTGGGTGTGAGCTTATATCATGTAAAAATGAATTAGAATACGTATATTTTCTGTAAATTCTAGATGTATAAGCTCTATATGTGGAATTCTTTTCCAAAAGTACATCCAGGTAGGACAGTCTTTCAAAATTAGTTTCATGCATGAAAACCAAAAAAGTTGGTGGTGTTATTAATATACTCAAGAAATTTATCAATGCCAGCCTCCTGCCTCTTCCAGATGATAAAAATATCATCCGGGAAATGCACATACAGTTTGAGGCTTGCTGTAGTACAGTGTTTGATTCCCCCAGCCTTTGTCTGCCTACTGTATGACTGAGCAAGTTACATAAGCAGATTGTGCTCTGAGGAAACTGGACTAGACTCCTCAATGGTCTCCAGGACCGCATGCCTAGTAACTACCTATGAAGCTATAAGAATTTAGATTCCATGATTCCAGATCCAGTTGCTAAATATTAGTTTCAGAGCACATACATATTGTATAGAATTCCATTTATTTTAGCTGTGGTTTGCCTTTTTTGTTGTGTACCAGCTTCCATATTAATATAACTGCTTGTTTATTTTGCGTTTTACCAGTCTGTTTTATGTATGTACTGAATGTTGTACAGTCAGTACTTTTCTTATTTGGACAGCTCATTAGTGTCTCAACTAAAACATCAACACAAGGTTATCACTTGAATTTTTTAATCAGTTTTTCATTTTAAGAGAACTCTATTGTAATAGATAATGATGTTCTCAAGAGTATGGATGATACATTACATACTGAATGCCTTTGATTCTATGTATTCCAAACACAGTAGCTTGCCTCCTTCTCAATGGCTCCAAGAAGTACTATTATCTGTCTGCTGGAGATTTAGCCTATGAAAAGGATTTTATTAATCCTACCTGCCAAGCAAAATGTTGTCTAACCGAGTTCAGGACTGCTTTGTTCATTAACTGATTGTAATATTCTTGTTAGAGGTTGTAATTTGCACTAGGCATTTAAAAGTACACCTACATGCTATAGGGAGGTTTTCTTTCTTTTTTTTTCTTTTAGCCATATTATAACCTTACTGGATATACTAGTCGGGTTTCTGTAAATTTCTTTGTGCCACTTTTTTCACATAGTATTTTTTGGTAATAACAAGATAGTTAGTTTACTCTGATTAATCATAAAGCACATTGCATGTTTATAGAAAATGTAAGTGTGAGGGATTTTATAATATCTGAACTGAGGAAAGTGGAACATTTTCTTCTTGGACTACTAATTAAGACAGCTAAGTGCCTTCTCCTCTTTTACTGTTGATTAAGCCAATAGCATGCAATTTTCTTTCTTAATTATTGAGTATAATCTATGTGGCATGTTTAGTCAACCTCCAACTATGCAACATATTGCTATTTTGTTGACCGGCACTTTGACATCTACTACTCTTTTTTTGTAAATAAAACTAATGTGTTAGTGGCATCCAGTTCAAAAATTAATTATTAATGAATTAAAGAGACAGACTGCCTGCATCTATACCTCTGGTCCTCATTCATTGCCAAAAGTAAATTTCACTCAGTATGCCAAAATGTCTGCTATACAATCAAGCTTAGTAAGACTGATACTTAATCTTTCCATTGTGAGAGTTTGGTTTACTATCACTTTGACTAATACGAGTATCAGAAAAGTTCTATCGCTTTAATGCATTGTGACCTTCTGGCACCACATTCATGACCCATGGGAGATTAACCTTTGACCCTGCTTATGTTACTTTATCTCATTCCTGACAAATCCTAAATTTTGATAACTGCTACAATACAGCAGACAAAAATAGTCTACATCAACACTGTAAGCTAAGTGGTATTTTATTTTATTTTCTTCATCTGTTAGTCAGGTATACCCATTAGACCAACAATCAGAAATGGAGATCCCTAAGCTGTGGAACTCACATTGCACTGTTTAAGCTGACAAACTGACAAAATTCATAGCATTCATGACTTAACATTTGCAGACCCAAATAACCCTCCTTGTCTTAGTCCGTCCCATCCCTCACTAGGGGTAATGTTACCTTCACCCCTGAATTCAGCATGGATAAGATTGGCTTATCTTAAGATTGTACCCATTAACTCCAGGCATTATATGCAAGATATTATGATGGTCTCAGAAATCAGGATGATGCCTGAAATCTATCATAGTTAAGTGAAAATACCATGGTCATCAGTCCTTTTACAGAGTCATACATAAAGAAGGAGTGAGAGGATTGTAGTCCTTAAGCTACACCCTCAGCTTTCTTCACTACTCCAAGTAGCTGAAATGAATTCAATATTAATGAAGTGTTAGTACAGTACCACAAATTTTAGATAATCATTAGGGTTTATATTATTGTAGACTATCTTAAACTGGAAGTTCTAAGATAAGATCACTTGTTCACATCAAGACAATACACAAAACACACAAAAAAAAAGAAATATTGCCAGACTCTGTCTGTCACCATCATAAGATTGTTGCCATTTAGAATCATGCTAAAGGCAATGAAAAATACAGATGGCTAAAGTCACTTGACTTGAGACAACTACAAAAAATTTGTCACGCAATCTGCAGGATTGACTGAAAGATGGTAAAACACCTTCTGTGTATTCATACCTCTCTGACTCTGAGCATGAACATTTATAGCATTAGCCTTTAAAAATTATGGCAGAGAATACAACGAGGAACAATTCTTTTATCAATATAAAATCTTTACCTACTAGACCCTCTAGAATTAAAAATAAGGAACCTATATGCATGCTTAGCTTACTAGTATGGGTGTCTTTAGACCCATCAAGTTTTTCAAGAAAATCTGTACATACAGAAAGCCAAGGCTACCTTAGAGATCAACAATCATAGCGTTATGTTAAAATCATAACATTTGTGAAGTATGTGTACACTTATGGTGTCTTTCTCCATTTTAACATAAGAAAGTTTGATTAATAAACTCAAATGCTCCACAAATGCCCATCGGGGTAAAACAAACCTACATTCTGAGATAACTCCTATAGCTAGGAAGGAAATGACTGTCAAGAACAAATTGCCTGTCTCCATCTATATGTGTAAATAACGTGGCAGTGAATGAAGTTAGACTATCCTCCTCAAAAAGCAGCCCTATTGTATATATAGTAAGGATTTTGTATGATAATCAAGATCCTTCTAGCTCCTTTCAGAATTCCTATCAATTAGTCACAAATAGCTGATGATAACAAGTGAGGTTTGGTAACAAACAATTTGTCCCGGAACATCTTCAGAGTGGGGTTAGTTAAATATATTGGTAGGAGTAAAGAGGGTGGGGGGAAATAAGGGTTAAATAGGGAGGAATGATTGGGTGGAAATGAGGTATGGTCAAGGATGGGCTTAAGGGATTTAGGCAAGTGAATCTGGGTAAATAATCACATTTTGGCATGAACTTGCTACAGTGCAGGTTACGTCCATGATGACCCATTGGTAATAAGGGATCAGGTAGGCCTTGGATTAATAATGTGGCCAGGGAGGAAAGTGAGTAGGCTTAATTTATTCTTTCTGCTTTCCTAGCTGGGTAGTATTAAAGCATGGGGGGGGGGTTGAGTATTTTGGGATAGTGAAGTGGGTGCCTTGGTAATGGTATTCTGGGAGGGAGCTTGGTGACAGAACTATATAGTAATGATATACCAGAAAATATATAGACATGCTTAAGAGGTGGGTAAGTCAGCTGGATGATACAGACTTGGTAGGGCTTTATGGGGGGGGGGGGGGTTACTGCTCCCTGTATACACCGGTTGCTGGTGCCTGTGATTCTGGTTTTCTTGTTGGTAGTGTTAGTGTTCTATGGCATTCCCTGTGTTGTGGGCTTTATTGTAGTCATTGGTGATGACAGTGTTCCGTAGCATTCTCTGTGTTGTGGGCTTTAGTGTAGTCATTGGTGGTGATAGTGTTCCGTAGCATTCCCTGTGTTCTGGGTTTTAGTGTAGTCATTGGTGGTGATAGGGTTCCATAGTTTTCCCTGTGTTGTGGGCTTTATTCTCCCAGTATGCAACGTGATTCTGTGTTGTGATGACAGGAATCCATAGCATTCCCTGAGTTGTGTGACTACATCTGAGTCGCAAGTAGTTTTGCGGGCTGTGAGATTTTGTGTTCCTACAGGTTCAACGCATGTGGGGTACTTTTGCGGGCTTTGTGCTCACCTTGTCAACAGTTAATTGTGGGGAGTTTGGATTCTTTATTTGCTTGGCAGCTCTGTCGTGCACTGAGGTGCTGAAGGAGCTGTTCATGGACTTGACATAGCTGCTAGTGGATTGCGTTTATGTGCAGGTAACTATCCAGGCTGTCAACTGTGCTGGTGGCTGGGGGATTGATGAATGAGTCTTTTCTTGGTTGCAGTTTGGCCACACTATAAGCCAAGGAGTTTAGTTTTCCAGGGCTGCGGGTGCCATGATTTAGGGACAGGGCCATAGTGTTGGTGTTTCATTTTGCTCTGCCCTGCATGGCAGAGGTCATGGGACCTAGGCAGTAGAGTGGGTGGGTTGTGATCTGAGTGGTCGCCATCTGGGACTTTTTTTTTTTTTTTTTTTTAAGGTTGGCAGTTGCCTGTTGGTGAAGGTATGATACTTATGTGATTGGTTCCAGACGCAGGGTGCAGAGTTGATCCTTGCCTCTGTTCATCAGAAGTGCTGGCAGGAGAGAGAAAAGAACAAAAAAATAAAGAAAAAAAAGGGAAAAGGGGGGTTGGGGGTTTGCGCACTTTCTTCATTCAGTCGTTCAAAGTTTGGACTTCATGGCGTACAGGAAGTTCAGGTTAAAGCAAGCCTCTTATGCTAGCAACTTCTAAGTTTGTAGGAGCAATGTATAATATTGTCTCTGTTTTGGATTTTCTTCAGATTTTGAGACTTTTGGCAGATCCTGTGTTGTGGTCACCTGATGGGCAGCTTCTGGTGGAGTGCCTGTGTCCGGGGGCAGGCTGCGTACAAGTCTTTGTTGGGTAAGTTGGAGTAGTGTGTTTCTTCTTTGGTGGTTAATGTCAAGAAGGTGGGTTTGTTGGTGAAGTTTTCATGGAGGTTGTTGTGGTCTGGTGGAGGTATGCTTGCTTAGTGATCACAGTAAGTTAAAGTTTCCAAGGAGTGAATAGGGGGGGGACTGCAAAGGGAATAAAGAGTGTGGTTTAAGGTGTAGTCCTGACTTCTTTAGACCAGCAATACTGTAAGAAGGTTTTGCTGTCAGGTGATACTCCTAACTGCTGCATCAGTTTAATGCTCGGTTAGAGTTACCCAAGGGTATTTAGATTGGTTAGATGTTTTTCCTGTAAATATTCAGTGTGTACTATGAACTATGAACCTATGAACCTATTTATGTGGTATTTGTTTAAATGCATTTATTTATGTATAATTAATATAAACCAGCACTAACCTCTTTATTTTCAGAGTAAAGTTTTTGTTCACTCTTCAGATGCCTTGGACGTGTACAGCTTGCCAAAGAACTGTTTGGATTTGCAGCATGTCCAGATTGTCGATACAGTACTGGTTACCTTGAATTGTCAGTCTGTATTACCTGCCCATACAGATGCTCTTAATGTTGAGTTTTAGACAAAGTACAACATAATGATGTCCTTTTGATACAGCCATCATTTATTTTCTGAAATGTATTTAAATGTGCAAGAAATTCCAAAAAAAAAATAGCTTTGGCTACAGCACTGACTATTTCTGTTTCTTGAATGCAAGTGTGACTAACAGCTGAGGAAAGGAACATGTACGTTTCAGCTGTACAGATGTTTGCAGAATGTCCAGAGTTTTGCTTTAGATGTTTGGCTTATTCCTCATGAAGTCTGTGTTTTTCTGGCAGTCATGAAGGGCTGAAGGCATTAAATATGATGAAATAATGACATATATTTGAGTTTCAGAATTCATGTCCTCCATAAAATGTATGCTAACACAAATCCTGTTATTCTAGCAGTGCTCTAAGTTTATAACAGTAACATTTAAAAGCTGTCCATATTTCGGGCCTTTGTCTCTGCATTAATTTAGGCTTTGCCCAGGATTTCTTGTATTAAGAGTTTGAGAGGTATGGCGGGAATGATTAACAGAGCATTTTGAAAAATATTTGGAACTTCGTTCAGGAAAGATTTGGGTAATGCTGGGATGACTAGTTGGCTGCTTTGATCATTTAGTACCCTGTGTGAATACTGCACTTTGAAGGTTTCTACTTCTTAAAAGAATAAGGATGAGGTGATTCAGTATGCTGCTCAGGTTTTCAGGTAATGGTCAGTTAGCAGGTATTTGTGCTATTGCCAGAATGACTGGGTGGGGGGGGGGGGTGACATCAGCGATATTTAAATCATACCTCTCGCAGGCACACAGTGTCCAGACTTTTGCTTCATATCCAGGGCCACTTTTATAGTGGCATTTTGCCGACAGTTAGGGGTTAATCATTGTGATTAGGTTAAAAAATAATGGCATGCATTTGGGTTTCAGTCTGGAGAGCAGGGCAGAGCAAGGTAAGAGCTTTCTTGTGCTTTGTCTCTGTTCTTGGTAGAGATGGCAGGAGTTTGTAACAGCTATAGTGGAGACTTATGGCAACGGGAGGTGAGTGGTCTGTCAGCTTGCTAAGTTTATAAAGAATGATAGGTTAAGCTTTGTTCCTATGTGGGGTCTTTGACCTGCTTTTATTTATAGTCTTGGTCATGCATTTTTCTTGGTGTAATAGAAAAGGATGATTGGCTCGTATTTTACTGTTATCTGCATTAAGTGGACATTGCGGCCTGAGGTGACAAAAGAGACAGATTTTAGCTCATTATCTAGTCGTTTCTTACACATTGGGGTTTTCTATTGCAGTTTAACATAGCTGTCAGAACTCAATGTAGAAGTTAAGGGGGGGGGTTCATGGTGCCAAGGTGTTGCTGCAGAGTTTATAATTATAGGGTTTGGGGAATTGTTTTGTTTCAGTTCTTGTATGGTAAAAAGTCAGGATACTTATTCTGTTTTGTTTTGTTGCAGACTGCAGAGGAATGGAATTTGAGTTGACATTGGTGACCGGAAGTGAGGGAGCTTGAAATCTTATGGAAGCTGTTCCAATGGAGGTCTCAGTTTCAGGAGTGGTGCACAATGAGATCACAGACAGGGGAGTGCATGGCAAGAAGTGGTCCATGCCTTATCAGAAATGCTTTTGGAAGGTAATGGATTCTGCTTGTGGGGATGTTTGATTGCGGGAGTGGTGCGCAGTGGGTTAGCAGGTAATCCTAAGTCTGCTATTGATGGCACAGCAGAGTTGGAGTTTATTGAGGTAGTGTAGGGGCAAGTTGAAGGAGATGCATGTTGGGAAATGGTAATCCTGGGAAGGGGATTTTTAAGGGGAGATTGGGGTTTTCACGGGTGAAGTGGAGTCCAATCATTATAGGATTATGGATACCCTGAGGTCGCTAGTTTTGATCTCTGGAAAGCTAGCTAAATTATAATTCTGATATCTAGAATGGAATGGGTACCAGATTTTAGGGAACTTTGAGGAACATGACTTTTTATGACATGGGTGAGGGACGTTGCTCAAGGTGAGGTATACTTGAGAGGTATGGGCAGGGAGGTAATTTAAAGTTTCAGCATCTTAGATTTCTTTGCAGTTTAATGTCATGCCATTTGCAGATCAAAGTAGCAAATTGCAGGGGTTGCCAAGGTGGCATTTTTAGATGAATATGACTTTATGTTTAAACTGTTACTTGGATTAGAGTAATTGCATGGGGATTTTATTGTATTACTCATTTATGGAAATGTTCTTAGGATCATTGGAGTAGGAGTTAACTGGGCCCATACATTGTTTATAGGTTGTATAGAAATCATTACTTGACTCCTGTAAATGTTGGTATTGAAATTATCCTTCATATATAGTGTCTACAGTTAATATGGTAAGTACGCAGTTAGGCATGTTAAATTTGAGGAGCTTTTGAGATGCATTTACCGTTATCTATTCAGGATACTGTGTTAGTAGCGGGACCATGATCTGGTGATAGGAAGCTGATATGGTTCATAGGGCTTGGTAAGTATTGGTAATGTTTCATACTAGGTAGGGTTTAGATGGGAGTACTACAAGGACCATTTCAATTATAGGTTCATAGGTTTATACTAGGCTATCTGCCCTAAGGCATTTATAAGCCTAGCCCAAATTTTTGTGGCTTATGCCACCCCTTATATGAAAAAATACTGTGCCCATTAGTTTGTTGTGCCTCTGTCCAGCAGTGACACAGAGATGATTCCCGGGATAAACCTACGATCTCCCATCCACAGGTCAAGATTTCTCTTGAACAGAGCTAGCGAGGTGCTCTGCCTCACATGGATCGGGATTTTATTCCACAGTATAGGGAGTCTCTGAGTGATAAATCTATCCCTCCAGCATGTCCTATTTATATCCGTGCTAAGGTTTAAGTCACTTGCTCTAGTGGTTTTGGTGGATTTGGATTTTTTGAGGTGGAGCATGTCCATTAATTCCGGGTTGGACATGGCCTTGTATGTCAGGCACATGTCACCTCTGAGCAGATGGTATGCAACTGAATAGAGCTGGAGTTTCTTCAATCTGGCAGCATATGACAGATTTTGGAGTCCCTTTATCCTTTTGGTGAGGAACTTTTGGGGTCTCTCCAATTGCTGCAGATGTCAGGTGAGATACATCCCGAATGGAGCATTGTACTTGATCATTGGTCTGATAAGTGAAGAGTACAGGGGAACAATGACCTCACTAGATCTGGATGTGAATCCCATCATGATCAGGTGGGCAATGTAGAAGGTCTTTCTAACCACTTTAGCAACGTGAGTGTCAAAAGAAAGGCCACTGTCAACCTGGGTCCCCAGGTCCCTGATAACCTCTTCTGTGCTTAGTGGATTGCCACCTATATGGTAGCTTGGGGTTACCTTGTTTTTCCCGAAGGGTATGACTATACATTTTTTGGCGTTTAACTTCAGGCCATGGCTCTGGCACCAGCTATCTGTTTCCGTGAGTCCCATCTGAAGGATATCCGTGTCCGATGCACTTTCCACTATGGCGCCCAGTTTGCAGTCGTCTGCAAACTTTGTCAGCCAAAGTCCTCCCATGTTGGCCTGTACTTCTGAGAAGTAGATGCCGAACAATAGGGGGCCAAGGACTGAGCCCTGTGGGACACCACTTGTGACCGGCTTGGAGTCTGACATAGCGCCAGCAACTCTAACCCTGTGGGTTCTGTCCTTAAGCCAGTTTGCAACCCATCTTGTGACATATGGGTTTACATTTAAGCTGGTAAGTTTTTCTACAATACCCAAGTGGGGTATTGTGTCAAAGGCCTTTGCAAGGCCAAGGTAGGCTGTATGGACTGCCTTTCCCTCATCAATGGCCTTGGTGACTGTTTCGAAGAAGTTGACCAAGTTCAAAAGGCATGATCTGCCCTTGACGAAGCCAAACTGGGTCGGGTCCAATGTCTGCAAGTCCCCTATATCTTTGTTTATGAGCTCCATTATGATCCTCTCCATAGCTTTGCAGACTAGACTTGTTAAGCTTATTGGGCGGTAATTACCAGGGTCCATAGAGGCACTGCCTTTGTGGTGTGGGACCACAGTTGCCGTATGCCACTCCTTGGGCACGTATCCTGTGGTAAGGCTGAGATTAAACAGCTGCCTTATGTGCGGGTTTAATTCCTCATTTAGCTCATGTAGCACGCAGCCAGGGACACCATCCGGTCCCATTGATGCTGTGTTTTTAGCTTTAGAGAGAGCAGCTTTCACCTGTGCATTTGAGATGTCTGGGAGGCTACACTCTGCTGGGATAGTTATCTCTCCTTTAGGGGGGGAGAGGGGGGTGAAGTTTGCACTGAACCTGTCTGCCAGTATGTTGGCAATGTCTGTGGGTTCAGTGATTTTTGCATCATTTTGGATTAATTCTGAGCATATCTGGGAGTTTCCACCCAGGTTCCTAACATAGCTGAAAAAGACCTTATGATTGTCCTTTGAATCCATGGCAATTTTTCTCTCAAAATTGGCCTTAGTTGATTTTATGAGTGCTCGTATTTATTTACTAATAATGATCAGGGGTGACTTCCCTTTTATGGATTTTGTTCTATCATGTAATAGCTTTCTCCTCTTATTGTAAAGTTTGTTAATGGCTGGGGCCCACCAGACTGGACGTTTGCCCTTTGTGGAAAGAGTCTTGGTTTTATTTGGGATTGCCTGATCCATGCAGTCCTGGAGGTGTTCATAGAAGGTATTTGTAAGGGCTTCCGCAGCTTTGGTTGTGGTTTCCACTGGCTCAGGGGCCTTGAAGGATACCACACCAGTCTTGAGTAGTGTGAAGTTTGCTTTAGAGAAGTTATTCACTGTGGTCTTTTTTGTTTGGGGTGGGGGTGGGATGTGGATTTCCAGTGAGATTAGTTTATGATCAGATCTCACCAATGAGGGATATACTTCTGGTGTGGAGCATTTTGTCCCCATGTTTGTGATAATGAGATCTAGTATATTTTCTCCTCTCGTGGGAACAGTGACTAGCTGTTCCATGGCATTTGAATTTATGAACTCCAGGAACCGTTGGGCTAGAAAGTTAGGGCTTGAGTAATGTTCCCAGTCTATATTCGGGTAGTTGAAGTCACCCAATATGATGGTGTTTGGAGATACATTTATACCCTCCAGTGTCTTCAGGAAGGCTGTGTGGGGTTCCTGAGTTTGATAGGGTGTCCTGTAGCATGCTACAATTTGTAGAGCAGTTTTGCCTATGGTTAGTTGCACCTGGATGGTTTCCGAAGCTTCGTGCGTTGCCACCAACCTGGAGGTGTGGGTATCCTTTATGAATATGGATACACCCCCTCCTTTTGTGGTGTGGTCCGGGTTTTGGGACCGGAACGCATGATATGAGGTAAAACCTAATAGTGCCGGGGTGCTCCCAGGAGCCTTGAACCAGGTTTCAGTTACAGCACAGACATCGATGTTCTCCATACTGAGAAGGGCCTCGAGTGCATGCATTTTGAGATTTGGACTTCTAGCATTGAGCAGCATTACCCTCAGTTTCTTCCCATTTTTGTTTTCTAGGGTGGTAGGTTTAGAATTTGAGCCTTGCCTAAAAAAGGCACTATGGGGGTGGCAAGAGCCTTAGCCAATATCCGGAATCCCAGGGGTGACAGGTGCAAGCCGTCCCTTGCAAAGCAGCGTGGCTTGTCAAGCATGTCATCCCAGGCAGACAGACACTGGATCCCCTTTGAATGACACCAGACATTAAGCCAATTGTTAAAGCTGATCATCTTGTCTCTATATTGTGGCATCATTCTTGGTGAAGGAAGGATACTGCTCAGGGTCAGGGTCATACCTGCCTGGGCTACATAATCAGAGAGCTCCTCTATGTCTCTTTCCATGTAGTCCAGGGAGGTACGTCTCAGGTCGTTCACACCAGCATGGACAATGACTGTGTCATATTTTTACTTGCCGTGGAGTGACCAGAGTGCTTGTGTTATGTGGCGGATTCTAGCGCCCAATAGGCAGCTTACTGTGACCCTCTCCTTGTTCAGCCTGGTGAGTGGGACGTCAGTGTGTCTGACTATGGAGTCACCTATGACAAGTATGTTTGGTGTTGTATTTGGCCTTAAGGGCTGTGACTGCTTTGCACACTGCTTTTGTGGTTTATGTGTTGCTTGTGGGGTGTCTTGAGGTAGCAGTTGTTTGGGTGTCTGCTTTGGAGGCCTCTGCTGTTTAGGTAAATTTTACTCAGAGCCTCTGAGTATGTCTTTGTGTGTTTATGTGTTTGATTCAGTGGTGTGGTAGCATTATGTGAGGCTGGTTTTGTGGTGTGTGTAGTTGCCTTCTCCTCCTGTCTGGTCTTGCCAGTCCTGAGTTGAGAGAGCTCAGCCTCCAGTTTGGCTAAATAGCTGCATCTCTCGCAAGTATTTGTGTTATGTGGGAGGAGGAGAGGGTTGTCTGTGTACATGAGGCAGTTATAACATTGCCTCAAGATTCCCAGATTCACCAGCTGGACCGGAGAGGAGATTGACAACTGACCTTTGGACATGCTATAATAATATTGGGAATTCCTTAATAATTGAAAACAAGGGCCAGTGGGGAGTGAGGGTGTAGTGCTTTTAATTTTTAGTGCTGACTTATATAATTGCTTTAGTGAGCAAGTGCCAGGGAACTTGAGTGCAATGTGTTACAAGTAACTAAATGCAAAAACGACAAACAGTAACTTTCTTTCAAGTGAAACAAGGAACTAGTACAGTAAGCAATGCAGATATCACTAGTGATCCACAGAAGTGCTGAGAAGCCGCGTATTAGGTGGAATTAGCTTCCAGGGAAATAACAAGCAAACAAACAACAAGCATATAAACAAAGCTAGATTCAGCAGGCCTGGATCTAGTCTATGCTAGAGCAAACAAGGTGTACCAATTTCAGTAAGATACAGTTCAAATATTCAGGCACTATAAACCTTTAACCAGAAATTCCCAGCTCAGAAGGGCAGAGTCCAGCCTCTTCTCCCACAAGAGTGCAGACCACGAACCTTCTTAATGTAAAATAACTGGCCTGAAGCCCAAGTGCCTAAACCAGAACTAATACCCTTGGACACTGGGCTCTCAATCAGCAGTTCCCAACTTAGAAGAATGAAAGACCTGTCCTGCCACCACAGTGCTTGCCACAAACCTTCCTAATGTAAAACAACTGGTCTGAAGCCCAAGTGCTTAATCCAAAAGACTTAGAATGATAGCTACACTTTAATAAAGTTACAACCAAGCAGTAATAAATACAATTGAATACTTTAGAGAATGTCTAGATTAGTGCTCAAGTTACACAAACAAAGCTAGATCCAGCAGGCCCAAATCCAGTCTATGCCACAGCAAACAAGGCGCACCAACTTCGGTAAGAAGCAGTTCAGATATGCATGCACTATAAGCCTTTAACCAGAAATTCCCAGCTCAGAAGGGCAGAGTCCAGCCTCTCCTCCCACAAGAGTGCAGACCACGAACCCTCTTAATGTAAAATAACTGGCCTGAAAGCCCAAGTGCTTAAACCAGAATTAATACACTTTTAGAATAACAGACACTGAGCCCTCAATCAGCAGTTCCCAACCTAGAAGGATGTAAGCTACCTGTTCTGCCACAACAGTGCAGACCACAAACCCTCTCAGTGCAAAACAACTGGTCCGAAGCCCAAGTGTTTAAACCAAAAGGCTTAGAATGAGTTACACCAAGCAGTGATAAATACAATTGAGTATTTTTAAGATGATGCAAAAGTAAAATGAAGTAGGTAGAAACACAAGTACAGTAAAAGCAGATAATTTTTTTTTTTTTTTTTTTTTTTTTTTTATCTGAACAAGTGCTGAGATCAAAGAAACAGATTTGAGTGCTGAAACTAGAAAACTGGCTAGTTATAAGAAAAAAAAACAAGCTAGAAGGCTTCCCTCAAACACAGAAGGGCTTGGGGGCTCAGAAGCCTACAAATAGTCTATACCACTTAACAGGAAAGGCAGGAAATAAGCTTAATTTTTTTGTCTGTTTCCCAGATGCTCTCTTTGTACACAGTAGGAGTGCCTGAAATCAGAATATGATCTCACTGCACTCAGATGAGTAAGCAAATAAGATGGGCCCAGAGGCAGGCTGAGGGGCGGGCAGTTTCAAGGCCACTAAGATTAACACCAAAACAAAAACAGGGAGGGTGGGTGGGAATAACTGAAGAGCAGAATAACTGCCACTTGAGTTAAATATTCCTTCAACACAGTTTAAATCAAATTAAATACTGTATTTTTTTAAAAAAAAAGTGCAGATAAAGGTACTTAAATTCTCTTATACGTCCAGTTGAATATAACCAAGTTCTTAGCTGGCCAAAGCTGAGGTTTTTAAGCAATAAAAACACAATGCACCACTTAAAAAGGCAAGGACAGGAAATCAAAGAATGTGGCTACCACCACACCTGTAATTACTAGCAAATAACACACTAGCTTCAGTTCAAGTTACTAAAGAGCAGAATAACTGCCACTTGAGTTAAATATTCCTTCAACACAGTTTAAATCAAATTAAATACTGTATTTTTTTTTTAAAAAGTGCAGATAAAGGTAATTAAATTCTCTTATACATGCAGTTGAATATAACCAAGTTCTTAGCTGGCCAAAGCTGAGGTTTTTAAGCAATAAAAATTTTACAATGCACCACTTAAAAAGGCAAGGACAGGAAATCAAAGAATGTGGCTACCCCCACACCTGTAATTACTAGCAAATAACACACTAGCTTCAGTTCAAGTTACTAAAGAGCAGAATAACTGCCACTTGAGTTAAATATTCCTTCAACACAGTTTAAATCAAATTAAATACTGTATTTTTTTAAAAAAAAGTGCAGATAAAGGTACTTAAATTCTCTTATACGTCCAGTTGAATATAACCAAGTTCTTAGCTGGCCAAAGCTGAGGTTTTTAAGCAATAAAAATTTCACAATGCTTGAAGGAATTTTGTAGGGACAGTTTTGAAAGCATTGTAGGTATGAGGGTGTTTTTTGGATATTTTGGTAGCAGGGTGCTTTGTTTACGTCAGTGATAGAAGTTTGAGCAAGGCATGCTGTGGGAGGTTTTGGACGTTGGCATGTTCTACTTTGTGTCATGGCTAGGGCTTTAGCAAGGAGGGACCTAAGGAGGTACTGTTAACTAAAGTGATGATGTTTTTAGGTACTGCACTGTATCGGATAGTTTGATAGATAGCTCTTGGACGATTATATATGGCTGCTGTTATGGGTTAGTTGCTTAATGCCATGATGGCCACTTAAAGCATGTTTTGTTTCTAATGGACAGTTGATGTTAGGATTGTTACAGGGTTGACTGTAAAGGGATTTCATTTGGTTATTACATTAATTTGGGTGATAAATGGGGATGTAAGGGGCATGAAGGTAGGCAGTCATGTCTGCATAGTTTTATTGGCCATGGGGCTTAAGGTTTGGTTGTACAGTTGGCTGGTAATGGTTGTTAATCCTTGAGGCTTCCGTTGTCTGATATACAGATTATTTAGTTCATGTGTAGGGGTTATACTGGGTTATGAATTTACGGTTTGTTACACTGGCATTAGGAAAGGGATCAGTGGTTTGTTTTCAGTTGTTTGGGTAAATAGCTATTTTTGTTATGTGATAGGGGTTTAAGAGGTGATACGGTTCCATTTTAGTTAGTGGGATAGGGTACACCACATGATGTTGGCCTAATGAATTAATGGTGGTTAGGTTGCTGAAAGTTTATTGGAGAGAGGGGGAACAGCCTTGTTAGGCTGGTGGGTAGAGAAGAGGGACAGGTGTGCCCTCTGATTTTGGATGGTCATTCCAATGAATTGGGAAAGGAAGTGAGCATTGAAGGTGGCTAGATAAATCAGCAAGTAGGGGTAAGGACGCTGGTTATTTGGTTGGATGTTAATTCAATAAGTGGTAAATGAAGTGAGTGATGGGATGCTGCTTCATAGGTAAAATAAGTGGGATGCACAATTCAATAAATGGTAAATGATTTAAGTGGTGGGACACTGATTCATAACTAAGTGAGTTGGAGGTATGGATGCTGCTTACTGGGTCAGGATGAGGAAGGTCACGCTGTCCTGGTTAATATTACATGGATGTGGATGTTGGAATTCAATCAGCTATATTGTGTTGTCATTTGTAATTAATAAATATTGGATAACAAGTTATGTTTATGAAAGTTTAATAAAGGTCATCGAATATCATTCGGTGTGATGTATTTATTGAAGGGCAGTGGGACAAAAAAATTACATTCATGTAAATGAACATTTAATAGCTTCAGCTGAATATCATGGATCAATCATTCCATTTCATGTAAATATTTATAACTGGAAATGCAACAAAGGCAAATATGGAGAAATTGCAATAAAATGATAAGAAGACCAGTTATGTCAGTTTTGATGGAAAACTGCCATTCATTGTTAAAAAGCTGGCTTCGCCATTATCTATAGCTGTCAAGTCATCAGTAAAAGGGAGAGGACGGCTCCAGCTTCAGGGAAGCACTATATCAGGATTCTGTTTCATTCAGGTCTTTTATTATTAATCTTTATCTCTTCACTAGCACTGGGCAAGAAGGTAAATGGACATCTCCTGTAGGACCTGCTCCAATCTCAGCAGTTTCTCAGTGTTGTAGGATTAAGTGCACCATTAAAAATGGGCTTTTGTATATAAGCACATAACAAAGCTTTCCAAAATCTTAGACGTTTTCCGGTATTCTCAGAATAAAAAATATTCAAAAAGAAGCTCTATGTATATAAGAAAAAAGAAGACCTTCTGCAGTGCCTGGAAGGTACACCCAGGCACAACCTGTTATACCAATGCATTTTGTCATGTTCTTTATGAAGACCTTATAGCAGCAGTATCTGACACCGTGTACAGTTCAACATTTGGCAACCCCTTCAATCACACAGTTGAGAAGCAAATATCTGTATCTATATCTATATCTATATCTTTATCTATAGCTATATCTATATCTATATCTTTATCTATAGCTATATCTATATCTATATCTTTATCTATAGCTATATCGATATCTATATCTGTATCTATTGCTATATCTATATCTATATCTTTATCTATATCTATATCTATATCTTTATCTATAGCTATATCTATATCTATATCTTTATCTATAGCTATATCTATATCTATATCTTTATCTATAGCTATATCTATATCTATATCTTTATCTATAGCTATATCTATATCTATATCTTTATCTATAGCTATATCTATATCTATATCTTTATCTATATCTATATCTATATCTATATCTATATCTATATCTATATCTATATCTTTATCTATAGCTATATCTATATCTATATCTTTATCTATAGCTATATCTATATCTATATCTTTATCTATGTTTTCTCAAAGTTGAAGACCAAACAAAATGTAGCAAGTTAGAGCATATGTTTCAATCAGCTTGTTACTAATGAATCCACCTATTTGACTAAGTGGAACCACTTTAACTGAAAAACATGAATTGAAAGCCACTTTGATGGCATAGAGTGATAAAGGCCTGACTACAGTCCTGGTGACCCAGGTTCAGTTAGCAGCTCAGGTGACTGACAGAACATCAAGGGAGGGAAGGGTGTTACCACTGCTTCCATGGCAGTGTACAGTCATGGTCCTTTGTGGAGGCTAGGTCCCCAACCTAGGTAGGCATGCCTTCAAGGTGGGATTAATGGTTTAGACAATGCTGAGATGCTGCAGATTCAGGGTGAAATGCCACATGTCTCCACTCCATGCCCATCCTCCAGGCTAATCCATAGAACTGCACGAGGGAGGGGAACACTGAGTAGGGAACAGTGGGTGGGACATAAGTAAAAATCCCTCACCCAGGATAGATGCATAGACAAGCCAAGGCCCTGTTTACCTCATTCTCTGACTGGCACATACACCAAAATGAAAGTATAGGGGGTTGGAAGTCCGGAGCTGGAAGATCCAGATGCAGGAGTGCCAAGCTGGTAAAAAGGGAAGCAAAATTAAAAAAAAAGACAAGAATAAACAAGAACAGAAAGTCCCTTGTTTTTCACTTACCTGACAGCTCTAAGGTAGACACCAGATCAACAATCCGCAGCAGCCTACAGAACAGTTATGTACTTATTAATACACTACTCACTGGTGGTTCACTCTCTTCTGCATCTGTTATGAATAAATAATCAACTGCTAGCAGAACATGGAGGATTTCACATGTTTACCAAATCCCCTTCATAAATGGACAAACTAAATACAGTTATCTGTGTATTTTCTGCCCACATTACTCTTCTTACATCATTCTACCAGCCCAGCTGCTGCCCACTGCCTTTCCTCAATTATTTCTTCCCAAGAATTTAGTGCTGCATTCTTTTTTTATTTATTCTTTCAATATTTTTAAAATAGTCTTTTCCTAGTCAAAGACACATTCTTTTCTCTCTCTCTCTCTCTCCTTTTCTCCCCCTTCCTTCTGGATTGATTGCCTATAGTTTATGTGGGGCACTCTGATTGCTTCACTCTGTTTCCACTCCTAATTTCCTCACCACCCATGAATTTATCTAGTTTATACACTGCTATCCACACCCTGCTTATGTTATGTTGAGCCATTCCTTAGAAGCACAATGCTATATCCTATTAACCTTATATCTTATCATCCGTAGCCCACTACAACTACAGCTTTCACAACCAATCTCATGACTCTAGATGACACCTCCTAAATTTCTACCCTCAGTTCTTCATCTTATCCCCTCCCACTTCTTCCTCCACCACTCCTTTTAAGTATATTTCAATACAATCTCCCACTAACATGATGACCTTCTCTGCATTTCATTTCATCATTTTTATTTACTCTCCATCACAACCAACTATAAATCAAAAGCCTTCTTAACCCCTCTTAAACCAATTCAATTATGTCAGTTCTCCATACTCGATAATCTTTACTCCCACCCCAATCCAGTAGCAACACTATCCCGGGCAATTAACTTCTCAACTACCTTACAAAGCAAAAAGCAAAAAAAAAATCCCCTAGCACTTCAACAGAAGCTTTCCAGGGAGGATAAAAAAATCAATTCAAATGCACATACAAAAGGAAAATAATGTCACAATTAATGCAATTGAGATAAAACTATTAACAATTTAATAAAATTCCAGTTGCATCCACTATTCAAACCTTTAGGAATTAAGTATTAAAATTTAATATAAAAACACTCTCTTTATATTTAAAATATTTTTTTAAAGTAGCCTCACATTGAACATTCCAATTCACCTGCTCTAGTATGCAAGCTGTAAAGTTTTTATAATTTTACACTGTTGTTTTATAAGATTACCTCACAAAGCCTTTCACAATCTCACTATCTTATAATTCAAAACACCAGCACAAAGTCTCACCAAGCTAAACCTAAAATAACTTTATGAACTTATCCCAATTATTTTCATTCTACTTATGAGAAGCAGTGTTGACATCAGTCCTGGCAAACTACCCTCAACATCTCTACACACACACACACACACACACACACACACACACACACACACACACACACACACACACACACACACACACACATAAACACACATAAAACTTTACATAACAGTACTTACTCTTTCAAAACTCATCAAAGTATAAAAAATAAGCATGACCAAATCAGTGAATTTATTTCAGGCTACAATCCCGACTTACTTGTACTTAAAAATTGAATTCCCCAATTTTGAACACCTACTACCTAATTACAGATATGAACATGACCCTAGACCAGGTATCAAACCAATGGGAGATGCAAGCCTATTACATAAAACCTCCCTCAACCTCACAGTCATAGCATAATCTATCTCCAGCTTAAACACAAATGACAACTGGTCACTCAGGTCACAACTCAAAATCCCCTCCTTCAGCATTATACTTTATATATACTACTTTATGTAGCCTCTGCCTACTACTACTCCAAAACTCAGCAATCAAATTCACAGCCCTCCTAAAGATGAATGCAGCCATTCCAAAATATGTAACTACTCATACTGAGAGACTTCAGTGTTTAGTATCAAGGACACCACCCAGGAAGTAAACAGCATGTCTGAGATCCTGGTTGACCTTGGCCTCACCTAACTAATTTCACATCCAACTTGACCAAACCTGCATTATTTTAACCACTGATTCCTTGACCTAGTTATCTTAAAAACTATGCCAGTATCTCCAACCTCTCCATTCATTCACCAGACTTCAGTGACCAGTGCCACATTACATTTACAGCTAACAGACAATCTCTTAAACCAGCCCCCAATGTGATAACAACCAGACATAAAATCATCCACGCATTTCCAAGCTAAACAACACCTATCCCACCCTCATAAATTGAACTCCCATATTCTTTAAAATACCCCTGTAAGGCAGCCACCAAATTTACCCAAGCTCTTCTTCTTAAGCAGGGAAAATATTTTCCCTTAAAAAATAACTTTTGCAACCACTCAAAAACACCTCATTTACAATAGAACACAAGCTTCACCTTTAGCTAACAGACCAAGCTTGGCAAAATTGGAAGCTAAACCCTAATACTAAGACCCATTTCTCATTAACTAAGCTAATTAGCCTAGACAAATAAGCACAGAACAGACATAAATCAATATCTACAAACTCAGACACAGCTCTCTCCTACCCTAACCTAAACATTTCTGAAACAATTTAACCCCCTGATCCGACAGAACACTCTTGAAAATTCCTCTTTACATGCCGTTCCCTGCTCAAACTATTAACTTTTCCCTTTTAACTTCCTCAGCAAATTTAGCAATATATCTCAAGTTCAACACCAGCTTCTCCATCACACTCTCCTGTGTCCATTCCTGCATTATATTTGAAAAAATACCGGCTAAAAATGTTGAAACTCTGCTTAAACAAATTCCCACTGACTCATCTGGTTCAGGCATCATGCATTCTTGGTTTATTGCTCTATGCAAAGACTTCCTTGCAACCACTTCACTCATAACATTTTTTCTGCGTCTAACAGAAAAACAATGTCATTTATTTGGAAAACAGCCATTTTCAGTTCTCTCCATAAACAGTAAAATTCAATGGATCCTGCCCATTCCAGATATTTGGAAAACAATCCTATTCAAATTTCTCCATAAAAAAAATCCCTTCCATGTTTGACCTATGTACATACTTACCACCCAAAAATAGCATGGGTTCTGGAGGGGCCATAGTATAATGACTGGTCTTTGGACTTTGGAAGACAAAATACTGGTTAATATGGACAACGGCAACCTTAAGACCTTCTGCAAATAAATATTATTTTATATACAGATGACATTATCATCTTCAGATCCAGGCACAACCAATTACAAACCCAAACATAGCTCTAAACTGGCCTCCACTCCCTCAGAAAGTGGCTTATCCATCACAGACTTTTAGTTACTCCTTTGAAGGTCAAAGTTATGTTTTTGGTACATGCCAAAAGCAAGTCAAAGCTCCCAAATCCCATAACATTTCAGACCTCAAAAATACTGCAGCTGAAACATTGAACTTCTTCATGTTTCTAGGAATTTAACTAGACCAGTCTCAGAGCTTTCATTATCACATTGAAAAAAACATGGTCAAAAATAAATTCCCTACTCTTTTGGGCCAAGTGAATCACAACATACCTGTCAGTCCCATCAAGAAGTGCAACAGATAAGGGATTTCTACTAGCCCAGTTAAAATACAAACTATCAACAACTGTTGCTGCTTCCAAGAAAAACACAACTACCCTACAAACCATCTTCAATAAGCTATGTTACTTCATTGCAAATTCCCCTCTAGATGAACATCATTGTATTAATCTAGCTAAGGCCACATGCACACACACAAACACACACACACACACACACACACACACACACACACACACACACACACACACACACACACACACACACACACACCTGGGAAAGGCTGGCGCAGGTTTACTAGCTATATCCCCTTCTGCTCAGACTGTACACTGCCACTAGAACCCCCTTGCCAGCTACTTTAAGGCTCTTAACAAAGAGTGTCCAATTTTACGTGTAATATTAATACTAATACAAATGGTAGTTTTACCCAGAGCAAGGCTATTAGAAGGGGTCTACACAGTGTCACCGAATTAATTTCAGATATTTTTCTAAACTTTGCTGGACTGAAGTTAACCCTCCAGTTTCCTCCGTTAAAACATATACATTCAAACAGTTACAATAGTGCATGTTCATTTCTGTTCTCTCCAGTAAGGTACACATTTCAAACACAAGCACTTTACAATTACTTTTTCAACAGAAACATCTGTACAAATAAGTTTGATAGACACGGCATGCAGTTCTAATACATTTGTAACACCAGCATCTTCTATGAATCAGTTTGATATTCACAAATGACATAGAATTGTTTACAAAATTCCAGTTAGCTGTGCTGGCAGCAACTCCTTTTATCACAAATATAACAGCAATAATAGGCAAGCAATCACAAGGACCAAAAAGTGCCTAATCATATACACCTTTATGAAGACACATCTAAAAGCTCTTTCACTCTTTTTACATACTTCACCTCCCAAACAGAGCAGGACCATACATGCTAACCATGTTGTAAACTTGTGTGTACTCGTATCATCAAGATAAACCTGCAAGAAGGTATCCATAGTAGTATTTTTGACCCATTATGATAACATATCCCATAGGCTGGGAATATGTTGATTAAGAAACCTATCCCTACAGTGAGACTTGTTTATTTATTGGTGTAAATGTAGGTCCATAGTGCAGGAGTTTGTAGAGTACTTGGTTTTGTGAAGAAATGGGAGCATAACTCTCAACCTCATATTTACAGAATCAAGGTCAAATCCACAAAGAATTAGGGATAAATGCTCCAAATCATGAGCACATTTTAAAATATTAGTACTGTTAATTTAGAAAATTGACAAAATAAGAGAATGTAAGGAAGACTGATGGTATAATTGAATAAACAAAAGAACAAGACACAGAGCAGTCTGAGTACAATAATTGTGACAATTAGATGGAAAATGCTTGAAGATAATGATGAACATGTGTTGAACCATGAATTGTGTCAGCAGGCAAAACATATATTACCCATTATTTATCTCTGAATTACAAAGGTGATGCAGAAAAATGTCCCATGTGAATGTTAGCCCTAGTACATGAGAGATGAGATGTATAAAACAAGCCATAATGTTCCAAGCAAACTTCATTAAGTATTTATATGAACAGACCTATCCAATTTCAGTGGATGCATTTTTAAGCTATAGATTAGTTATGCATCAGATTAAAGTATTATAATGATGTACTGTCCTTCACTGAATATTTTAGAGAATGTTCAAGCTTTTACAAATGGTAATATGTCCTGAGTTACTGTATTTTTACAAACTATTCTTCCCATCCCTCTGATCAGCAATAAATTTGAAATACATACATTTAAAAAATACATACATTTAAAAAAATAATGACTTTGTTACCTACGCAGCTAGGCTGAAATATAAAGAAATAATGTGAATTTGTCTAAGTGTTCTACTTCCAAAGAAGGATGAGTGTTAACATTTCAAAGTGAGCTCTTTTTCACATTAATATTTAACATAATCATTACTAATCTGGTTCACTTAAAATAACAGTTTATTTGTAGCTTTTTAAATATGTAGGAAGCTGTTTTTAAGTTGCCTTATAAATGTTCCATCTTAACAGATTTGTTTACAGGAAAGTTATATTTTGTTCCATATGCTTATTAAAAGTTAATTATAAATAACAGTTTGATAAAAAGTAAATTCTTAATTACTTAAACTGCAATCTACCCAAGGGAGCATTTAAAGTGCAAGGTCTGATCATAAATGGCCAAATGAATTCTCTGGATATGATCCCAAAAGTACAATGCTTATATATCACTGCAACAACAAACTTCTGGAACATCATGCACAGGAAGCAAGATATGATTGCTCAAGCAATAAGTAATATTTTTAACCCATCAAGGAATAAGAAAATGTAACGTTTTCAGTGAAACATGCCAGATTTCTTTTGAGCTGCCTTATGATGAGCAGCATTCAGCTCTTTAAGAGATTTGATTAAAGATGCACATCATTTTGAGCAAGGTAAACCAACCTGCATTACAGTCAAAGTTAGAGCACAGCACTGGATCTCAAAAACTGACAAACATAGCGAGCAAAAACAAATACATAAATAATTAGTCAGGATAAAAACATTCCTCACTGTTTTCTGATACCCTGTCTTTGAAATTGCCTAGAAGTAAAGAAGAAGAAAACAAAACACAACAAGCAAACTAATAGAAATGTATGAAAGTGAAATAATGCTCATTTTGTGACTGCTGCTATTACATTTCTGGAAGATTTTCTAATAAGTCATTTACTTTACTCATATGATTTTTTTAACATAAATATCTCTAGTATTCCAATGTTCGGTATCTACTCTCATTTTTCAGTAGTAAATGACAAGGGTGAATTTCTGAGTGACATTCTGTTCGGATAGCAGCAGGCTCACAGGGCATAGGTCAATAGGGAAAAGTATTTGCTGATACAAAATTCTCACCTTAGTTTTAAACATTTATTCACTTATTTGATATCCAGGTGAGTGGAGCAGTTTAATAGACCCATTTCATTAATATCACTGGGCCAGATTCCGTAAAGCTCGCATAATCCTGCGAAATACATCAATATCAGCATGAAACTTGTGGATAACACTGTAATATGCTAATGTATGACAAGAAATTCAAAAAAATCAGCACACAATGAAGTTCTGCAGTTTCAATGGCACACTATAGAAATGAGCAAGTAATCTGTAATTATAAGAAAGTGATGTCAAATAATGTTGTGCAGTACCAAACAAATGGAAAGATGATCACACATCAGGAATCCCGATAGTTGTTTAGAAAGATAAAAAAATCTATACAGTAAGGTTACGGGCAACTATTGAATGTTAGTGACTCCATGTTGATTAAGAAACCTATCCCTACAGTGAGTCTTGTTTATTTATTGGTGTAAATGTAGGTCCCTAGTGCAGGAGTTTGTAGAGTCCTTGTTTTTGCGAAGAAATGGGAGCATAACTCTCAACCTCATATTTACAGAATCAAGGTCAGATCCACAAAGAATTAGGGATAAATGCTCCAAATCATGGGCACATTTTAAAATATTAGCACTGTTAACTTGCAAAAATTGACAAAATAAGAGAATGTAAGGGGAACTGATGGTATAATTGAATACAAAAAAAAACAAGACACAGAACAGACTGAGTACAATGATTGGGACAATTAGATGGAAAATGCTTGAAGATAATGATGAACATGTGTTGAACTATGAATTGTGTCAGCAGGCAAAACATATATTACCCATTATTTATCTCTGAATTACAAAGGTGATGCAGAAAAATGTCCCATGTGAATGTTAGCCCTAGTACATGAGAGATGAGATGTATAAAACAAGCCATAATGTTCCAAGCAAACTTCATTAAGTATTTATATGAACAGACCTATCCAATTTCAGTGGATGCATTTTTAAGCTATAGATTAGTTATGCATCAGATTAAAGTATTATAATGATGTACTGTCCTTCACTGAATATTTTAGTGAAGGACAGTACTTTAGTTCAAGCTTTTACAAATGGTAATATGTCCTGAGTTACTGTATTTTTACAAACTATTCTTCCCATCCCTCTGATCAGCAATAAATTAGAAATAATTACATTTAAAAAATACATACATTTAAAAAAATAATGACTTTGTTACCTAAGCAGCTAGGCCGAAATATGAGGAAGTAATGTGAATTTGTTTAAGTGTTCTACTTCCAAAGTAGGATGAGTGTTAGCATTTCAAAGTGAGCTCTTTTTCACAATAATATTTAACATAATCATTACTAATGTGGTTCACTTAAAACAACAGTTCATTTGTAGTTGTTTAAATATGTAAGAAGCTGTTTTTAAGTTGCCTTATAAATGTTCCATCTTAACAGATTTGTTTACAGGAAAGTTATATTTTGTTCTATATGCTTATTAAAAGTTAATTATAAATAACAGTTTGATAAAAAGTAAATTCTTAATTACTTAAACTGCAATCTACCCAAGGGAGCATTTAAAGTGCAAGGTCTGATAATAAATGGCCAAATAAATTCTCTGGAAATGATCCCAAATGTACAATGCTTATATTTCACTGCAACAACAAACTTCTGGAACATAATGCACAGGAAGCAAGATATGATTGCACAAGCAATAAGTAATATTTTTAACCCATCAAGGAATAAGAAAACATAATGTTTTCAGTGAAACATGCCAGATTTCTTTTGAGCTGCCTTATGACGAGCAGCATTCAGCTCTTTAAGAGATTTGATTAAAGATGCACGTCATTTTGAGCAAGGTAAACCAACCTGCATTACAGTCAAAGTTAGAGCACAGCACTGGATCTCGAAAACTGACAAACATAGCGAGCAAAAAATAAATACATAAATAATTAGTCAGGATAAAAACATTCCTCACTGTTTTTCGATACCCTGTCTTTGAAATTGCTCAGAAGTAAAGAAGAAGAAAACCAAACACAACAAGCAAACTAATAGAAATGTATGAAAGTGAAATAATGCTCATTTTGTGACTGCTGCTATTACATTTCTGGAAGATTTTCTAATAAGTCATTTACTTTACTCACATGAATTTTTTGTTCATAGGTTCATAGGTTCATAGGTTTATACTAGGCTATCTGCCCTAAGGCATTTATAAGCCTAGCCCAAATTTTTGTGGCTTACGCCACCCCTTATATGAAAAAATACTGTGCCCATTAGTTTGTTGTGCCTCTGTCCAGCAGTGACACAGAGATGATTCCCAGGGTAAACCTACGATCTCCCATCCACAGGTCTAGATTTCTCTTGAACAGAGTCAGCGAGGTGCTCTGCCTCACATGGACCGGGATTTTATTCCACAGCATAGGGAGTCTCTGAGTGATAAATCTATCCCTCCAGCACGTCCTATTTATATCCGTGCTAAGGTTTAAGTCGCTTGCTCTAGTGGTTTTGGTGGATTTGGATTTTTTGAGGTGGAGCATGTCCATTAATTCCGGGTTGGACATGGCCTTGTATGTCAGGCACATGTCACCTCTGAGCAGACGGTATGCGACTGAATAGAGCTGGAGTTTCTTCAATCTGGCAGCATATGACAGATTTTGGAGTCCCTTTATCCTTTTGGTGAGGAACTTTTGGGGTCTCTCCAATTGCTGCAGATGTCGGGTGAGATACATCCCGAATGGGGCATTGTACTCGATCATTGGTCTGATAAGTGAAGAGTACAGGGGAACAATGACCTCACTAGATCTGGATGTGAATCCCTTCATGATCAACTGGGCAATGTAGAAGGTCTTTCTAACCACTTTAGCAATGTGAGTGTCAAAAGAAAGGCCACTGTCAACCTGGGTCCCCAGGTCCCTGATAACCTCTTCTGTGCTTAGTGGATTGCCACCTATATGGTAGCTTGGGGTTACCTTGTTTTCCCGAAGGGTATGACTATACATTTTTTGGCATTTAACTTCAGGCCATGGCTCTGGCACCAGCTATCTGTTTCCGTGAGTCCCTTCTGAAGGATATCCGTGTCCGATGCACTTTCCACTATGGCGCCCAGTTTGCAGTCGTCTGCAAACTTTGTCAGCCAAAGTCCTCCCATGTTGGCCTGTACTTCTGAGAAGTAGATGCCAAACAATAGGGAGCCAAGGACCGAGCCCTGTGGGACACCACTTGTGACCGGCTTGGAGTCTGACACAGCGCCAGCAACTCTAACCCTGTGGGTTCTGTCCTTAAGCCAGTTTGCAACCCATCTTGTGACATATGGGTTTACATTTAAGCTGGTAAGTTTTCTACAATACCCGAGTGGGGTATTGTGTTGAAAGCCTTTGCAAGGTCAAGGTAGGCTGTATGGACTGCCTTTCCCTCATCAATGGCCTTGGTGACTGTTTCGAAGAAGTCGACCAAGTTCAAAAGGCATGATCTTCCCTTGACAAAGCCAAACTGGGTCGGGTCCAATGTCTGCAAGTCCCCTATATCTTTGTTTATGAGCTCCATTATGATCCTCTCCATAGCTTTGCAGACTAGACTTGTTAAGCTTATGGGGCGGTAATTACCAGGGTCCATAGAGGCGCCGCCTTTGTGGAGTGGGACCACAGTTGCCGATCGCCACTCCTTGGGCACGTATCCTGTGGTAAGGCTGAGATTAAACAGCTGCCTTATGTGCGGGTTTAATTCCTCATTTAGCTCGTGTAGCACACAGCTGGGGACACCATCCGGTCCCATTGATGCTGTGTTTTTAGCTTTAGAGAGAGCAGCTTTCACCTGCGCATTTGAGATGTCCGGGAGGCTACACTCGGCTGGGATAGTTATCTCTCCTTTAGGGGAGAGGGGGTGAAGTTTGCACTGAACCTGTCTGCCAGTATGTTGGCAATGTCTGTGGGTTCAGTGATTTTTGTATCATTTTGGACTAATTCTGAGCATATCTGGGAGTTTCCACCCAGGTTCCTAACATAGCTGAAAAAGGCCTTATGATTGTCCTTTGAATCCATGGCAATTTTTCTCTCAAAATTGGCCTTAGTTGATTTTATGAGTGCTCGTATTTTTTACTAATAATGATCAGGGGTGACTTCCCTTTTATGGATTTTGTTCTATCATGTAATAGCTTTCTCCTCTTATTGTAAAGTTTGTTAATGGCTGGGGTCCACCAGACTGGACGTTTGCCCTTTGTGGAAAGAGTCTTGGTTTTATTTGGGATTGCCTGATCCATGCAGTCCTGGAGGTGTTCATAGAAGGCATTTGTAAGGGCTTCCGCAGCTTGGGTTGTGGTTTCCTCTGGCTCAGGGGCCTTGAAGGATACCACACCAGTCTTGAGTAGTGTGAAGTTTGCTTTAGAGAAGTTCTTCACTATGGTCTTTTTTGTTTGGGGTGGGGGCGGGATGTGGATTTCCAGTGAGATTAGTTTATGATCAGATCTCACCAATGAGGGATATACTTCCGGTGTGGAGCATTTTGTCCCCATGTTTGTGACAATGAGATCTAGTATATTTTCTCCTCTCGTGGGAACAGTGACTAGCTGTTCCATGGCATTTGAATTTATGAACTCCAGGAACCGTTGTTTAACATAAATATCTCTAGTATTCCATTGTTCGGTATCTACTCTCATACATCAGTAGTAAATGACAAGGGTGAATTTCTGCTTGACATTCTGTTCAGATAGCAGCAGGTTCACTCAGGAACATCAAACAAGTACCTCCATGATATAATAAAAAACAAACAGTTTATTCCAGAAAAAACAAGCGCTTTCGCATGCACACAAGTATGCTTCTTTAGGTTACAATTTATGTAGAAAAATACAGCCATTTTTATATAGCAATTCTAATTTCATAATCAAGTCATTATGTGACTAAATTTCCCACTCTTTCCAAACAATTAAACAATTAATATATGTGCATTAGTTGTTTCTTAAAGACATAGTCACACTTCCAAGATATATACAATCAAAAAATTTAAAAATTAAAAAATTATTATAACCCAATGCTAAACTCACTATTTAAATATGAATATCTAACAAAAAACATATCTAATAAAATTATATGCATATTTGATATTAATTAAGCATGATGTTACTTTAATAAAGACCTATAGACATATAAAAATACTAACATAATCTCATTAATGTACAACAAAAGACCAGGCTTAAATTGTGGGAAGTGTACTTACTATGTTGAATTCAAGCCAGTCACATAAAATAACCAATGTTCCACGCAAAGGAATGGAGCTGTAACCTGTAAACTGCTCTACTTTGCGAATTCTTAATCCAATATAAAACAGAGTCAAAATCACCATGGAGTGTTCATTCGAACCTACTCATCCACTGGGCAATAGCTTGTAGAAAAAACACGCAACCAGCATGTAAAAATAAATCCAAGCGTCTAGTAGAAACCACATTTATTAAGATAATTAAAACACAGGGCTAGCGCTTTCAACGAATCTTCATCAGGCCACTAACAAACAAACATACTGGCATCCCTTTTATAGCAAAATGCTAAAGTCAACTTGTGATGTCACATCCTGTTAGACATACTGAGGTCAATTCTAATGTCACATCCTGTTAAACATAAAACATTCAAGCTAACATCCCTTTTGTAGCAAAATGCTACAGTCAACTTTGATTTCACATCCTGTTAAATATAAAATATTTTAAAATGTTTTAAAATATTTAAAATATATATGCAGGCATTTTGTAAACAATATACAGTAAAAATATTCTAAAACAACATTTTATCCTACTATAACTGCTGCTACATAGAATATTTTAAAATGTTTTAAAATGTTTTAAATATCTATATAAACATTCTGTAAACAGTATGCAGTAGGTAAAATGTTTCAAAATAACATCCTATCCTCTTATAACTGCTGCTACTTATATGCATGCTAGCAACAAAGATGGCACGCATATATAATATTCAATAATAAGTGATATAATCCCATTTAGAACACTTGTATGTATGAATAAATACATACATAAAATAGGGATCAGATGAATATAAATATTTATATCTACACGTGAGCTATTTAGCATAATTATAAATGCACAAAAATAATCATTTAAAAAACTGCATCTATGGCTTCAACAGCGTGTGCTTCTAAATATCATAGTATCTATAACTGCATAAATCATGCAGATCAGATATGTGCACACACGAGGATGTAGATGGCAGCTGATGTTATAATAAATATAAATATAAAAAAGTATATGAAACTTGATATACAAAATCAGGTGAAATATATGTGCTGAAAGGAAAAGAAACACATAATATGTCTACAGCTTTTATAACAAATGGCCCCTAATGAGCCTACAAAGAAAAATGATGAGAACAACAATGGATACAGAGATATAAATATATGGTGTAATAAAATGTTGTGAATATGAGAGTAAAACCAGCCAGAAATTAATAATGAGGGGGCAATGAGGGGAAGGCATCAATGGAATTTCCTAGCTTTAAGTATGGGTTTGATGGAGACTCTATCATTAAGACCTGGGTACAAATCAGCCCTAAGCCTGATAATCCATTTGACCTCTATCTGTTCCGTGGTGTTAAAAATATCCCCTCTTCTACGAGATGGAACATTGTTTTGAATTACTTGAAACAGAAAGCTATGTTGTGTAGATGTACTAAGTACATGCTTAGACAGAGCATTAGAAGGACATGTGACTTTGATTTTATATAGGTGTTCCCTAATTCTATCGTTTAACTTTCTGTCCGTCTTCCCTACATAAAATGCAGGGCAGTGTACACAGGTGGCCAGATACACCACATGACAAGTCTCACACATGGCAGAAACTGTGAAATAAAATTCTTGTCCTGTAGTAGGATGGTTAAATTTATCAGTTTCTTTTATGAATTTGCAATAATTACATTTTTGACATTTTCTAGTCATTTTGTGATTACTAGTTGTATTTATGTCAAACCTATTCGGGCCACATAACATTCTGTGTAAATTCAACTTATTTTTATATGTGAATTTTGGTTCTTCGTCCAATATCTCAGAAATAACTGGATCTGTTAACAGGATGTCCCAGTATTTTCGATATATGCTTTCAATACTATTTACATCTTGTGTAAAATGTATCGGTATTCTGATAACTCCACTACTAGTTTTGGTGATGCTACTATCATCTCGTTTGCTAGAGAAGTAGGGAAAAGCCCTACCTTCTCTCAATTCACCTATGATGCCTAGGGTAGCATCAACCTCTGTTACTGTGTATGACCTGTCTATAAATTTATTCCTCAAATCTTCTATGCCTGTTTTAAAGCATGAGTCTTCAGAGAACAGCCTAGATACCCTCATGGCTTGACTTTTGACGATGTTGCCAAAAACATGCTTAGGATGCATACTACTTCGATGGAGAAAGTTATTTCTATAGCAATCCTTTCGAAAAACTCCAGTGTTAAGTATACCATTTGGTAGTTGTTCAACATATACGTCTAAATAGGGTATGACGTCTTTGGAACTAACCATAGAAAATCTTAAAAAACTGGTGTCTTGGTTCATTTTATCATAGAAAGACCTCAATTGTTCTTCATCACCTTTCCAAATAAGGAAGAGGTCATCCACAAACCGAGTATAGAATGATCTCGAAAACTGACAAACATAGCGAGCAAAAAACAAATACATAAATAATTAGTCAGGATAAAAACATTCCTCACTATTTTCTGATACCCTGTCTTTGAAATTGCCTAGAAGTAAAGAAGAAGAAAACCAAACACAACAAGCAAACTAATAGAAATGTATGAAAGTGAAATAATGCTCATTTTGTGACTGCTGCTATTACATTTCTGGAAGATTTTCTAATAAGTCATTTACTTTACTCACATGATTTTTTTGTTTAACATAAATATCTCTAGTATTCCATTGTTCGGTATCTACTCTCATACATCAGTAGTAAATGACAAGGGTGAATTTCTGCTTGACATTCTGTTCGGATAGCAGCAGGTTCACTCAGGAACATCAAACAAGTACCTCCATGATATAATAAAAAACAAACAGTTTATTCCAGAAAAAACAAGCGCTTTCGCATGCACACAAGTATGCTTCTTCAGGTTACAATTTATGTAGAAAAATACAGCCATTTTTATATAGCAATTCTAATTTCATAATCAAGTCATTATGTGACTAAATTTCCCACTCTTTCCAAACAATTAAACAATTAATATATGTGCATTAGTTGTTTCTTAAAGACATAGTCACACTTCCAAGATATATACAATCAAAAAATTAAAAAATTAAAAAATTATTATAACCCAATGCTAAACTCACTATTTAAATATGAATATCTAACAAAAAACATATCTAATAAAATTATATGCATATTTGATATTAATTAAGCATGATGTTACTTTAATAAAGACCTATAGACATATAAAAATACTAACATAATCTCATTAATACTTCATCTATTCAAAAACTTTTATACATAGTGTTACCAATCATATTTATAATATATAAATAATTATGTAAACAATAAATATGAACAAAAATTAGATTAAGATAAATACATCTGGCACTTTATATTTAAAAGTATTCTTCAAAAACACTTTTTATTATAAAATAATTAACTAATCTTGAAGCTACTATCGTGAGGCCAATACAGGTTTAATACTGACTGAACTATTAAGTCCTGGCGTTATATGGGCCTTTAATCTTAAGATCCATTGAGGTTCTACATTCTCGAGGTGTAACATATTGTAGGAAGCTGTTTTTAAGTTGCCTTATAAATGTTCCATCTTAACAGATTTTTTTACAGGAAAGTTATATTTTGTTCCATATGCTTATTAAAAGTTAATTATAAATAACCGTTTGATAAAAAGTAAATTCTTAATTACTTAAACTGCAATCTACCCAAGGGAGCATTTAGAGTGCAAGGTCTGATAATAAATGGCCAAATGAATTCTCTGGATATGATCCCAAATGTACTATGCTTATATATCACTGCAACAACAAACATCTGGAACATAATGCACAGGAAGCAAGATATGATTGCTCAAGCAATAAGTAATATTTTTAACCCATCAAGGAATAAGAAAACATAACATTTTCAGTGAAACATGTCAGATTTCTTTTGAGCTGCCTTATGACGAGCAGCATTCAGCTCTTTAAGAGATTTGATTAAAGATGCACGTCATTTTGAGCAAGGTAAACCAACCTGCATTACAGTCAAAGTTAGAGCACAGCACTGGATCTCGAAAACTGAAAAACATAGTGAGCAAAAAACAAATACATAAATAATTAGTCAGGATAAAAACATTCCTCACTGTTTTTCAATACCCTGTCTTTGAAATTGCTCAGAAGTAAAGAAGAAGAAAACCAAACACAACAAGCAAACTAATAGAAATGTATGAAAGTGAAATAATGCTCATTTTGTGACTGCTGCTATTACATTTCTGGAAGATTTTCTAATAAGTCATTTACTTTACTCACATGATTTTTTTGTTTAACATAAATATCTCTAGTATTCCATTGTTCGGTATCTACTCTCATACATCAGTAGTAAATGACAAGGGTGAATTTCTGCTTGACATTCTGTTCGGATAGCAGCAGGTTCACAGGGCATAGGTCAATAGGGAAAAGTATTTGCTGATACAAAATTCTCACCTTAGTTTTAAACATTTATTCACTTATTTGATATCCAGGTGAGTGGAGCAGTTTAATAGACCCATTTCATTAATATCACTGGGCCAGATTCCGTAAAGCTCACATAATCCTGCGAAATACATCAATATCAGAATGAAACTTGTGGATAACATTGTAATATGCTAATGTATGACAAGAAACTCAAAAAAATCAGCACACAATGAAGTTCTGCAGTTTCAATGGCACACTATAGAAATGAGCAAGTAATCTGTAATTATAAGAAAGTGATGTCAATTAATTTTGTGCATTACCAAACAAATGGAAAGATGATCACAAATCAGGAATCCCGATAGTTGTTTAGAAAGATAACAAAATCTGTACAGTAAGGTTACGGGCAACTATTGAATGTTAGTGACTCCATACTGATAACCAAAAAAACATACATGTACATTAAAAATGCTAAATATTCCAAAGTAATCCGCATGGCAATTGTAACATAAATTTTCCAGAAGTACATACAGAAATGTCTTAGACAACCTCTGATATTTCCATATGTTATCCAGTAACATATATGTGCTTCAAAGCTGCAAGTCTATTTGTAATACATATATATTCACATCACTCATTACATTAAACTCAGAAACAACTATGGATATCTACATAATACATGTAGCATTAAAAAAAATATCATCTTAAATGACTCATTCTGACAGAATTATTAATTTCCTAATAAAAAAAAAATTAAAGGTGAAGGGCAATCACAGCCACATCACCATAGCTAACAGTTGCTAATAATGGGTTCGGGACCTGTGTGGGCAACACAAGTAATACACCTACCCAAGAAAAGTGGGACATAGAAAAGAAGATGTGGGTTTTGGGTGAAGAAATGGACAAACAAGAGGGATGTTGGAATAGGAAAATCTGAGGGAAAGTCAGAGGGGCTTGGGGAATATTTTTTGGTGGGGATAGGCCACATTTTTTTTAAAGAATGGAAGGAATGGTAAACATAGAGAGAGAAGAGGTGAAGGTAAGCACAGCAGGTATACCCAAAGAACAAATAGCACAACACAAGAAAGACAAAGGTTGGAGAAAAACAGTATGGATGGGTAAGTTACACAAACAGTACACTGCACAACATGGGCAATGCAAAAATGTCAAATAGAGTGGGGGTGCATACCAGCCATCATGAAATGCAAAAAAAAAATATCTACCTATCCACTATTACATTAGCACATGTTACAAACTGTATGACAGTCATACCTAGATGTGTATGACTAATGGTAAATGTGTGTTATAAGGTAAAAAATAAGGATCACAATACAAACTGGATGAATAAATACATATCCAAATAATCCATTAGCAGTGCAGTTGTTAGCAAACGCACATCCCAGATGAGCAAATGCAGGTCAAGCAATGGTACATAACTCCAGAGGACAGAACCAAACCTACAACCATGCATGTGAAAGGCAAACAACCAAGCCCAGGGCCAAAGAGAAGTACTACATAAGGTCAGAAAAGGTTGCTACACACAGAGATAGGTGTACAGAACCAAAACAAATGTGTATTGGAATGTGTGTATATTATACACATATGCCAAATCAAAGGCAACGCACAGGTGCACATATGTATATAGGTATGTCAGTGACATAACTGGAATGCAAATGAAATCAAGGTCAGTAGACATACATGCACCAATGACATGCAATAATATGTTAAAAATTTGTAACAGTACAGAATAATGGATATAGCAGGTTATGCACATGCATGTGAAAAAAAAACACACTGGGTAACACACAAGTAGAATGAGAACAATGATGGATCACAAAGATTAGACAGCAACTTGTGTGCTCGTGTTCTGCATTGTAAAATGGCCATACAACTGGCACATGTTCACTGTGTCAAATTAATAAATGGCAGTGGACAGTAGTTTTGACAAAAGCAAATATATCTTCAATAAATAGTTGGGACATATTAAGGTGGGAGGGATGTGGACAACCTGGGACAATAACATGGTAAAGCAGGGCATGGTAAGTTGACACAGTGCAAATGCATGTGTAAAGCACACAGGTTGTTGTAAAAGATACACAGACAAACATTTAAACAAATGGAAAATGTATGTGAAATAGCCTGATAAACTGCTGATGTCCACAAAACTGGACATGTATAACACACACATACACAGTAATGTGCAGTCATGTGACATCAACATGAATAGGTAAGTAAGTTAAACATTGCCATCACATACACATACACTAGCATGCAAATGTGGATAAAACGAAAACTGCCAGGAACCACCATGAAAATTGTAAAAGAATTTTATTGAACGAGCGCTTTCACGCACACACAGGTGCGCTTCATCAGGTTACAAATCACATAAAATCAGAGCAGAATATATACACTAATAATCAAGTAATTAAGTGATTAATCTCCATTTAATTATCTAATTAAAGCCACTAGTCATTTCACATTTAAAGAAACTGACTCCAGATACCATTTAAAAATTGGACCTTAGTTAGCATAGTTTCAGTGTATCGTTTATGTCATTAAAACATTTCATTCATTGCTAACAGGTCAAATCAACGTTTAAAAATGCCTCCAATTATTTTATATATTGATGTTATACATCATAATTTCATACAATTCATTCTTTGTACAAATTATCAAAATTTTTTACAAAAACCAAGATTTTACGATAATCAAACATAACAGTAACATTTAATACAAACATTAATTTCTGTAAATTCATATTATAAGTATATGTTAATGTTCATTCGTCTATTTCTAAAAGCGCATCAAATTGACAAAATATATATGACATATATTATTTAAAAACATATTACCACTATGAATAGTGATAATGCAACTTAAAACATAAATAATGATGGTTCATTTTAAAGACAACCACTAACATACTATGCTACTACTATAAAGCTATAGAAACTTGTTCATATTTGCATGTATGAGTCATTCATCATTTATATCAGATATTATATGGCAGTTTCAGTTGTTAAACTTCAGCTTAGCATCAATTAAAGCTACTGCAATACTGTATCATGAAGCGTTGTGAACGTATCTTAAATGTCGCTATATAATTAGTCAATATAATATGTGATTAATATATAATTCGGAGAACAGCATATATAAGAATATAACTCAATTATTTTTCCATAATTCTTCTTTTTAAATATTATATAATATAATACACTTAATAACAAAACCCAACCTGGGGAGTTATTTAGTCAAGATAATACTCCAAAAGTTATAAGTAAAATACGATAAGCTAAAATACAGAGAAAATACATATCTCATAATATCCCAAGCCTATATATTGTAGATGGCGTATGATAAGCCAATATACAACCAAATCACATATTTCATAACACTATAAACTAATGAATAATATGGCATATAATAGTTCATAAGGCTTAAGTGGAAACATAATAATAACCTCAATATAGCAACAAAATAGACCAAAAAACAAACCAAAAAACAAACCAATGAAACAATGTATCTCCTGACACTAGGTGCTACCAATTCATATCATTCATGGTAGTTCATAAAGCTCTAATGATAAATACAAAATTAATCATAGAATATATTAAAAATGTATGAAAGAAATTGTACAAAAGTTAATCAAGATGGTCCTAATAGAGCAGGACGTATACTGACCACTGTATTCAAACCAGGTGGAATATGAGCTTTCAGTTTCAGTATCCATCTTAATTCATGTAGCTCAATGCTATTTGTGACATCTCCTTCTCTTTTATTAGGATTTATCACCTGTAAAACCAAAAAGCTGAAACTGTGCTGAAGATTTTCTTGGCAATGCACAGCTAAGGCATTGGCAAGATTACCTCTTCTAGTATCATAGACATGATTGTATATGCGATCCCTAAGACGTCGTGACGTCATCCCTACATAGAACCCATCACATTTGTTACAAATCGCAAGGTAAATGAGACCTTTGGTGTTACAGGTTGCATAAAAAGTGGGTTTGAAATTTGCATTAGAACCTAGGGCTTTAGGGACTTGGATTTTACAAATATGTCTACATAAAGAGCACCTGCCACAAGCAAAAGTGCCTGTTTTCATGCTTGCCCTTATATCAATAGTGGTTACATCTAACCTTTCTTTACAGAGCAGTCTTTTTAAATTTAGACAATTAGTATATCTAAATGTGGGTTTCTTCCCTACTAGTTGTATTAGTCCGGGATCCAGAAGCAAAATCTTCCAGTTTCCCCTTATAATTTTAATTAGGTTCTCAACATCATTGCTGTATTTAATAACATATGTAAGATCTTTAAAGTTCTCATTCTTGTTATTGGTATAGCTTGCATTTACTGGATGACCAGACCTATCAAGAAAAGTATTAGCTATGCCATTAACAAGTTCAGCAGGGTAGCCTCTATCCAAAAAGTGCTGTTTTTGATCCTTCATTAGATCCATGGCATCCAACTTATTGCTACATATTCTGAATATTCTTGTCATCTGACCTTTGACAATATTACGAAAAATGTAGCGTGGATGTAAGCTATCATAGTGGAGAATGCTATTTCTCCAACAAGATTTTCTAAATAATGTAGTGCTTAGATTAGCATGGTTATCCTTCTTTATAGTAATGTCCAAGAAATCAGCTCTTATTAGGGAACTCTCATATGTAAAACTAAAGAATGTAGTAGATGAATTCATATAGTCAATGAATTCATTCAGCATCTCAATACTTCCATTCCAAAGCAACAGGACGTCATCAACAAACCGTCTATACAGGATGACATTAGTGAATCTAGGGTCATTAAATAGATGTTCTTTTTCCCATCTATAAACTGCTAAATTTGCGTATGCATTAGCACAGGGAGTGCCCATTGCCACTCCCCATGTTTGTGCATACACTTTATTATCAAATAAAAAGATGTTATTATTAAGAATCAAGTCCAATAGACAGCATATATTCATAATTTCAATGTTCTCAATAGTCCCAAGCTCAGTAAGGTGTAATCTGATTGCTTCGAGGCCATAGTCATTAGGGATGCTGGTGAATAAATTCTTGATGTCTAAAGTAACTAGGTACGTGTTTATGTTAATATTATTGACAACCATATCTGATTTCAAATCATTCAGAAGTTCATATGAATTCTTTAAGATTGTAGGTATGTCTTTGACTATTGTTCCTAACTTTGACTGTACATAAAGTGAGGCATTTTCAGTAACCCAGCATTCACCTGACACTATGGGTCTTAAAGGAGGTGGATCTTCATTTTTGTGGAGTTTGGGTAGTCCCTTTATCACAGGAATTAAAGGTGATTCAATCAACAAATAGTCATATAAGGTTCTGTCTATGGATCTGGTCATAAGTAGATCGTATATAGTGTCATGCACATAGTTGATGGTTGAAATTATCTTAGTTTTATCTATGAGTTCATATGCCTTGTCATTATCGAGCATATTATACATAAGATCTCTATAAAAGGAAGTTTCCATTACAGCAATCCCCCCTCCCTTATCAGCTGGCTTGAAGGTTAAGCTCATATCGCTACAAAGGTTATCCAAAGAACATCTCTGTGTATAATTCAAATTAACAAATATACCTTTATGTTTTTTCTGTTCATAATATGTATAAAAATCATTCTCACAAGCACGTAAGAAACATTCAGCAGTTTGTGTTGTAGGAGGCATAAAACAGCTTTATCTCTTACACAACGTGGTTTTATAATCAAAATCATTTGCAGTTGAACTATTTTTAAAAAACACTTTCAATGACAATTTTCTAACAAACAGGCGTAGGCCTATAAGCGTGTCTGACAGTGTACTTCCCCTAGAGGGGATAAATGACAAACCTTTGTTTAAAATAAACTGTTCGTCTAGAGAAAAAGTTCTTGACGTTAAATTGAAGAACAAGCTCCTTAATTCCTCGCTCTCCTTCTCCGTTCCAGTGTTTCTGCTGACATTTTCCTTTTCATTCTGCCCCGACTTACTGAACGCGTACGCATTGTGTTTTTGTAGGGGAGAGGAAAATTTAAAGGTACAGGTGTCATAAAAGAATTATTAATGTTGCTTGTCTTTGGTTTAGCACCCAAGTCATTGGTTAAACCCTGCTGATTATAGGGTAGAGAGGCGTTAGACTGTCCGGATTCGCAAACAGTATCACTAGTCTGGCTACTAACCATAGGCTGAACTGCCACAGTTTCTTCAGCCATGGTAGCAAATTCATCATGTATCATTTGCGTGCTTCCAGCTGCAATGGAGGGTCGAATACCTTCTTGTTGATTGATTTTCGGCCAAACGAAAATACGACCTAGCTGGAAATCCTGGTAGTCACGCCTTAGTTTTTTTAACTTAATTTGCTCTAGTTTATTGCTGTATATGGTTAGTTGCTTATTCATATTGTTCACCTTAGACATATAAACATCAGCTGAGTAGTTCGTTGTAAGGGACATATACTGTTCCTCCACCTTGGTTATAAGCTCAGCTTCAATAGGTGCAAAATAATCCAAGAGTAAGTGTATATATTTGTTGCCAAAGTCAATATTGAGTTGTTGCCACTTCCGTAGCAATTCAGGATGGCTATCCCCGTAGCTCGGCATACACAATACCCTCATGCCACGGGGAATAACCTTGAAGTGGAGACAAGCCTGTAGGTGCCTCTTTTGCCAAATAAGTCTGTATAGCCGGTACAAGTCATTCTCCAAATTTCTCAAGCGACTAAAAAAGTCATGCATATTTTCAACGTCACTAGCTGTATTAACGGCAACATCACCTTTGATATCCAAACGCAACAATGGATTCTCCTTTTGATATAGTAGACTATTCCAACCATCGGTCCCCGTTGTACCTGTTGGGTTATAGTCCAACTCGATGTTTGGCATTTCCATCATGTAACAATCGGCAAAAGACAATAAAAATAAAACTAATAGCAGCAGACAAATGCCGATCATTCAAAGGCTCCTGTCACCAAAACGAAGCAAGCTGGATAAAACGAAAACTGCCAGGAACCACCATGAAAATTGTAAAAGAATTTTATTGAATGAGCGCTTTCACGCACACACAGGTGCGCTTCATCAGGTTACAAATCACATAAAATCAGAGCAGAATATATACACTAATAATCAAGTAATTAAGTGATTAATCTCCATTTAATTATCTAATTAAAGCCACTAGTCATTTCACATTTAAAGAAACTGACTCCAGATACCATTTAAAAATTGGACCTTAGTTAGCATAGTTTCAGTGTATCGTTTATGTCATTAAAACATTTCATTCATTGCTAACAGGTCAAATCAACGTTTAAAAATGCCTCCAATTATTTTATATATTGATGTTATACATCATAATTTCATACAATTCATTCTTTGTACAAATTCTCAAAATTTTTTACAAAAACCAAGATTTTACGATAATCAAACATAACAGTAACATTTAATACAAACATTAATTTCTGTAAATTCATATTATAAGTATATGTTAATGTTCATTCGTCTATTTCTAAAAGCGCATCAAATTGACAAAATATATATGACATATACTATTTAAAAACATATTACCACTATATGCATGCAATACATGCATACAGCATGCAAATGTCAGATAAAGAAACGTGTATGTCAACCACACTGCTCATTATGGAGCAGAGGACACCCCTGTGAGCATCACTACGGCACATCAGCAGTACATCATTGAATGCTCACTTGCCAAAGGTAAATTTCTGTGTCGGTATGTATCTGACTATGTTCACAAACACATACAGTCATAATGTGTACAACTATTTATGGAAGGGGTTGGGGTTGGTCTAGTGGTTAATGTGTTTACCTCAAAGATACAAGGTGTGATTCTCACCTTTGAAATGGAAATTGGCTAGGTTTAAAATGGCCTATAAGGGCAGCTAGCCTAGTATTTACCTATGAACCTAAGAACCTATGTGCATCAATGTCACTACATCATGGATGTGGAAATGCTACATACAGCAAACATGTTGTAATATACTGTGAAAGAATGTGTAATCCATAGCATTGTGTACAGATTAACATTACTTTACTGTTTGATGAAGCCAGATAAGGAGGACTGCATATGCATACAATATGCTTGCATCTGATCCCACATGGCATCAGTTTTGTCAAAGTATGACACAACATTACATCATGAGAGTGGGGTATCATGACAACTGTCATTCAAAACATGCAGAATGACATGTCTGTATGTTGCACATACCTGATATGGCAATACAGACATCCAAAGCATATGACTACTATGGACAACATATGTTGCATGTCATCCCAGTAAGAAACATGTTTACAGGCTGCCTGTTGCACCATTATCAACAGGTTAACTGCTACAATGCATGGACTGTTGAATGTGTGTGGACAGTGTGATGTGTTAAGGTGTGTGCCATGCACACATTGAAAACAAAGTAAATGTCACATGATAATAGCACATAAGCATGACAAATACATGGTATGCATACACATAAGTGCATATATAGTCCAATCAATAAATGTCAATCACCATGCTGACAGAAGAACACAAGAGGAGCACACAGACACTACCTACTGATCAGAGGGACCAGGCTGATGTGGATCAGACTCCCAAATTATCTTACAAGCTACCACCCTGAACAAATTCGACATAGCTAATGCCATCTCATCGAAGAAGATCCCCATCATGTCTCTCATCTGTGTTTGGAACACATTGGCTATGACTTCCCTGCTCTTCCTCCAAAAATTGACTCTATCATGGCCATGGCGATGTCTCCCCTGGGGTGCAGGCAGGATGTCTCGGGCATAGGCAGGTCCAAGGTCCTTGTCATCATTATTGTCACTGTCTTCTTTGGATAATTCAGGCAGTGGCCTTGCACCTTCACATCATTATCTTCAGATTGGTGAAACTCCTTGGGTACCATGATCTGTAAAGTTTAACTGCAAAACACAACAGAAAAGAAAATAGAATGTCTATCAAGCAGAACACTCCCATGAAAATCAGAGCACAGCACAATATCATTAAGATGAACATTTACATAGGGTCTAAGATATATTCATTATGGCAGAGTTACCCATGGAGGTATATGTCATACTCCTAAAAAGGACAACAGTATTCTTTCTTGAACAGTTCCATATGCTTAGTCACACATACACGTCATTAACTTTGTAAAAATGTATGAATGGTCAACAAACATATTTTACTGTCTGCATTCAATGATGCATATAAGCAAACACAACATGCTTTTGTATAAATAAGGAGAAAGTTATCAGACTCTATTGTGGACAATAGGCACACCATATGACAACAGTCTGTGACAGGCAGCATGATATTTGCCTGAACACATCAATATAATGAGCACAACAATAAAAACAATGCAATATGTTCAATCAAAACAATTATAGACATATCAGAATGTAATATATCTGTTAATAGTGGTATTGCATGTGTACAACTCTATGCATTCTCTTCAGAAACAATCAGGAATCAGAAGACATACAAAACAAATATTTTGGAACATGCTTGCTGATTATGAACTGTTGCTATCAAATGAGTACCTGCTCAAGTGACAGTCAACTTAGGTTATAGCAGGGTTTTATAAATAAAGTAACCAAAGGTTTGGAGACAGAAACAAAACCAGTGTTGACCTGCAGGATGCACTCTTTAAGAAATGCTGCTATCAAATGGGAACCTGCACAAGCAGCAGTCAATCTAGGCTATAACAGTGTTTTTACAAACACACCCATGGTTTCTCTGGCAGGTACACAACCAATATAAAACTGAAAGCCATGCCACACAGTCTGAAAACAGCAATGCTAATACTGTCATGTTAGACTCCCATTCACGATGTGAACAGCCAGACTCTGCACAACAGATCAATTATCAGAAAACACAGCCAGACATATAAGTGTGCCAAACCATGCATCATAAGCAATAATCACAATACTTACATGTGTACACAAAACATTCACCTTTAAACCCTGAATGTCAAATACTCACAACAAACTGTCATTTAGGTTGTGGATGCTTTGTTTAAACATTTGTGTTGACAAAAATGAATCCAAAATATAAAATACATGAACACCACAAGTTTTATACACAGTTGTAATGACAGGTACAGTTTGCTGATTTCACTTACCTTCCTGATACATGATGGGTATTCTTGCATTCTAAGCAATAAACATGTAATTTTGAAACATACAGGCTCCAAAACAGTGGAATATGAATCTCATTTCATAATATATGTACAATATTCAACATACCTCACTCCCTCCACTGCTCTTCAAGTCTGTGCATTTGATCAATTTAGATCACTGCTTCAACTGGAGTCCTCATCATCTGCTCATGTAGCTAAACTGTTTTTAAATTACATTCATGTCAGCACTATATTTTTAAAAATTAACAGTAATTGAGATAATCCATTCCTCAGACAGTCTGACAGTGTCATGTAACATACAGCTTCCGTTAACAGAATTATACCTGTTGCTGCACATTATAGACACAGAAAAGTATGTGTGAAGACCATTATTCCTTGGTAAATTGCACATTACAAGTTAAATACATACATCTTCCTGCCCTTCATTGCAACTGGTTAGTGTGCCTATCACAGTCCCTCAAAATGTACAGGGTGATTTTTTTTCTACTATTAATTTCAGTATTTCATGACAAAAGAGTCTTTCATAGCATTTTAAAAAGTATACACTATTAACCAAAAAAATTGCCCAGACAGATATCAAGATCTACTGTCCCTGCTGTTAAATGGCTGATGTTAATGGAATGTTACAGATTATGGCTATATCAGTAGGAATCCAATGAATAACCAATTTATTTTCAACAACGCTCAAAATATATGTCAGTATCAATAAATGTAAAAAGCTTTGTTAAAGGGATGCTATGGATACATGAAATCAGTATAACAGTTTAAGATAAATGTGTCTTATTTTTAAACTTGAACACACAATATGTAGACATGCTGGCCTGCATTCTTAAAAGCTGAACTAAAATTCAATGCATGCTGTTCATAAACAAGCAGGTAATGCTCTTCAAACACTGCTGTTCAAAAACTGATGTTACTAGGCCATTACAGATTATGGTATTATTTGCAGAAAGACTAGATCAGTGAGGTGTTACCATGCACATCATAAACCTTAATATAAACTATTGCAATATGGATTAAAAAAAAAAAAAAGGCTATGGGTGAAGTTAAACAAGGTAAGATGTTCCTCTATGTGGTTTGGAACCCACAACATGCCAAAATGTACACATGCTAGCCAGTTACTTTACAGGCTGAGCTAACATTCTACTAGGCAGTCAATGTAGGCAACAGGTACTGCAGGTGTTTCTTAGAAATCCTGCAATGAATAGCAGAATATGGGAAATCCATACAATTTTAACACCTCTCATAGTGAAGACATAACAGTTATCAACACATATGTAACAAAATATTTTAACCAAAGGTAGACATTAATTTTTACATTAAATAAATTCATCTGTCCACTTGTGTAGGAAAAATGATGTAACTAAGTTATATACGTATTTGTCTTCCACCTTGTAATTGTCCAGTAGGTGATACGGTGGGACTACAACAGAAAACAACAAAATGCACAGTCATCTGTGGCCTAGGTACGATAGGTATCAGTGATTCATGAGGACAGTGGCTATGTGAAATTATGTAACTAGTTGTTGCAAAACATGTACATCTTTAAAGGACATAGTTAAGGTTATTATTCAATTATTAAATAAAATAACAACATGGGTATCAAACCCATAGTCAAGAGAGCAGTATGTACCAAGTTCACTGAATTATCCCACAAGCTAATTCCTACAGCAGCTAAAACATGATTATAAAAACATATATATATGATATATTTGTTTCAAATAGTGGCAACATTAATGGAAAACTACGAAATGCACAGTCATCCGTAGCCCAGGCACTATAGTCATCAGTGAATGGGCAAGAACAATGGCTATGTGAAATTATGTAGTTAGATGTAAAACATATGTTCATCTTCAAAGGACATAGTTAAAGTTATTATTTAATTATTAATTAAAATAGCAACATGGGTATCAAACTAATAGTCTAGAGAGCAGTGCATATGAAGTCCACTGAATTATCTCCATGAGCTAACTCTCAAAGCAGCTAAAACATGGTTGTAAAAAATGTATATGATATATAGAAGTCAAATAAATATCTGTAAAAAATCTGTAGAAATACTAAGGTATACTTAGAATATAGATACTTACTGTGCCACTCTACAAGCTATCTCTGCCCCTCATTAACCCTCTTTTGAAGCTCAGTGGTGATGAACCTCCACTCCAGTACAGTAGATCCCCATCCTCCATTGATGTTCCCGTGATCTGGTTCTACATGTTGATCATGACAAAGTTCCTGTGTCTAGCTCTCATCCTCTGTTCCAATCCGGCATATACTGTCAACATCTGTGTCATCTCCTTGTTGTTCCATTTAGGTGAATGGACACATCACAGCCTCCTTGAAGTTGCCATTAAGATTTTCAATCAGTGGATATCTGAAAAACAGAAAAACACAGAAATGTGCACTGAGGTGTCACTTAGTTCACAGTTAGCAATGGTTTGATCATTAAATGTATCAAAAATGTTTAAAGGTGGTGATGATGTCATGTTCTAAGATTACTGGAAGATAATGGGCATGTGCCACACATGATACCATTTATCAATATATGTTGTGTGTTGGGTTTTTCAGCACATAACAGCAATTTATGTGGAAGGCCATGAATGTGATTCAAAGAACTTGAATTTTAATTAACCATATAAATTATATATGGCACAGATGGTACCTAAAGCTGTGTGCATACAAGGTGTACTTTGATTCTGTGAGTCTAAGTGAGAGGTGCATCTGTAAGTGGTGAAATTTCTGCAGTAGTAATTGGTACGTGTTAAAGTTAGTAATTTCAAAATGTGCATGTTTAAAGTCATATTTAATCAAAATGTGAATTTTAAGAGAAGTTGTTAAAAGCTCCTGAAATCATGTTTTCTGGAAATGTATGCATATAGGTGTTGTTCATATAAATATTTTTGTTCAGCCCCATATGCAGTTGTATAGTCAGACTTCCACTGCAAATGATAACAATGTATGGAGGAGGATATATTCATTATCCGTAATTTGTACTTGTAATTCCTTGCACTCCATGTTCTAACTACAAAAACCTACAGATTACTACAGTATCCATATGTTTAGTATGTGATGTTGATATTATGAATATTTCTTAAATCATGTTTCCTAAAACAGTGTTATAACGTGCTGCTGCTGTTATGGATGTTTATCAAATGATGCTTCTGAACAAAGGTGTTATCACTTCACTACTGTCTCAATTTACTATGGATCTGTACTGCCTATAGACCTAGGGAATTCTGATGGTTTCTGAATGTTATTTAATCATTAAGTTATGTAGTATTTTAATGTGAAATGCAAGCAGACTGTGTTAGCAGGATGCTATTGTCTTTGGATCTCCCTTCAACATATGTGTAATGTCAAGGCTTCTAATTCTAGTCACAAACTATGCAGATATTATAAGCTGTGTTACTTTTACAGATGTAGAATGAAGCCATTGCTGATTCTTTTCACCTCATGTTAGTATTTCTCACAGATAGTGTTATACAGATGTCTGCATTGCACAGGACTGCATTGCATAGTGTTTTTTTTTTTTTTTTGACATATGCTGTTCATAGAATCAAATGCATAAATGTGTTCATCCATGAATATTATCATGTGCATACAACATTTACCAGATGCCCAACTATCTCAGGGGTGACAACTTTCCCCCCCAGGGAAATGACATCATAACTGATGCTCTCCGATAACATGGAATGAGACTCCTAAGCCCTTCAGGGGATACTGTTTGTAGAAATGAAATATGGACGGACATCACCAACATGATCAATGCAGCTGGAGGTCACAACCAATCCCATGAGGCCTATAGATGACACTGCTCAGACATGATTGTGGCCAACGGAGTGACATGTTATGAGAGGTCAAGGGATGTCACCGGTGGTGGACCACCAATGCACCCAGATGTCATTACAATTTTTTTGTCATCACTGCATACAGTAAGAGGGGAGTAGTGAGTAGGGTGAATCCCTGGTGGTGGGACTGAAGCTGGGGTTCCAGGACAGACATATATGTATCCATGTTCAATACAGGGATGAGTATTTTTGACACTTATTGCCTATAGCAGGCATATTCATGTATTCCTGTGTTTGATTAACAGCAGCAGAGTTGAGCCATGAACACACTTCCATACAGAGTGAGGATGATGAACCTACATATAATTAAATATACTGGAAGGTATGAGTTACAGGCACAGCAGTGCAAAATTCATAATGTGCACTGCATTAATATTCACAGGTCCATCTACATCGGGCCTACAGCAGGGAATAGCAGATGAGTGTCTCTATACTGCTGCTGTGCACAATACCTTGTTAGTGTCCACACCTCATTTAATGACACTGCTGTTTACTGTTATATTGTTGTTTCCCTAACATTGAACACTACAGGTACATCTAACGGAGGGGCAAGCCACGCATTCTAATTTACAGAAAGACCAGGTATGTTACAGTGACATTGTCAGAGCTTTCAACTATGTTTAGCACACATGATGACTGACATCTTTATCAATCTTTGTCAATACAGGCCCTTCTGTTGCACAGTTCCAACATCCATCATGTGAATATTTGCAGCCCATATTACTGTGTTGTATATTGATTTGTGCTAATAACTACATAACAGTGCTGTCTTTCTCTATACTTTCCACACAGGATCCACAATACAAACTCCAACATCCACACAGCAGGAGTCCTCAATTGCACATATGAGTGATATGTGCATATCACACATTCTTTATGTTTTACTGTGTTCACCTGGTAAATGTTGTGAATGTTGTTATCCATAATGTATTTTGTTTCTGTACACTAGCTGAAGTTCAGCACAGTGGAACAACAGCAACCATATCCCATGAGTGTTTGCCAGATGTGTTATGTTTTTCTGCATCACATATGTCACATATTTTGGCCATGTTAATAGATTATATAGTTATGGTATGTACATTCTGTTTAACATACATACAGTAGACTGCAAGTGAAGTCAGTAGTATTTGTAACATTGCAGTGAAATATATATGCCAACTGTCTTTTTTATTAATCATGTGCTGTAGGCAGATTGTCCTGATCTGTACGTTTGTATCTTGTAGCACATCAACTGTCTTTATCAGCCAGCAGCCCATCCAATGCTCCTTATGTTGGTCATGATGTATCTCAGCCTATACCTCTCAACCTGGAAACATCAAAAATCTGGACACAGGCCCATGAAAAATAGGTACAAATATGTACACTTTTAACATAACAGTTGCATACACAATTATGTAACCCCGCCCACTCAAATGTAATTGTGGGATACCAACTTTCAAATGCAAACTGAAGAACGGCTAACCAAAATATGCCCCCCAGACTCTGTGGTAAATGGTAACCATTTATTTTGAAATGTGTAGCAATAATGTTCACTGGGAAGAGAGAACCTTAGGATTTTGTTTTTGGTGACTTGCAGTATATGGGTTTTGTGGTAAAAGTAGGGCATTTACTAGTAGGCAATATTTAATCTTAGCAAAAATATATTATACAGTAGTTTGCTAAGTCATTCTCCATGGCCTTCTGATCAGTGGTGTAGCTAGAGTTTGTGTCACCCGTGGCTGTCTTTGAGTTTGCTAACCTTACCCCCTCACAAAATCATGGTCAATGGGGCCCCCCCCATAAACAGCCCTCCCCCCTGCAGCCATTGCAATGTCCCATTGCTTGACTATTTTGCCTCATTTACCATAAATACTGCAATGTGCATACTGCTTTTCTTCTACAATGATTATTTAGATATCATTTAAGACTTTTATTTTACATTTTATAGCACAAACACTAACAGACATCTGCTAAACAAACCAATACAGTCTCACAATGAAAACAGACTTAGCATTAAAACTCCCCTGCCCTTGAAACTCACATTCATTAAAAGAGCATTGAAACCCACATTGAAAGAAAATGCATCTGGCCAGTGGCAGATAAAGATCACATTTGGGCTGTTTTCAAATCATAGGCCTCTTACACATGAAACATACATGTGTTCTTTGATACACCTTCCTGATTGTATTAAATTATATTCCTTGTATAATACAGCACAATTGTTAGAGCAAGTTTTTGTTTTGAACATTTTTTCAGTAAGCAATGAAACAAAATGCATGAACCAATAATGACAAAATTGCCCAGTTCAGAACATTTCCATCATAAAAGTCTACTCAGACTTCTACAACCCACCAGTATCAGTAAATATGCACAATCTCTGCAGAAGTAAACATTATCTAAATTATTTCACATTAAAGAGATCTATAACTAAGGAACAGGTTGCTGTTAACAAACAACTTTATATTTCATTGTTTCATCTACAAATAAAGTGCCTGTTGTCCTTCAGGAATAAATTGCCTATGTTACATTAAAAAAACAAACTAGTAATATTGCAATATGGAATGTATGGCAAACTGATAACAGGTTCATAGTTACTAGGTATCTCCACCAAAGAGGACATTCTCAGGAAAGGAGCATCTACCCCCTTTAAAAGTAGAACACAGTACAGTATTAGCAATCCGTCTACATACTGTGGGAGTAGAACCCAGAGCCTTCTTCATCAAAAGTGAGTATCTACCTGTTGTGCTACTAACAACAAACACAAGCGGATTTGGCATATGCAGGACTAAACTTCTCTCCCCCTGAAGAACTATGCAGCACAAGAAATCTGAAAAAAGCCAACATTTATGGGGGGGGGGGACAATGGCCCAAAACCAGGGACTCATTTTAGATATTACCTGTATAATCTTAGAAAAGTTGCAAAAATAAAATGTTTTGTGTTACCATGCACTTCCTGAAAGATTAGGAAGACTGAAACTTAAATGGCTATCACTATTTAGTGAATTCAGTTCTCAATGATTTGCCAAAATACCACTAATTTTAAGAGGAACAGACCACAACCAGGCATAAGTGGTGGTATGGGTAGATAATTTAGGCTCTTGCTACCTGTAACTAAGGTGCAGGGTTTGAGTCTGGGCAGCTCTTAACCACCAATTATACCTAACTGGGCATTTTACACAGACACACACGCACACACACACTACAAATGCCTATGCAGAGTTGGAACACAAGCCGAGTTGCAGAACTAAGTACATGCCATTCTGAAGTATAAATCTACCTGCTGTTCAGCTAAAGCAACACTCAAAATGTAGAGTTGGAGCACAAGTATAAGTGCAAATACCTGTCATTCAGTTTACTTAAAAGAACTACGTACAACAAATAAATATACCTGCTGTTCAGCTAAAGCAACACTCAAAATTCAGACACACATGGCAGATTGCAGAGTTGTAGCACACACACACAGCATACTGCCGCGTTGCAGAAATAAGTAGAAGTACAAAAGCCGATGCAGAGTTGGCACACAAGCAGAACTAAGTACATGTCATTAAAATGCCCTTCCATTGCTTACTTAAAAGTACAAATAAATCTACCTGGCCATTCAGCTAAAGCAACACTCGAACTGCAGAGTTATAGCACAAGCAGAACTAAGTACATACCGAAAAGCAATACCCAATAAATCCATTCAGCTTACTTAAAAGTACAAATAAATCTACCGGGCTGTTCAGCTAAAGCAACACTCAAAATGCAGAGTTGGAGCAAAAGAAGAACTAAGTACATGCTAAAACACAGCACCCAATAAATTCGAGTGCTGGAGCACAAGCAGACTAAGTACAAGTAAATCTGTTAATGTTAATGCTGTTAAGCTTAGTTAAAAGTGCAAATGTCTGCCATTCAGCTTACTTAAAAAACTAAGTACAACAAATCAATCTACCTGCCGTTCGGTTAGCTAATCTCTTAACTGCCAAAAAGCAACACTCAAAATGCAGCCTACCGAGTTGGAGGGCTGGAACACAACTCAAGCAGAACAAATTACAAATAAATATGTTAATTGCTGAGCACTAAGTACAAATGCTGTTCAGCTTACTTAAAAGAACTAAGTACAAATAAATCTACCTGGAGGAAGAAAGATGTGCTATGTGCTGCTGTGCACTGAGGAAAGTTAAATTATGGCTGGGCATTCTGACAGGTTGTTGAAGCTGGCACACACCCTGCATGTGATGACAGAGAAATTTGACCCCCCCCCAAAAAAAAAAAAAAAAAACCCGGGAAATTCAGAAATTAAGGGAGCCACTCGGGAATTTGTGGCACCCCAATATTTTTCCCTCAAAACCAGTATTTACTGAGGAATTCAGTACAATTGAGAGCTATGTCTCAGCCTGATATTATTGCCCCTTTTCTAGAGGACCTTGATTTGTTTGGAGAGGCCATCCTTGAGGCTAATACTGATGTTGCACCAGATGTATTCTCATATATGGAGGTCCACTTGTTGACAAATTCAGAGGCCAATGACACAGTGGATATTGAACAGAGTGAAGCCATTGGTCAACACACCACAGCTGGAAGCACTGCTGTTGGCAGATCCACACAACAACCAGATACAGGGCATTGCCATAGATGTAGGCGATCAGATGTTGTACATGGCTATGTGTCAGAGGGTGCATGCCTCTTGCTGCAGGCAAATGAACATTCACAACTACAGCATCATTCAGTCATCCATGCACTTCCCTGTGCTACAGAACATGTGGCACCCCAGCTACATGTCATGCATGAAGGATAAGAGTGCAGACATTGTGAGATTATGGCTGCACTGGACACTCAGATTAAATGTCTGCTAGCTGTGACATGGTCAGTGGAAACCCTGGCTTCTACAGTTCTGCAGCAATATTATACTACAAGCAGGATTTTTTGATCCATGACTATGCACAACAGATTGTAACCTGTGAGAGGCAGGCCACCTGTCCACAGAACTACTATTACCCATCGGGAACACCTGGCCATGGCCTGCACAATTGTCAACTGCTGGCACATCTGCTGAGGTCCTGAAAGTCACAAGGCCTTCACTTCACAGTCATGCTCCTTCATCTCAACATGGTGTTGTATACCCATCCATCTCCTCTGTGAAGCAACAAGGAGAAGATGTATCTGTGTGTGGTCATGGCAGGGTGGACTGTGGTATGGGACATCAGCGAGGTCAACAAAGACAGCATTAGAGTGTGTCCAATGGTGTAATACATATAGCTGACTCATATTATTTCTATACCACTGTACTGTGATATGTATTTCTGAAATAAAACTATCTGCATGATGTGGTGCATGATTTTCTCTTTTTTCATATTATGATATCGTACATATATAAGTGTAGCACTGATGTTGTCCCTTATGGTTTACATACAGTAATAAAAGTAACTGAGTGTGCATGCATACCTTTGTCTGCTGTGACCTGAGGTGATATATATATATATATATATATATATATATATATATATTTTTTTTTTTTTTTTACACATTTGTATATGTTCATGTTGGAATATGTTATGCTCATGTTATGTGTGATACTCAGTGTGTACATCGAGTGAGTACTTGCCATTAAATGTAAAGTGTGTTGCTATGGTGGGGCAACACTTGAATACCAATGTTCAGTCTGTCGGTGTATTCATGTACATGTGGCTTGTCGTGACTCAAACGTCTGGGTCAGATGCTGCTATTTAGCTTGAGCCTGCACTTTTGGTCACACCCTATGTTCCATACGCCTGTGACTTCTGTCACCTATGTCCTCCTGCTACTCCTCCAATATTTGTGGTATGTCCTCTTCAGACATTTGCATTTCTTGGGATAGTTCACCCACAACTGCAGATAGAAGACTGTCATGTGCTAGGGTTAGCATGTTGTGCAGCATGGCACACACTGTTATCATCTGTGCTGCCTTCTCATGTCTGTATTGCAGTGCACCCCAGATGCATCCAGACATCTGAACCTAGCTTTTAATACAACTGACATATGCTCTAGGGTGTTTCTGGTTGTTGTGTGTGCTCTATTGTAGGCTTCCTGTGCAGGTATGGATGGTTTACAGTACAGGGTCATTAGCCATGACTCAAGAGGATAACCACAGTCACCTGTTGTGATGACTAAAAGCACTTTTGTTCAGACTGGATATTGTTGAGAGGGGGATCCTTTACTCAGATCCTAGCTGTGTTTCTGTACTTACCCAGAAGCAATCCCTCAGGAAATTCACCAGGCTGGAATGCAGCCCTGAGTCCACTCTCCCTACAAATGGCAGAATCATGGACACTTCGAGGGTATGTTGCCATGTTTGTTATGCCATCTGCTGCACATACAACTTGACAAATAATGGATGGGCCAGCCCTTTCTGTTTATGTATTGGTCTGCTTCTGGATATACTGGTGTTTTAATATGTATGTGTGTCTGCAATATTGCACAGAGTACATGTGGGAAGTTTGTGATGTTGTAGAACTGGTGTATTACATCTCTCTGCTCCATGGATGTGGATGGGAAGTGTATGTAGTCATCTACCTTGCTGCACATTGCTTCCAGGAATTTTTCCAGGATACAACTGGCAATTGCCTGTGATACAACCACAGCATCCCCATGTGTCTCTGGAATGCCACAGATGCGCGTACACTAAGCCTGAGACACACTTTAGTTTCAAGGGGGGTGGCACAGATTATAGTCAGCCTGCACTATTTGTCTGTCAAGATGGTATCTATCGATTATTTCCTGGTCTGACAACTGGTGAACTCATTACAACCAAGTACGTCTCCAGGTTTCTGCAGTTACCTCCTACTGATGTCTCTATGTGTCAAATATGCTTGTTCATATTTGTATTAACAATTCCAAAACCAAGCTACACACAAGGTATCAGAAGATTTCATCTTAAAGCATACATGATGGGAAACACAGTTGTATTGATAGCCGACCTTTGTCTAATGCAGCTAAAGAGATATTGAATATTATTTGTATGCTGTTTTTTTGTAATGTAATACTTTTCATATTTCTCTAAATATCTCATCATTCAGGAAACACAACAGAACTGCATATGAAAACTCACAGCCATATGAAGAAACTCCTGCTGGCAGGATGTGTTTTGCTTGAATCGTTACTGAGCTATCATAAGCTGTTTATAGAACATTACAAAATTAATATTCACTGCCTTATTTTGGCTTATAAAATCCAGTTTAAAGCATCAAACTGAATGAATGCCACTATGTAAACATTAATTTATCCTGAATAATTTTCCATTTGCATTTTTCTGGTAATACAAAAGATTCCAGAGATATGGATACTTGTTTGAACTAAAAGGTGATAACTTCATTTTTTAAAGGCTCAAGCCACACCCACTGGGTGTTGACAGTACTGACTCCAAAGAGTTGTACAGAAGGGAATGAGTTAAGTTGCAGCCTTGCCCTGACTCTAGGGGGCTGTCTTTTAGGACACATAGCCATAGTCTCATTTATTGCTTGCATCACTGCTGCTTTTTGCAGTATATTAACAGCAGGTTGCAATGTTACATTTTTTTTTAGTTTTGCTACTGATTTATCTGTAATCTGTACTATTCGAGTGAATTCCTTGGGTTCTGTAATGTACGTGCCCAGGATTTCAGAAACTGAGTCTGCGAGGCTGTTTGTCGCATTTAAGTTGCACTGTGTGTGCATAATGGGATTTTGAAACTCACTGGCATGCACAGAATCCCTAATTATCCTACGCTGAATACTTATGTAGTCGGTCTGCCTTCAGCGTATCTTCTGAAATCACATCCGCTATGTCTTTCTTAGGTGTGCTGCACTGTCTGCAAACACCTTCCATGAACTTTACAGAATTCAGCCCACTTGTCTAAAAACAAAAACAATCAATACAAAAATGGTGTTTATACAAAATTGTATGAGTTTACTGGCTAACTAGTATACAACATAAAGAAAAACTGCTGCTAATTAGCATATGGCTCATAAAGAAAAGCAAGTAATACATATGCATGTTGATAATGTAAACACAGTAGTAACAAGAGTAGATAATTAGTGTATGTACAAAGCAATGAAGAATAAAACTTCTGTAAGTGTTATTTTTGTCTAGAAGGTGTCAAATATTCAGTAAATAGAAAAATGTATTATATATTGCCTTCAATGTGACTTTGGAAAGGAGCTGCTTATGTCTAAAACTGACATTCCTCTGTATTCAGGTAGGCTAAACATGATTCAAAAGAATAAATAGATAAATGCATTAATAGAAAGGGAAATAACCTACATCTTACTCAAGTTCTGAATGAGCACTGCACTTCTACAAAACACTGGTATTCTCAGCACATTGCTATGACACTGTACAGTTCAATATATACATGACACTGTGCAGTTCAATACATATACATACATATATATATATATATATATATATATATATATATATATATATATATATATATCTATACACACACACACACACACATGGGAGCCGTTTATAACCTCGAAATACTGAAATGTCAAATTTCAGTATCTCAAGACTATAAACCGGAATACTTAAAATAGCGAAAGTTCATAATCGTGAATTCGAATATCTTAAATTCGCGATTATGGCCTTATGCTACATGATGTCTGGGATTGTGTGCTTATGGTGCGCGGTGCCTTTTGTGGATCTAAGTGAATATTTTGTAAGGAATTTGAGTGGGGGTTAGAGTGTATTTGAGTGTGCTGATATGTTTGATGTGTGTGTGAGGGACTGGAAAATATGCGTGTGTGAGTTTGCTTTTGTTTCCTGTTTGTGCGATCTCGGAGTTAGTATATATAAGTATGGGGGGTGTGGGAGGCAGCCCCCCTTGCTTATGTGTGTATGAGTTGTGTATGTGTGTAGTTTTGTTTGTTTATGTTGTAATGTGGATGTTGTGGTGTATGTATGGTGTAGTGTATGTGGTTTGTTCGGTGTTTTGAATTTCGAGGTTTTGGGCTCGGGTTTTGTAGTTTCGATGTTTTGTGGATTCGGTTTCATAGTTTCAAGATACTGAATCTCGATGTTTCACTATTTCAAGATTATGAAGTGAATCTATATATATATATATATATATATATATATATATATATATATATATATATATATATAAAATCTATAAAAAATTCAAACATGGTACAATATTATTATATTATATTTTCTAATCAAATCAATTAATTGAAACGATATAAATCACACATATTTAAAGCAATGCAAGGGAGTTATATGTTAATATAGCTCAAAACTAGGCAAAAGAGAAAGGTTCAAACAATAGTTTTGGCTCAGATGATCACAGCTGATTGTGCACCAACAAGCTGTACAGATGTAACTTTCATCAGAGCTAACATCATCATCTGTGTGATTGTGTTTCATCACATTCAGAAGCTATTCAGTATAATGAAGTTGAATATAAAGGTAAAGAGCCAGTGCCTGCTTTACAAAAAATTTTATTAAAAAAAAAGAATTGAAAAAATTATCCCCCGGATTTACTAATCTCCCGTGCAGGACTAGCATAGTCCTGCACGGAAGTGGCCGCTTAGGAGCAGGATGGCAGCATGCCATGCATATTAATGAAGGTGCACTGCCTGACCTCCTAGACATACACGGAGTGTGTACGAGTGCAGGGGGCATGTCCGAGAGCAGAGAACTCTGAATAATCATGCCCTTGCAAAGTAGAACAGCAGAAAGTGGAAATAAATGAGTGAGGCCACTCATAGGTGTTTGCATATCCCCACCAACAGTCCCCCATGTGTACAACAGCAACAAGACATAAAGATGAAAAGAAGAAACCCCTGTATTGTTGTCTAAAGCTCTGAGGACAACTAACCATAGGTGCGCAGGTGTGCCCATTGCTCAGCCATGGTGAAAGTAGCCCAAAAGGCTGAAGAGGATAACAAGGATGATATATGCAAATGAAGCATGTCAGCAATAGTGTAGTGGACAGACCGTTCAACTAACAAGCAGGCATTCCCAGTTCAAGTCGCAGCACAGTCTATTTTACATGGCAAAGCATGGTATAAGCAATATTAGTAATGCAAAACCCACTAAATATCATAATTTTTATGAACAGGAGTACTGCATGAAATGCACATGTGAAGAGTCAGTATCATAATGAATATGCCAGCAGTAAGTAGGCATAACCACAGATAAGCAGTAGCAAGCATATGTAAGCACTAGTAAGCGTGTGCAAGTGCGTTTGCACAGGGTTAAGCACTGCTGACACAGATTAAGCAAAGGAAAAGCTAACTGGGTGTAAGACACTGTGACTGGAAGTCAGCAGTGCTTACCTCTGCACAAACCATCTTACAACCACATGAAAGTGCCTTAAGCACACCATATCCAATGGCCGGTGTTCTGCCCAGCAACAAAACAAATAGCTACTGCAAAGCCAGAACCCAGGAAAATGCACAGTATACATGAAACGATTTACAACTAAGCCATGCCAGATATGCAGAAATCGTATGTTGACAGAAACATAACCCCTGCCCAGTCATGCAACAGTACAGAGAATGTATACCTACAGCTCTACAGCTAGATGGGCATGTGTGTGCAAATATATCACTATCTAAATGGCTACAACATATCTACAGATGTAGTCATATATATCTATCTATCTATCTATCTATCTATATATATATATAAATATATATGTGTGTGTACACACACACACACATATATATATATATATATATATATATATATATATATATATATATATATATATATATATATATATATCTCTATAAATATCCAGATATAAATATCCAGATATATATACATATATATATATATCTATATATATATATATATATATATATATATATATATATATATATATATATATACAAGTATATGAACAGATATACATGCAAATGCCAACTACACATATATATATGTCAACATCTATATGTCCACATATACACATCAAGTGACATATATGTACACAGATATATGTCTCCTTAGGTATATACGGACATAGTTAGAAATATGTAAGCAAATATATATATACCCACAGAAGAATATATGGCCAGACATCTGTAGATACCAATGGTAGATAAACAGAAACATATATGTCTACATGCACCATCAATGGGCATGAGAGGCCCCAAATGATATACTTCATGTATGAATTTGCATAGCCCCTGCCCAGCAAAATATGTCTGCCCCACAATACACTACCAAGCTCATAGTATTGTATATCTGTCATTGAACTAGGGAATTAAATTAGCCCTCTGTTATGTTTCACATGTCGACATCACATACCCCTCTCCCCCACCCACTAGGTGGGCCGAACAGTACAAGCCCATACAACCCAAGCCATCCCCAACCCATACAGCCATAACCCACAGTTCTGCTTCCCCCCACCCGCAGCACACACGCAGCCACCATCCCTACCCTGGTTACCAGCCCATAGCTACCACATCACCACACATTGCCCCCACCTCGGGACCCATCCCATACGATGTCCCGACCCAAGTATCCTAGGTGTGGCACACACTGTAGACCATGCACATAGCCAGGGGTACCTATGTAACCCTGGGTGTAGATGAAAGTTGAATACCGAATGTTTGGGTTGTGCCACATGGGACAAATGTATTCCTGGTACTAACAATAGATGTCATGTGTGACTCTATGTACACTAACGGATTTAGTTGTAGGTATCACAAAGCATATGTGGCACACAAGGTTGGCCGGTATGCCCACGAAACACAGTATCCAGAAATACCAGTCAACATTACAGGATATGTAGCTAAATATTTAGAGGAATATGTGTTTGTATAAATACCCATAACTATATAGATGTATACCGCCCCCTCTCTGTAGTAAAAATGTATACATGAAATGCAAAAATGAGCAGTGTGGATGAAAGGAAAACGCCAAAGAAGTTAATTCCACATCGATTTAATCCACAACCACGTAGCAAACAAAACATTAACGCTCTTTACAAACACTGTGTTTTCGTCCACTCAAACTGTTGGACTTCATCAGGTAAACACATTTCCATTAATTAAAATTACTTATAAATGTATTTGAAAACTGGATCACCCTATAATTTCAAAGTGCATCTTGAGCTATCAAATCAGATTAGGCTCATCTCGTGAGTATTCAATTACATTAATAAAACATGTTAAAAACCCAACATAACAAATACCTTATATATTAAATACTTAAAATTCTTCATTCTTTATAAATAATTATATATAAAAATATATAAACAATTACTTGACTTTAATAAATATATTACTACTGAAATAATTTAGTAGAAAATAGGTTAGTTAAAATTCAATCACATATATAAAGCTTTCATTGTTTCAATGAATAAATGGAGACTTAATTCCCTCTAGTGTTCAGATAAATTCATTACACTTTACCTGCTTTTAATTTTAATACTGGGGTTAGTGAAATATACTCATTTAAACCAGGGCTTTTTGTGGCTTCTAACTTTATTTGCCACCACAATTCCCTACATTCTAACCACTCTTCCCATAATCCCCCTCTAATATCCTTTTTTACTTGTTCTATTACAAAAAATGAAAATTTTGAACCCACACATTCTCTTGTATGTTTATATAAAGCATTAGTTTCTTTTTGTTTTAATATTTCATATGTGTGTTCATATATTCTTCTCCTCAGGACCCTTTCTGTCTTCCCAATGTAAAATGAACTGCATTTTCCACATAGGGCTATATATACCAAACCCTGAGTACCACAATTATAATACCCTTTATTGCCAATAGTTATTCCTCTACTACCTAAGTGCACTTCACTATCATTAACTATATATTCACATTGTTTGCAATGGCCACATTTGAAAGTTCCATTTCTCCTAGACCCCCCTATTGTACCATACCAATTAGAATTGTTCTTAATACTGTTAGATTCCAATAATTGTTTTATACTCAATGAATTCTTGTATACCACTTTTGGGACAATATTTTTGAAGTTATTAATATCTGTATATAATATAAAATTATTCCGTTCCTTAATGAAAATTTCCCTTATTTTAGAATTTGATGTGTTATATTCTAATATCATAGCTTGTTCAAAAGTACCGTCATTTTCCTTATTATTGATAGTGGTATTGATCTCTGATATTGTTTCAACACTTCCTTTTATAGGTTTAAATTTATTGGTTCTCCCTACCTCCACCTCTTTTTTAATACTCTCTACAAAGTCTATAGGATAACCTCTTTCTTGAAACATTTTTACCAAAGTGTTACATTCAATATTAAAATCTTCATCTAAACTAGTCATGCGACAACCCCTCACAAATTGCCCTTTTACTATGTTCTTTTTGCAATGTGAGGGGTGTGCACTACTATAATGTAAGAAAGAGTTACAAAAAGTTTTTTTCCTATATACTTTCGATTCAAATGCTTTATTATGTTTATAAATCTCAACATCTAAGTATTTTAATGAGTCAAAGGAGGCAGTGTAGGTAAATTTCAGAAAGTTAGTACTAGTATTTATATAATCAAAAAACTCTTCAAATTTATCTCTATCACCAATCCAAAAGATGACTATGTCATCTAGGAAATGGCGGTATAATGTCCAATATTTACTAAATTCTGAATATAACACATGTTGTTGTTCCCATTTAGCCAATACAAGGTTTGCAAAAATGGGTGCACATGCTGCACCCATAGCAACTCCTTGTATTTGTTGATAATACTCCTCATTAAACATGAAAAAATTGTTTTTCAACACCATGTCTGTTAAACTCATAATTGTAATTTTTTCCATTTGAGTCAGATTATTATCCTCATAAATTACTTCCTCAAACATGCTTAAACCCTCTCTATATGGTATACAAGAAAAAAGATCTACAATGTCAATGGTTACAAACATTAATTCTTCACTATATAATTCAGGGGTAATATTTCTTAAGAAATCCCAAGAGTCTTTTAATATATGTTTATTGTTTACACATATATGTTTTATTTTTGAGTCAACAAATTTGGCAAAGGGGAGTGTTTTTGAACCTTCAGAGGAAACTATTGGCCTAAATGGAGGATCTTCTATATTTTTATGAACCTTGGGTATTCCAAAGATAATTGGTATCCTTGGTTTACCCACTTTCAAATATTCATATGTTTTTTTACCAATTATATCTTCTAACAACAAATCCTTCAAATTCAAATCTATTTTATGGTAGGCCATATTCACCTCATTAATAGAAACACAGGCATATTTTGTCTCATCTCTTAAAATGCAGTTCATCTTACCTTCATACATGATATTGTCCATTATAACTATACCACCCCCCTTATCCGGTTTCATAATTCTAATTTCTCCGTCCATTTTAACATATTCAAAGTCTGGACTTCTTCTTTGGTAAGATTAGTTTTGTCAAAGCCTTGATCATATTCCTTCTAATTTCTTCCTCTAAAACCATCTCGAGGTTTTTGATTTGGGGATGTAGGGGGGGGGTTAAAAGTAGAGGGACGGACCAGACTTGGGTCCTGAGGAGTAGTATGAGCATTCATTATAGTTTTCAAATTTAATTTTCTCATACATATTTTCATATCTATAATAGTTTTGACTACATCCCCTTTATTATAGGGTATAAATTTCAATCCTTTGCTTAGTAGGTCAAAGTGTTTACTTGTGATAGTAGTACCACTATAATTGTATATAGAAAAATCATTATACGTAAGTTTAGAACTTCAGTATCAAAAAGAATTTCAGTATCAAAAAGAGTGGGGGGGTGGATATTTATTAACTAAAACCTCCCTCTCCCCCTTCTCCCCCCCTAGTCTGAAAACCCTGATTATTTTGATAAATCCCCTTCATTTCCCCTTTATCTAAGGGTGGGAATTCAGTATTGTAATCAAGACCATTCCAGTGCCTTCCCATTTCCTCATTGTTCATGGGAATATAGGCCTGGTATTTATTCTTATTGAAATTTACATCACTCTGATTGTCCCCTTTATTATAAGGAGGTCTAGGATAACTCTGGTCATTGTTATATTCTTCTATGTCCCTTTTTAGTTTATTTATCTTTCTCTGTACAAGTTCATTACATTTGAAATCAATATCATCTCTCACCTTGTAATATCTATCACTCACATCTCTAACCCTATGTATTAAATCATTTTTAATGTTGGTATCTAACACTTCTATCTCCTTTTGTAATGTCTCTTGTACCCTAATATTTTCTTTAATAATTAATTTTAAAATTTCTAAACCACAATCATTAACAACATCTAATAATGCTTTGTGAAAATCTGAGCCTATCTGAGCGTTGTTCGGTATTTCCATACCCTAAGTCCCTTCAGGACTATTTTCCTTTTATACATTCATGTAAATAGTCATTTACAATTTTAAAGTTTTAAATTTAAACATCAGTTTTTCAAGTTTGTCCATCTTAACAGTGTAAGACTCGCCGTCAGGCAAGTTAACATTCTGTTTAAATTCAAAATTGAATGGATGGGATTTACATAACCATTCATTAGTATTTTTTCTTTCAATCAAATTCACAACAGTACCTTCAGATGCCTTCCTCATAGAAGGTTGTATAAAGTTATTAATGTTGTCAGCTTCCACCGAATTTCCTCTGCTGTTGTCTCTTCCTGTACTTCCAAAAATAAGTGGTGTTGCTGCAGGATTAAAAGTATTACCCTTCGGTTCACTATTTTCTGTATCAGAAGCCATTTGCTCACCACTGGTTCTTTTCCTTTTAGTTTTAACTTGTCCAAACCCTTCGGTCCAGTCCAGTTCAACACACGTGTTGGAATTACGTTTAGATAGCAGTGACTGACATAACGGAGTTAATAAATCGATTAACTCTGTAAGCTGACCAATCAGCTTACGTGATTGTCCCATTTCCTCTTTACTGCTTAGCGGCGAAACTCCTTCCGTTCACCTGGTAAAATAACACAAACCAAGAAATACCAGCCACTCAAAATAACCAAGAAATGCAAAAATGAGCAGTGTGGATGAAAGAAAAATGCCAAAGAAGTTAATTCCACATCGATTTAATCCACAACCACGTAGCAAACAAAACATTAACGCTCTTTACAAACACTGCATTTTGTCCACTCAAACTGTTGGACTTCATCAGATAAACACATTTCCATTAATTAAAATTACTTATAAATGTATTTGAAAACTGGATCACCCTATAATTTCAAAGTGCATCTTGAGCTATCAAATCAGATTAGGCTCATCTCGTGAGTATTCAATTACATTAATAAAACATGTTAAAAACCCAACATAACAAATACCTTATATATTAAATACTTAAAATTCTTCATTCTTTATAAATAATTATATATAAAAAATATATGAACAATTACTTGGCTTTAATAAATATATTACTACTGAAATAATTTAGTAGAAAATAGGTTATTTAAAATTCAATCACATATATAAAGCTTTCATTGTTTCAATGAATAAATGGAGACTTAATGCCCTCTAGTGTTCAGATAAATTCATTACACTTTCCCTGCTTTTAATTTTAATACTGGGGTTAGTGAAATATACTCATTTAAACCAGGGCTTTTTGTGGCTTCTAACTTTATTTGCCACCACAATTCCCTATATTCTAACCACTCTTCCCATAATCCCCCTCTAATATCCTTTTTTACTTGTTCTATTACAAAATGAAAATTTTGAACCCACACATTCTCTTGTATGTTTATATAAAGCATTAGTTTCTTTTTGTTTTAATATTTCATATGTGTGTTCATATATTCTTCTCCTCAGGACCCTTTCTGTCTTCCCAATGTAAAATGAACTGCATTTTCCACATAGGGCTATATATACCAAACCCTGAGTACCACAATTATAATACCCTTTATTGCCAATAGTTATTCCTCTGCTACCTAAGTGCACTTCACTATCATTAACTATATATTCACATTGTTTGCAATGGCCACATTTGAAAGTTCCATTTCTCCTTGACACCCTATTGTACCATATCAATTAGAATTGTTCTTAATACTGTTAGATTCCAATAATTGTTTTATACTCAATGAATTCTTGTATACCACTTTTGGGACAATATTTTTGAAGTTATTAATATCTGTATATAATATAAAATTATTCCGTTCCTTAATGAAAATTTCCCTTATTTTAGAATTTGATGTGTTATATTCTAATATCATAGCTTGTTCAAAAGTACCGTCATTTTCCTTATTATTGATAGTGGTATTGATCTCTGATATTGTTTCAACACTTCCTTTTATAGGTTTAAATTTATTGGTTCTCCCTACCTCCACCTCTTTTTAATACTCTCTACAAAGTCTATAGGATAACCTCTTTCTTGAAACATTTTTACCAAAGTGTTACATTCAATATTAAAATCTTCATCTAAACTAGTCATCGACAACCCCTCACAAATTGCCCTTTTACTATGTTCTTTTGCAATGTGAGGGTGTGCACTACTATAATGTAAGAAAGAGTTACAAAAAGTTTTTTTCCTATATACTTTCAATTCAAATGCTTTATTATGTTTATAAATCTCAACATCTAAGTATTTTAATGAGTCAAAGGAGGCAGTGTAGGTAAATTTCAGAAAGTTAGTACTAGTATTTATATAATCAAAAAACTCTTCAAATTTATCTCTATCACCAATCCAAAAGATGACTATGTCATCTAGGAAATGGTGGTATAATGTCCAATATTTACTAAATTCTGAATATAACACATGTTGTTGTTCCCATTTAGCCAATACAAGGTTTGCAAAAATGGGTGCACATGCTGCACCCATAGCAACTCCTTGTATTTGTTGATAATACTCCTCATTAAACATGAAAAAATTGTTTTTCAACACCATGTCTGTTAAACTCATAATTGTAATTTTTTCCATTTGAGTCAGATTATTATCCTCATAAATTACTTCCTCAAACATGCTTAAACCCTCTCTATATGGTATACAAGAAAAAAGATCTACAATGTCAATGGTTACAAACATTAATTCTTCACTATATAATTCAGGGGTAATATTTCTTAAGAAATCCCAAGAGTCTTTTAATATATGTTTATTGTTTACACATATATGTTTTACTTTTGAGTCAACAAATTTGGCAAAGGGGAGTGTTTTTGAACCTTCAGAGGAAACTATTGGCCTAAATGGAGGATCTTCTATATTTTTATGAACCTTGGGTATTCCAAAGATAATTGGTATCCTTGGTTTACCCACTTTCAAATATTCATATGTTTTTTTACCAATTATATCTTCTAACAACAAATCCTTCAAATTCAAATCTATTTTATGGTAGGCCATATTCACCTCATTAATAGAAACACAGGCATATTTTGTCTCATCTCTTAAAATGCAGTTCATCTTACCTTCATACATGATATTGTCCATTATAACTATACCACCCCCCTTATCCGGTTTCATAATTCTAATTTCTCCGTCCATTTTTAACATATTCAAAGTCTGGACTTCTTCTTTGGTAAGATTAGTTTTGTCAAAGCCTTGATCATATTCCCTTCTAATTTCTTTCTCTAAGACCATCTCGAGGTTTTTGATTTGGGGATGTAGGGGGGGGGTTAAAAGTAGAGGGACGGACCAGACTTGGGTCCTGAGGAGTAGTATGAGCATTCATTATAGTTTTCAAATTTAATTTTCTCATACATATTTTCATATCTATAATAGTTTTGACTACATCCCTTTATTATAGGGTATAAATTTCAATCCTTTGCTTAGTAGGTCAAAGTGTTTACTTGTGATAGTAGTACCACTATAATTGTATATAGAAAATCATTATACGTAAGTTTAGAACCTGTCCTGAGAATTTCAGTATCAAAAGAGTGGGGGTGGATATTTATTAACTAAAACCTCCCTCTCCCCTTCTCCCTCCTCTGAAAACCCTGATTATTTTGATAAATCCCTTCATTTCCCTTTATCTAAGGGTGGGAATTCAGTATTGTAATCAAGACCATTCCAGTGCCTTCCCATTTCCTCATTGTTCGTGGGAATATAGGCCTGGTATTTATTCTTATTGAAATTTACATCACTCTGATTGTCCCTTTATTATAAGGAGGTCTAGGATAACTCTGGTCATTGTTATATTCTTCTATGTCCCTTTTAGTTTATTTATCTTTCTCTGTACAAGTTCATTACATTTGAAATCAATATCATCTCTCACCTTGTAATATCTATCACTCACATCTCTAACCCTATGTATTAAATCATTTTTAATGTTGGTATCTAACACTTCTATCTCCTTTTGTAATGTCTCTTGTACCCTAATATTTTCTTTAATAATTAATTTTAAAATTTCTAAACCACAATCATTAACAACATCTAATAATGCTTTGTGAAAATCTGAGCCTATCTGAACGTTGTTCGGGTATTTCCATACCCTAAGTCCCTTCAGGACTATTTTCCTTTTTATACATTCATGTAAATAGTCATTTACAATTTTTAAAGTTTTAAATTTAAACATCAGTTTTTCAAGTTTGTCCATCTTAACAGTGTAAGACTCGCCGTCAGGCAAGTTAACATTCTGTTTAAATTCAAAATTGAATGGATGGGATTTACATAACCATTCATTAGTATTTTTCTTTCAATCAAATTCACAACAGTACCTTCAGATGCCTTCCTCATAGAAGGTTGTATAAAGTTATTAATGTTGTCAGCTTCCACCGAATTTCCTCTGCTGTTGTCTCTTCCTGTACTTCCAAAAATAAGTGGTGTTGCTGCAGGATTAAAAGTATTACCCTTCGGTTCACTATTTTCTGTATCAGAAGCCATTTGCTCACCACTGGTTCTTTTCCTTTTAGTTTTAACTTGTCCAAACCCTTCGTCCAGTCCAGTTCAACACACGTGTTGGAATTACGTTTAGATAGCAGTGACTGACATAACGGAGTTAATAAATCGATTAACTCTGTAAGCTGACCAATCAGCTTACGTGATTGTCCCATTTCCTCTTTACTGCTTAGCGGCGAAACTCCTTCCGTTCACCTGGTAAAATAACACAAACCAAGAAATACCAGCCACTCAAAATAACCAAGAAATGCAAAAATGAGCAGTGTGGATGAAAGAAAAACGCCAAAGAAGTTAATTCCACATCGATTTAATCCACAACCACGTAGCAAACAAAACATTAACGCTCTTTACAAACACTGCGTTTTGTCCACTCAAACTGTTGGACTTCATCAGATAAACACATTTCCATTAATTAAAATTACTTATAAATGTATTTGAAAACTGGATCACCCTATAATTTCAAAGTGCATCTTGAGCTATCAAATCAGATTAGGCTCATCTCGTGAGTATTCAATTACATTAATAAAACATGTTAAAAACCCAACATAACAAATACCTTATATATTAAATACTTAAAATTCTTCATTCTTTATAAATAATTATATATAAAAATATATGAACAATTACTTGGCTTTAATAAATATATTACTACTGAAATAATTTAGTAGAAAATAGGTTAGTTAAAATTCAATCACATATATAAAGCTTTCATTGTTTCAATGAATAAATGGAGACTTAATGCCCTCTAGTGTTCAGATAAATTCATTACACTTTACCTGCTTTTAATTTTAATACTGGGGTTAGTGAAATATACTCATTTAAACCAGGGCTTTTTGTGGCTTCTAACTTTATTTGCCACCACAATTCCCTATATTCTAACCACTCTTCCCATAATCCCCCTCTAATATCCTTTTTTACTTGTTCTATTACAAAAAATGAAAATTTTGAACCCACACATTCTCTTGTATGTTTATATAAAGCATTAGTTTCTTTTTGTTTTAATATTTCATATGTGTGTTCATATATTCTTCTCCTCAGGACCCTTTCTGTCTTCCCAATGTAAAATGAACTGCATTTTCCACATAGGGCTATATATACCAAACCCTGAGTACCACAATTATAATACCCTTTATTGCCAATAGTTATTCCTCTGCTACCTAAGTGCACTTCACTATCATTAACTATATATTCACATTGTTTGCAATGGCCACATTTGAAAGTTCCATTTCTCCTTGACCCCCTATTGTACCATATCAATTAGAATTGTTCTTAATACTGTTAGATTCCAATAATTGTTTTATACTCAATGAATTCTTGTATACCACTTTTGGGACAATATTTTTGAAGTTATTAATATCTGTATATAATATAAAATTATTCCGTTCCTTAATGAAAATTTCCTTATTTTAGAATTTGATGTGTTATATTCTAATATCATAGCTTGTTCAAAAGTACCGTCATTTTCCTTATTATTGATAGTGGTATTGATCTCTGATATTGTTTCAACACTTCCTTTTATAGGTTTAAATTTATTGGTTCTCCTACCTCCACCTCTTTTTAATACTCTCTACAAAGTCTATAGGATAACCTCTTTCTTGAAACATTTTTACCAAAGTGTTACATTCAATATTAAAATCTTCATCTAAACTAGTCATGCGACAACCCCTCACAAATTGCCCTTTTACTATGTTCTTTTTGCAATGTGAGGGGTGTGCACTACTATAATGTAAGAAAGAGTTACAAAAGTTTTGTCCTATATACTTTCAATTCAAATGCTTTATTATGTTTATAAATCTCAACATCTAAGTATTTTAATGAGTCAAAGGAGGCAGTGTAGGTAAATTTCAGAAAGTTAGTACTAGTATTTATATAATCAAAAAACTCTTCAAATTTATCTCTATCACCAATCCAAAAGATGACTATGTCATCTAGGAAATGGCGGTATAATGTCCAATATTTACTAAATTCTGAATATAACACATGTTGTTGTTCCCATTTAGCCAATACAAGGTTTGCAAAAATGGGTGCACATGCTGCACCCATAGCAACTCCTTGTATTTGTTGATAATACTCCTCATTAAACATGAAAAAATTGTTTTTCAACACCATGTCTGTTAAACTCATAATTGTAATTTTTTCCATTTGAGTCAGATTATTATCCTCATAAATTACTTCCTCAAACATGCTTAAACCCTCTCTATATGGTATACAAGAAAAAAGATCTACAATGTCAATGGTTACAAACATTAATTCTTCACTATATAATTCAGGGGTAATATTTCTTAAGAAATCCCAAGAGTCTTTTAATATATGTTTATTGTTTACACATATATGTTTTATTTTTGAGTCAACAAATTTGGCAAAGGGGAGTGTTTTTGAACCTTCAGAGGAAACTATTGGCCTAAATGGAGGATCTTCTATTTTTATGAACCTTGGGTATTCCAAAGATAATTGGTATCCTTGGTTTACCCACTTTCAAATATTCATATGTTTTTTTACCAATTATATCTTCTAACAACAAATCCTTCAAATTCAAATCTATTTTATGGTAGGCCATATTCACCTCATTAATAGAAACACAGGCATATTTTGTCTCATCTCTTAAAATGCAGTTCATCTTACCTTCATACATGATATTGTCCATTATAACTATACCACCCCCCTTATCCGGTTTCATAATTCTAATTTCTCCGTCCATTTTTAACATATTCAAAGTCTGGACTTCTTCTTTGGTAAGATTAGTTTTGTCAAAGCCTTGATCATATTCCCTTCTAATTTCTTTCTCTAAGACCATCTCGAGGTTTTTGATTTGGGGATGTAGGGGGGGGGTTAAAAGTAGAGGGACGGACCAGACTTGGGTCCTGAGGAGTAGTATGAGCATTCATTATAGTTTTCAAATTTAATTTTCTCATACATATTTTCATATCTATAATAGTTTTGACTACATCCCCTTTATTATAGGGTATAAATTTCAATCCTTTGCTTAGTAGGTCAAAGTGTTTACTTGTGATAGTAGTACCACTATAATTGTATATAGAAAAATCATTATACGTAAGTTTAGAACTTCAGTATCAAAAAGAATTTCAGTATCAAAAAGAGTGGGGGGGTGGATATTTATTAACTAAAACCTCCCTCTCCCCCTTCTCCCCCCCTCCTCTGAAAACCCTGATTATTTTGATAAATCCCCTTCATTTCCCCTTTATCTAAGGGTGGGAATTCAGTATTGTAATCAAGACCATTCCAGTGCCTTCCCATTTCCTCATTGTTCATGGGAATATAGGCCTGGTATTTATTCTTATTGAAATTTACATCACTCTGATTGTCCCCTTTATTATAAGGAGGTCTAGGATAACTCTGGTCATTGTTATATTCTTCTATGTCCCTTTTTAGTTTATTTATCTTTCTCTGTACAAGTTCATTACATTTGAAATCAATATCATCTCTCACCTTGTAATATCTATCACTCACATCTCTAACCCTATGTATTAAATCATTTTTAATGTTGGTATCTAACACTTCTATCTCCTTTTGTAATGTCTCTTGTACCCTA